>NC_063215.1:45695299-45998330 GCF_020740725.1 Corvus hawaiiensis | reverse complement strand
AGATCTCTGATTCTATTTCCACATGTCTTCCTTCAAAGAAAGGTTTCTCATAAACAATTACCTGTAGTGGAAATGAAGCAAAAGAAAAGTTGCAGGGAGGATGATAAGTTCTGACAATAGACAGTTCCTTTTGGATGGGCACATAGAGGGAGAATGCAAAATGAAGAAACCAACTAGTGGGATCCTTTACAAGAGGTCTTTCCACTAGAGATGCAACATGAGGGCTTGAGCATTCATTACCTATCTGCATTATCTGGATTGCTATTAATACTGTCATATATGTATGTGATGGATGCAGAAATATGACAGAAATGGCAGTTTCATGGTGTGGTCACATACAAAAGGACTACCCAGTAAACCCTCAGTAGCTGGTATACAATCAAAGCATACTTATGAATTACCAGTGTGTCGTTCATGTGCTGTAAAATAGCTTTGGACAATCAAATAAATACTGACTTTTACCTTTGGCTCCCCACTGAATTCAACTTTGCGACCACCCTGCCAAAGAAAAAAGAAGAAGAAATAATTAAACTAACTTATATATATTATGCCTACTTATGCCTAACTATATATATAAGTTATGATATATAATAATATCATAACTTAGGCAACTTGTAGATATCTTTAAGAGTCATCAATTCTTTACAAAAAGGCAGGACTAATGTGAAATATTCTTTAAAGGGCACCAGTGAAAATAAAAGGCAGATTAATGGCAGAGATGAATACAATCAAAAGTTCAAGAATTTTATAGACTAAAAAGTTTGGGTTTTTTAAAAGAGTTAGATTTTTGTAAATCTTGAAAAATCTAGCCACCTTAATATGTTATATAGAACACACAAACATAGGTCATTTAACTTGTAAGTAATAACAGTATTTTACCATTTTCAAGGGTCTCATGGACCTAATGTAGGCTTCCTTCTTCTCCCAAAACAACAAATTAGGATATTCACCAGGCTCCAACATTAAAGGGACTCCCTGGAAACCAGGTTCTTCATAAAGAAGCCATCTAAAAGTAGAGGGGGTGCAGGGACAAAAGCAAGAGATAAAAACCCCAGAACATTTCTGAACAGTAAAGAACAAGACAATATGCTTACTTTAGGAAAGAGATCATTGTATCCTTAACAAAACTTTGTTTCTTTACCACCAAAACTGCCAGCTAACAGCTGGCATACTGACAAGCTTCTGTCCCCCAAAGGAGCCACCAATAAAACATGCTTTTTGTTTGACCAGGCCAAAAAACCCAAAACAAATCAGCGAACAGTAAGAATTTCACTCTATCTTATCTGAAGGCAACCATATTTAGACTGAAATATCAAGATTTAAGGTTATTCTAGTATTTTTTAGAATAGTTTTAAAGTGCAGAACCAATTTACAAGATGTAAAAAAATCTCTACTAAACTCGACTTGTATTTGATGTAAAATCTGCTCAATAAAAAAATTCTGACCTTATGTTATTTACTAATACATAGAAAATCCTGACAACTCCTTAGAAATCTGCTTCCTCATGGTTTGTATCTGCTAATAAATCTACTTTGAAAGCCGTAACTTCGAGAATTCTTGACAGGGGCAGCAAAAGTAGTTTTTCAAAGCTTTTTCAAAAAAAACCTTACCCAGTAATCACTTAATGGAAACAAAAAATCTTACTGCTGATCTCTGCCTAAAGATGTCAGAGTATTTCTTCAATTCAAATTTACTGATCTCAGAGAAGTGCAGTGTGGAGCAGTATAAAACACATATAAACAGCAACACTTTTTGCAGCCAACCCTTTAATCGTGTAAGGATCATAATGTATAAATCTGGTGATATCAAAGATATTAAAATAATCCATCACTCTGTCATGCATTAAAGGGAGATTCCAAGCTAATGTAAAGTGGCGCGAATTGGTATATTTTCATTGCAGATACATGGCTGAAAGAAACAAACAAGGTGCTTTAGTTTTGTTACTGTCTATAGCTGAATGTTTGATATATTGTGTGCCCTGTATTCACACCACTCAGTAAGCCCTTGGCTTGTGGATGGTCACACATGGTATTTCCAAGGGCTCAGTACTGGGGTGAATTCTGTTTAATACCTTAATATCAATGATTTGGATGAGGGGATTTGAGTGTTCCCTCAGCTGTTTTGCAGATGACAAGAAGTTGGGTGGGAGTGTTGATCTGCTGAAGAGTAAGAAAGCTCTACAAAGGGATCTGGATCAATGGGCTGAGGCCAATGGGATGAGGTCCAACATGGCAAAGTGCTGGGTCACAACATCCCCAAGCAGTGCTCCAGGATTGGGGAAGAGTGGCTGAAAAGCTGCTTGTCAGAAAAAGACCTGGGGTTGCTGGTCAACAGCAGTTGTACGTAAGCCAGCATGTGCCCAGGTGGCCAAGAAGGCCAATGGCACCTGGTCTGTATCAGCAATAGCGTGGCCAGCAGGACCAGGGCAGTGATTGTCCCCCTGTACTTGGCACTGGTGAGGCCACACCTCAAATCCTGTGTTTCAGGATCTGTTTTGGGCCTCTCGCTACACAAAGGACACTGAGGTGCTGGATCATGTCTAGAAGGGGACAGTGGAGCTGGTGAAATGTCTGGAGCACAGGTCTAATGAAGTGTGGCTGAGGGAGCTGGAGGTGTTCAGCCTGGAAAGAATCAGACTCTGGGGAGACCTCATTGCTCTTTACAACTGCTTTGAAAGGAGGTTGTAGCCAGGTAGTCTCTTCCCACAAGTAACAAGTGACTGGAGAAGAGGAAGTGGCCTCAAGTTGCACCTGTGGAGGTTTAGACTGGATATTAGGAAAAAATTATTCACTGAAAGAGTTGTCAAATCACTGGAACAGGCTGCTCAGGGGAGTGGTGGAGTCAGCATCCCTGTAGGTATTTAAAAGATGTGCAGTAATGGTGCTTAGGGACATGGTTTAGTGGGGCTTGGGGAGTGTTGGGTTAATGGTTGGACTGAATGGTCTTATAAGGCCTTTTCCAACCTAAAGGATTCTATGACTAAGTTCACTGCAAGAACTGACACACATGGAAGAACAAGGAGAGAGTACAGTCAGAAGATAAAGGTGCATTGACTCGTTTTTCTTGGCAGCTTTTAACAAACAACAATTAAGCATGAACACTGGGAAACTTTATGATGATACAACCACACCCACATGGCAAGGTGACTCAGCATCAGAGCCTCCCTCACCTGCCAATACAGTGAACTATGTCATGCCTGTAAACGAAAGGCAAAAACCCCCCCACCCTGCAACATGCAAAAAAGCAGCAGCCATCTGCTGAATTTCTCATGGAAGCAACTTCTTTCTACTCTGGACTAATGAACAGATATCTGAGAAAGACAGTTGAAAAATAATCTATTTCACTTCCTGGTGCAAATATTAGTCTGCTTTCCTTCAGGGATCCAAACGCAAGGGAGAGATGTTAAGACAGCAAGAGTTTATGTGGATTTAGTAAAACAGTGCTGTTACACTGATGCAAAAAAAAAAGACAGCTCAGAGATGTGCACAGGCTCTGCCTCCTTTAAAATAAAAAATTGTAATTTTACTAGTAACAGATAGCTTTTAAGTGACACAGAAATAAAGTGGAGAAGTAGATGGACTTAACAATCAACCTCCAAATAACGTATCTGATCTCATTACTCTTGCGAGACATGTAATTTGGATTAAGGTTGCAGTTCACGAGAAATAACTTCCCATCAGAGAACCAACTACTTGGACATCTTCAAATTTGCATATATACCAAAATGCTTCATTTTTTTCCACAAGTCAAGGTGTAAATATTTACTCAGATAAAATACCCTTCGGCTAACAACAAAGAGGTCCATATATCATGTGGCATATTTGAAACATCTTTGCAGTGGTATGTAACACGTGCCTTTAGCTGGGCAGTTTTTGATAGTTAGACCACTTGCAGCAAGGCAAGTGCTATCAGTGCCCAAATGTAAGAGCTAACAACCAATGTCTGTACACCCTGTAAGAAGTTTTGCAGGATCCAACATGGTTGGAAGTGGCTCCAGTCTCACTTTTTCTGAAAGAAGCCTCTCTCTTCTGCATACTTTTCCCAGTACTACTTTGAGGCATGTTTTCCATAATAAACAAACTTGTAAATCATTAAGTCATGAAAACTAATATTGGTTCAGCGCCTGGAATTTTCCTTAGAGGCCTCCTTTCTCATAAAAGCTTGCTTGGTTCACAATATTACCCTCCTAACTCAGATGGCCAGATAGTTTCAGGTGACATAACATATTTGTCTTAAACATCATCATAAAAACCCAGATCAAAATGCACTGTGAAATACAGGAATGTCACATATGGACTCTCTAAAGCACTAAGCCATATTTTATAATAGAAGGACTTCAAAAATTTTCTTCATTTAGTAGGTTGATTTCAAGTTTAGAAGAAAGCAAGTGGGAAATGTGGTCTTATATATATATATATATATATATAAAATAACAGTTCATTCCCCACCCTCACTTATGGTAAGATTGCTTGAATGAGAAACAGCAAGAGAGGCAAACTCTTGTTCCTTGGCTACAAATACGCTGGGATTATTCAGTATTTGCTACACGCAAGCAGAAGAAAATCTGGCTCTAACAAAACATTCTAAGAGGTCAGACTTCCCAAGAGTGAAGCATTACAGTGATGTACTAACACTACTGTCAACAAATACTTCCAAAATATAGGACTAGAATAAATACAGCCCGCTCGCAAGTCTGACAGGTGTAATCAAGGGTTTGAACCAAATTCTTTTCATTGCACTACACATTCATACAGAGCTACATACTTACATGCCCCAATGTACTTTAATAGAACAAGTCTTCTGAGTGGTTCCAAACACCCCTGTTTCTTCAGTGTCATCAAAAAAGGAAGTCACGATTCCTAACCCTTCAGGCTCTGTATACAAATCAATTTGGCAAACCCTGTAATCCTGAAAAATGAAGATTGCCATAATCACTTGATCTGTGCTGTGAGTTCTGTAATTACTGTGCATAACTAAATCAGTTTTGAAACACCTGTTTATTTTAAATTGTTTCCCCCTTTGTCAATTACTACTGCTATTAGATGCCTATAATAAAAGTATAGCTAAGCCAGTTTGCCTGTCTCTGTTTGAGCCAAGACAGTCAGTCAATCTCTCTTCAGCATTTACACTGTTTACTTTCTGCCATCTAGGCAGGAATGCATCTTCTTTCATCAGTTAACATCTCCTCTAGCAAATTAAATCCTAAGATAACACCAAACAAGCCATCCTTGAAGAGAACTGCAACTTAAACAAGAACTGTAGTTACAAGCAATATATATTCCTCCTTTTTCTTTCCTAGTCAAATAACTTTATAGCTCGTGCTTGTTTTGGCAACCTGCAACTGTAACCGCTTAATGGTAGGTTAAAAGTGCATGTAGAAAGGCTGTTGCCCCATGTGTGAAACTCACTGGTAAGTTTGCCCATACCGGGCAAACCAAAGTTTGGTGTCTGACATTGAAGTTTGTATTGAGTGCAAATTTGGTTTGTATTGGAAAAAAAAGAAAAAGCTGTATTTCAAAAATACAGAATTATTGATGGTTTTCTGGGATGCTTTTCCTGAGACTGACCAGACTATAAACCATATGCTGCATGTAGCATTTTGGTGGCTATTCTAATAAAGCCCACCAAGTTTCGTTCCAATCCTATCCTTCTTGTTGATGTTACCACAATCCCCATTGCGCAAAAGCCCCCACATGCATTTTGTGATTAAACATGAAATTCAGCATGGAAGATTGTTTCATGCAATTGTAGCTCATGTTACACTTGTGTCCTAATAGACCAATCACACTCTGTATCAGTATAAAACATCACTACACATTAAGTTCCATGCAAGATTTTTTTTTACTTGTATTACTTGCCTTAACAACATGTCTTATTGAACCGATCACTGCAGGCTTTTGAGACTTGCAGTCACTTTGCTCTTCGGAAGTACCTGCACCCCAAATATCTGTGAGTTCCAACTCTCCTTCTTCCAATGGAATAGAAGGGCCTTCAAAATTTGGTTTCTCGTAGAGTATCCAGCTTAAAATAAATTTTAAAAATCTAATTTCTAATGGTGCTTTGTCAAGTGATTTGCAAAAATCTTGTTCCCACTTAAGACATTGTTTCATACACAGTGCTGTTTCCAGACCCTTCCCATTTCCCCAATACAGCTTATTTGCCCAACACTGCTGATGCAAGCCCTTTCCAACCTCTGTGATACCTTTAAAAGCAATTATAAAAACAAAGACGTCTACTGCTGAATCGTACTTTCACAAAAAACTCCTCCACCTTTTTAAATCGATAATTTGGGGCAGCAAGGACTACTGTCTCTGAAGACCAGACTTTGTATGAGATACTAATCATAACCAATGTGTGCATCAGAAAACAATGACACTGCAGACTGCTGCATCATGTATAAACAGACAAGTTGCTTGGATCCTGTGAACAACAGCCTGGAGTTCCACAGGAGCTGGCGTAGATGTGCCAGAGACTGCTCAGAAGACAAGGATAACTTCATTTTTAATGGCAGGTTGGAATATATAACTAAATAGGAACTTTATCCATCTGCAAATACAAACCCTTCACTCAAGCTCTCAATGGAAGGAGGAAAAAACCCTCTAGACCACGCTGGAAAAGACAACCTGGTTTACACAGATCAAAAGGTTTTCATTCCAGTTTTCTAAAGCTAAACAGCAATCAGTGTGCTTCCCAGTACCTCCTACTGCAGCTAGCCCTTGTGTCTGCAACCTACTATCAGATAATTACTTTTGAGAACCTGCTATTTGACTGCATTATAGCCTGGCCACAGCATAACTTGCCATGCTAGCCACACTACTAATGGCCCCTCTGCTGATGATGCTATGAAGAAAGTAGGAGATGAACTTGTTTTGAATTACTCTTGAGCAATATAGCTTTTAGAGAAAAATCCCTCCTTTTGTCAAGAAACAGTCAATTATCCCTATAGCATCATCTTATTCCTTTGGTCATGAAATTAATCATGTAAGACCTGGCTTTAAACTTGTTTGCTAGCCTTTTAGTCCAATCCAAATACCATCCAAGAATCCCTAATGACCAGAAGAGATGAAGGGCAAAATAGCTGGACAGAAATCTGTCATTTCATCCCCCACCTATGCCTGGTGAAATCTTGCATCCCTCCAGATGGTAACACTCACTCAACTGGTCAGTAAAATAGGTTTTTCAGCTCAGAACTTCCTGTTGCAGAGGTAAAATGCTGTATTTCTTGCTCACAGCATGTTACATTACCATTTACAAGGCAGATTTACTGTGAATTACTTGCCAGTTCTGTTTCAAAACATTTTTGGATAGAGTAAAAATCTTTGTATAAAGAGTAAAAATTGATCTCTTACCATCCTCTGATGACTTTAACTAAAATTGTGGGTGACAGAACCCAAGAACTGCAATCTGGAACATCATGAAAAACTTCAATGCCAGCTTTTTGATAATCTGAGTCACAGTATATCACCAGCTGTGTTAAAAAAAAACAAAACAGAAAAACACACCAGCAACATATAGTTCTATCTTCCTAGGCTTTACATACAGAAAGGAACAGTAAAACCATTAAAACTGATCTTACCTTGCCAGGTCTGGGATTGATTTTACTTTGTCCATTTCTTGGAAGTGTCTAATAGACAGTGAGGAGAGAAAAATCACAAAAAAACCCCACAAAATCAAAAATTTTCAATAATTATACTCAGCTATAAAAAAAGGTCTAGTAGAACAAAATAAAAACTACTCTGAATAGTAAAAGCTGGTAACCTTTCAACTATACCTACTTACCGCTTCCATCTCTACTTCCTCTTGCAGAGCACCTTGCCATAAATGTATAAATTTATATGCTTTTTCAACCTCTGAATTATCATCTCACTGAAGTCAACTAACTTCAGATTTGAAGCCCTTTAAAATCCTCCGGATCAGATTTCTATATACTCTAGGAGTTCAATACCAAGAGACTACTTTAAAAATTGGCATTGATAAATGCCAAGCTGTACAATGATAAAGATGAATTTAAATGTCTAAAAGTGTCAAGCCATAAAACATGAAGTATTTTGAAGGAATAGATCATAAGGCTGAGGGGGCATGATGGCACATACATGTATGAGCTAACTAGCATAATCAGTTTTGTGATGAACACCTTGTAACAGGTTTCCTCAAAGAGCGTGAGACTGTGCACTAAGCAACAAACTAAAAATATTCAGAACAAATAAAACACACTGAGGTGTACAAAAATCTAAAACAATGTTGAAGTCAGCAGTAAATTATATGATATAGAATATTTGGGAAACTTGTGGTTGCATCACGTCATCTTCAAACAAATAAAGGTAGCATCGAAATTAGGTGTTTGGTTTCCTAGCAAGGACAGGAGTGCTCATTCTGGGACAGGGTCCTGCTCTTCTAGGAATTATTCACACAAACAAAAAGACCAAAGCAGATCCTGCCCCTAAATAGGCAACCAGCAATATGTGCAAGGAATTAACGAGAACATAGTAGTTACCATGCAGAGCAGGCAGTGGTCGTAAGACAGAGTTCTTAACCACCACCAGGTTTTTGTAGGCATCATCGAGACAGGTTGAAGCATGACTGGTTTTTTAGCCTGCGCTTCAATTCCAGTTCAAACTTGTTCTGTGTTTTGAGGAATGCCAAAGTCATTGTTTTGGACTACCCTTACTCTTTCCTTCACATTGCCCAGTAGCCATTGCATCACCACTTTCTTAGTCAGTGGAAGATGCACAGTAAGTACGCCTCATAGAAACATTTTTGATTCCCAACTTGAGCAAGATAATTCAGTCAGCAACAGTGCCACACTGCCACAGAAGTCCAGAAACCCTTTGAAGCCTAAAGGGATTCTCTCAAGTGCAGTCTTAGGTATGTACACACTCCTCTGCTATAACAGGCCTCCACACTCTACTGCAAAACTGAAACCACTCAAGAACAACAGTTTAAATAGCAAAATCCAAACTAAAACAGTACTAGACATTTAGCTTTAAATTCAAGTTTTAAATCCAAGCAGGACTGTCAGAGTAAGAAAGCCTGTTTAACTGGCAACATAAACCTACACTACTGTAAATTTTCATCTCCACACTAATTAAGAAAATTTCCCGTAATAACCTACGTTCTCAAAACTGCAAGGTACCATGGATGGTTGCCTCCTGCAAGGTGATGAAGAAAGGGGCTATTTCTACTACCTCACTCCTTTTAGTAGAACTGTTACAGCAGATAACCATTAGCTTTGGAAAGTATTTCTCCAACTTCTTACATGCTGCGTCAATTCCACAGGTCACATTCATGTGGCTATTAAACTTTGGAAAATGTATTTCTTCCCATGGTTCTTAGATCTCCTGATTATAGTTTTCCTCTCAGGTCACAATAAGGGCTTACATCAACAGAAATAGCAAATACTACAGGGCATTTGTTCATCATTTTAAAAACAGAAATTACAAATATATTCCACATTAAAGTTGCTTTGAAGGGAAAACATAGGTCTGTCTTCAGTCATGAGGAGCAGATGCTTGTAATCAGAGCAAGGGACAGCCCTCTGCTGTAACAGCACTTTCAATAATGCCTACTATCCAGTTCTTAAATTATTCTTAAAGAATATATATTTTTCTGCCAAATGCATGGGAATACAACAGAAGGCTAAAATGAAAAATTTGCTCTGTTACTTATTTAACAGTACAATGGCTGAATGTCTTGTTGGAAGAGAATACAGATTACTGTCAACAGAAGATTTCTGAAGTTCACAGAAAGCATTCTAGTAATTTGCAATAAAAAATTAAAGTTAGCGTAAGATTTGTTTCAATATAATACAAAATCAAGTATGAAGACATATTCAGACATATGCTTTTCATTCATATTTGCAAAAAGTCTCAAAATAAATACCCCTTAGTCATGTTGATAGATGCCATCTCATTTTCAGATAAAACTGGTACCATACCTAAGTTCACCTCAATGTATTTGTAAACTATATGTATCCCAAAGAGGGGAAAAAAACCAATGCATGCACATTGCCTTTCGAAAACATAAAAGCTGGATAACTTTGCAGGCAGCTTTTAAAAAACACAATACTTACATCCACATCTAATAAACCAGGGGGGACATTTGATTCATATCTGCTTGTCCCTAACCAGCTGGAAAAACTTTTTTCAGGGTTGCCGTAGTTGGGCATTTGTAAACTTAGCTCTTTTTTTGCACTATCTGCTTGCAGGAACTTCTCCACAAAACTTGGAAACTTCATATCTGAAAGAGACTGAATTGCAAAATCAAAATTAACAGTCATTCAGCAGCAGACAAACGTTTCATTTCCTGAATGATCTTTATTACCTCAGATTTTTGAGGCATGATGAATGGCCCAGAAGCATCCTGTTGTAAAGGAAGCATCCCTGAGGAGTCAGTTGCAAAAGTTGTTGTGTTATTTACTGAAGTGACAGAAGGACTGTAAAACTTTTCTTTAGAAGACAGCAAGCTTGAGAAGAGGGAGCTTTTTTCAAGCCGTGATCTCTTAACTTCACCATCTGTACAATCAGTGTTCTCTTTTCCATTTATTTCTTGAGTAAAGGCAGGTTCCTCTCTACATGACTGAAGAGACTTGAATATGATACTTTGCTCTGTTGATGCACGCTTGGGCCTGACTCTGGCTATTGTTTCCAGGCTTTGCATTTTAATTTGTTGTGCTGGTAACAGATCCTGTGTTTTTTCCCTCCTCAGTCCCAAACCAAAAGTAAATACACTAGGATCAAATACTTTCTCTAAGTTATCTTCATGAATTGGAGGCATTGCAAAGTGGGGTGCTGGAGACTTTGGAAGCTTTGATCTCTTCTTTTTCTGGGGTAAGCAAACTGAGGTGTCTAAGTTTTTTATTGTTTCAGCAAACTTCTTCATGTCAGATGGGGAATCAAAAATGCTGTCATCTTCAGCAGATCCATTACAGGTTTTGCCTGGGCTCTTTTGTGTGTTGGTGTTGTGCTCTGATTCCAATATACTGTCTTGACTGCTGTCGTCATACTGCAGTGCTGCAAAATTCAAATCTCCTGGCTTTACCTTTTTATCTCCATTTTCCATCTTGTTAAATTCTGATCTGGAAACCTGATGAGATGGTAGAGGATATTTATCATTATTGCAAGGTGATAAAGCCTCTGTGTTTGGCAGCATCTTTTCTTCATTTCTGTGGAATTCTGAGCTTGTGTAATTTCTTTGGTAGAAAGGATCTTGAGCATTTTCACTTTTAACAGGTGAGTGCAAAGACAGTTTAAAAGGTGAACTTTCTTTCTTTGCTGTGGTTAATTCTGGTTCTGGTTGCTTCAGAGAGGCACTACTAGCATCACTTTTGCTGCTTTGGTTAAAAAGGGATATGGCAGCTTTTACTTTAAGTTCTGGTGTCTTCCCAATATCCTCATAGGGGGCAAAGCCTTCTTCATTTTTGCCTTTTAACTCTGCAGTGCTTTCTTTCTCCTGCGTGCCGTTCTCAAATAACTTCTGACGACTGCTTTGCTTATTTAAAATTTTATCAGGCTGTTCATTTTCCTTAGGTTGTTTTCCAAATTTCAGCTTTGCTCTGCCAACAAATGTGCTTGGTACAGTACTATTTTTTGAGGCAGGGATGTCAGTAGGCCTCTGGCTCTGGTTAGCACATTTGTTTTCAAACAAGGAAATTTTGTTGGCAATGTTGCTGTTAGTTTTATTAACTGGTTTTTCAAGAATATCCTGCTCACTTTCTAAGCTGTCTTGATTTGTAGGTGTTTTAAAATTCAGCTCTATGTTCTTCGGTTTGGCTGGACTACAGGAGGCAAAGTGACACAGAGTGACAGCTTTAATTCATCTTGAACAGGCTTGTAACAATTTTCAAAACAATAAAATAGAGCATTATAAACCATAGACTTAATTTGAATTTTGGTATCTCAAAAGGAATCAACTAAAAGAGGAGTAACTATATGGATGAAAAAAGATTAGACACTAAATAAGGAACAGATATTTCAAACATACTTAGTTCTTTAAGGTTAGTAAAACAAAAAACACAACAGCCTACAGCATCTGCAATTGAGGCAGAGAACACAAGTACTTATGACTGACAGAACATTAAAATTTAGTAGTGAATAGGGAGAATAAATTATAAACATGCAATTCCCTGCAGAGTTTAGAAAACAAATCCCAATTCATTAAGGTGATAATGAGTTGGTTAACATTTGCATATTCTCTCCAATGAGTTTTGAAGACATCTGCCCAGATTCTTTTTCTGCACCTACACTGCAGAAACAACCTTAAATTGAGTGAAAGAATTCTTCCACTCTCATTAGTGCTTGCAGAAAATGTCAGCTGTCCCCAAGCACTGCATCACCACCTTGGCTAAGCAAACACCACATGTGAGCACTCTTCCACTTCCTTCAGGTAAACTTAGCTAACAATTTAAATTGTGTAAACTAACCCTAATAATTTCACGAGAATTGAATTTGGAAACACAAAACTTCTCTGTCAGAGTGGACAGAGATGCATGTACAAGTACATAGCACACAGTGCTCCTGTGCTATGGCAGAAGGCTGCTGATGCGTAGCTGAGTGTTTCAAGCCTCCTTTCTTCTGAATACCTACAACCAGGAAAAATTATTTGTCCATGTAACTTGCTACTGCATACTGTACAGTATGGATGCCAAAGAGCAGGAGCAGAGGAAATTTCCAGCTGCTGAAGCATTTTGTGAAGTTTTCCTTTCTCATGCTTTAGCTGAGAAACAGTGAAAGACGGTTTTGTAAACTAACTCTCTATCTTGCACCTGCACGGTCTTGTTTTGGTTCACTGAAGAACATATTTTGAAATAGGTGTTGTAGCATTCAGCCAATCACTCTGGGAGGTGTATGGTCAAGCAGCCAATAATGTCATTTCTCTATTGCAAACCAAGTTATATAAACGAGGTGATAATTAATTAAATAATCCCATTTATCCTGGGCTTGAATTCCATGTCATGATTCTCACCGTCCCTGGGGACAACAGCAACAGTACAGTATGAACAGCTGTGAAGATGCAAGGCAGATGGCTTCAAAATTTATCAGTCAGATCTAAGGCGTGTCAAAGAGCCCACCATCACCTCAAAGACAGTCCTGTTCTCCAAAGAGGAATCTGGGGACACTCAGTGATAGGGGAACACTGCCCTATATGAAAACTGACAAAGGTGGGAGATAAAAAGAAAATAGCGTGCAGCAATCTCCAGAGTCCCAAATGTTCTACCAATCAATGGATGATTCCGGTATTCCAGTACTTTCTTCTTTTTTTACCTACACAAACTGTGTTCACTGAGTTCTCAGGCAGCTGTTTAGCTCAAGAAAGAGGTGTGAGATACAGGAACAACCCAAAAAGTGAGATCCTTTCCTGTCTTCCTCAAGCAATCCATCCCAAGTAAGAAATTAAACCCTACTAATGCAAGACTCCCCATTGTACAAGCTTTATTTCTTGGGAATACCACGAGGAACAAACTAACTGAAATAACAGAAGGAATCGAAAATAGTTACCTAAGAATCTATACAGAGAGCAACTGCTAAAAATCATAGACTTTTAAGAGGTTGGAATGGATCTTAAGAGATCATCTAGTCCCAGCTCCCCTGCCAGGGGCAGGGACACCTCCCACTAGACCAGGTTGCTCAAAGCCTTATCCAACCTGGCTTTGAACACTGCCAGGGCTGGGGCATCCACAACCTCCCCAGGCAACCTTTTGTAGTGTCTCACCACCCCTAAGTAAAAAGTTTCTTCCCTAATATCTAACCTAAACTTCCTGTCTCTCAGTTTTCACCCAGTACTCTTTGTCCTATCATTACAGTTCCTGGCAAAGAGTCCCTTTCCAGCTTCCCTGTAGACCCCTCCTTCAGATACTGCAAGGTTATGATGTCTCCACACAACCTTCTCTTCTCTGAGAAGCCCCAACTCCCTCAGCCTGTCTCCATAGGGAAGGTGCTGCAGTCCTCTTATCAACTTTGTGGCCTCCTCTGGGTTTGCTCCAACAGTTCCATTTCCTTCTTATCATCGTGTCTTTTCAGAGAAGACTTCCCAACAGTGCTCCCTGTAACTACCAGCCTACTCAAGCTGGTTCACAGCTGGAAGGCTCTTATGAAGAATGCATGATCAACAAAAGAGGAAATAGCAAACTTAAAAGCAACTGTCCATACTTCAGATGGGTCCTAATAAAACACGCTTGGAAAACTTACGGAAGAACAGAAAAACAAAATGTTCCTGAAAGAGGGGAGGTATGGAGGGAATTATCATACAGCATTAGATGAAATACATTGAGGCCCTACTTTTGATTTTAACTACATCTGGTTTTTCCTAAGCTTTTAAAAATTAAATTATTCTATGATTTTTCTCTTTGGAAAATGAACATAAGTTGCAAGGGACCTCTAAAGGTCAGCTAGTCCAACTTCCTATTCAAAACAGGGACAGCTTCAAAGTTAGATCAAGTTCCTGAAGGCTCTGCCTGACCAAGTTTTGAATCACTTCACGGATCAAGATTTCACAACCTTCCTAGTGAAGCATTGCAGCAGGGCAGCCACTGTTGCTGTGAATTTTTTTTGCCTTATATGCCAATAAAACTTCACTGTTACAACTTGCAGCTGTGGCTGTTGTCCCTTCACTCTACAGCTCAGGGACAAATGTGGCTCTGCCTTCTCTATAGGTAGTGAGAGATGACTGAGGTCTACCTGTATCTTTCTCTTCTCTCAGTTGAAGAAACCAAGCTGCTTCAGCTCCTCCCCATATGTGATCTGCTCCAGAGCTGTCACCTTCTTTAATGGCTCACCGCTAGACTCATTCCAATTTGGGAACATCTCTCTTGTACCAGAAGAGAGTTGGAAGGGGAAGAAGTGCTACAACTCAATATAGGGACCCAAATGCAGACTCACGAGCACCAAATACCTTGTCCTTTGACCTGCTGGCTATGCTCCTGCCTATGGAGCAACAGGCTGAGCCTTCACCTGCTACAATGCCCTACTGACACGTGTGAATTTCCTGCTCACCGGGACCCTTCATATCCTTTCCTGATCAGAAAAAAAGAATGTACCTATCCTCTTCTTTTACCTGTATTTTTAAGAGGTAATACTAATGGCCCAATTGTCTTAAATTCATTCCCATTCCACCCTTTTGTCAGCCTGTCACTTGTGCTACTACATGCATTTATTTCAACATAACAATACATATCTTCCCGATAAAATCCATGTCTCTTTGTATGCCCTGACACAAGCAAGTTTAATGGCTAGCAGTGATACTTACCAACCACACCTAAAACCTATTTTAAATGAAGAGCTAACCCCTCAAAGGTATAGTTTCAAGCTTTGCAAATTTATGCAGAAACAACCACTTCAACACTTTGTATTTTATATTCTGCAGTATTTCTGCGCAGCAGCAGCAGCCGCCAAACAGCTGAGACCAAAGAGCAAGAGAAAGCTCAGCCCCGCAGCTCTACTCACTACAGCTGGCCTCCTCTAACTAATCTTTTCATTACACCTTTTTCCACACTACAAAATACTGATTTTAAATACAGCCAAAAGATGCACTTTATTGCAAGAACTGAATTTCTAAGCTTGTTTAAAAGGAGATGTTGTTTGAGTATCCTTTAAGTACAAGTATCCTTTCATCTCATATGGGGAAAAAGCATTGAAAGATGGATTCACTTAACAGTACAAATGCTTTTCCTAACAAACAGTCCAATGTGGCTGATTCTTACTACCCATTCCTGATCTGCAACGCCAGGAACAAGCAGGCACAAGAGAAATACCAATGTCCTTCTCTTTGGCTACACCTTGCAGCTAAACTGAGAAGCAAGCAGTTAAACCTCTCCCAGTCATAAATGGAAGGTGAGTCATACGTCAAGCATGCAACTGGTGCCAAAAAACTCTGATGCCAAAATATCAGATTGAGGTGAGCAAAGAAAAATGGCATGTGAAAAGAGCAGAATAATTCAGCAAGTGGGCTTAAATGTAAAGGCAACTACAAAACCATGTCTGAACATAAAGTATGACAACTGAAGCCAAGTTTTCTACTAAGCACATCAAAGTAACTACTGCCTGAGGTTTTATTTGCCAATTAAGACTTACCATCAACCTCATTTTAGTCTCAAATCTGATAGGATTCCCTTTCAAAAGCTAGAAGCAAAGTATCCAGTGGCTTTCAAGTTATCCAGTACAGAGACATAAATGGAGAAAAGATAGAAAATGCTATCTTTATTTACAGGAAACCTGCATTTCTGGAGGTGACTGGAGAAACTGACCTGTTTTGAAATGGTTTCTAAAGAAATTTGATTCCCAGAATTGGCACAATGTCATTAGTAAGAGACACCATGCATTTTTAAGGGAGAACTACTTGTATTATACAAAATCCATCTTACAGGGGGCCGAGGAACCTGTAAGTGTGTATTTTTCAACGTGAAAGGAATTAATGTGAACTACCTAACAACAATTTTTTAACCTTTGAAAATGGGAAAGTTACCTTTTCAAAGCAATAACTAGAGAACAAAAACACACCATCTTCTAGTAATGGCACCAACTTTTCCTTTCCCATTTTACAGCACCTTAAACCACAGCCAGGTTTATAGTTCGTATGCTCTAATGAATGACTACAAATTATACCAGATCACCTGAGCATGTAACTCTGGCTAGAGAAAGAGTTTGGTGCTGTGCAATGGCAGCTTGAGATGCATCAGGAACCTTGCAGGCAACACAGCAGTCTACACCCAGGGCTAAAGTCCTGATAGCAGCAGATAAGGCCAAGACACAGTGTCACACACCTGACAAAATGGGATGAAATAGAACAGGCTGTTTATTCGTTAAAATTTGGTCTCTTTTAGAAAGGACACCTATCTGTTACTTTATGAGTACAGTAAAAGATAATTCATTGTACAGCAAGCCCAGGAGATACACCGAAAAATGAAATCCAGCTATGCAGGCACTTATAACTTCATCATCACTATAACAGAGAAAAAACATCATCACTATAACAGAGAAAAAACAATATGAAAGCTACCCTTTCTTTGAAGCTACGAAGATACAAACTCAGGAGTTTAAGATCTGCAATCTATACTGCCAGATGGCAAAGCATCACCAAGAACAAAAATGCCACAGTTTAACTTTCAATATTCGGCTTTTTAAATTTAAGTTACAAATTAACAGCTCAGATGTAGAGTGTTACAAATTGTGCAAAGGAAATTGCTCTGTGCTTCTCAGATGTGGGAAGCATAACTGGAAACAGAAATGTCTCTTAAACCATCACGTTGAACCTTCACACCTCTCTAAAACAATGACAATTATGAACACACGGTGTACCTCAGGTGGGCCTACAGGATTCGGTGTACCCCAACACCTGTACCTGAACATGCCAGAATGAGGAGTGCAATAGCACACAGCACACAGCTGTGACAACCAAACAACAGAAATGAATAACACAATAAAATCATTCCCTGTGGATGAGAATGCAGAAGAATCCAAGAAATCAATCACTGGCCTCATACTAGTGATAACAGCGAACTTTATAAATACAGCCAATTCTTTATAATCCTAAGGAAAGTTCGGATCACCTGTTTGACAGAGACAGTTTCTTCAAGTATAAAACCAAATACTGGAAACGAATATATGCATAATTCTGCAAATACCTGATGTTATTCACATGCATCAAAATTTAAATGATTCATCCTGCACATACTTAAGAAAGCAACCATATGTATTCAAATCTCTGGAGTGTGATCAATCATATAATTTGAACCATCAAGTTCTACATTGCATCCTACATTTCTTCATAAAATAATAGCAGAACTTAGGCTGTTTCATGGAAAACCTGAACACATTTCTTATTCAAAGATTTTCACATACAAAATATTCAACCACATTCTGATTTGGTTACAGAGCAAAAAATAACATTAAGGTCAACAATAGTTGAATTATTCTGATCCACAACAATGATGACTGAGCAGCTTTCATATATGTTAAGTTATTCCATATAATGGAATGGACAAAGACATTCCCTATCCGTTTAAAAAATGAAAAAATGAGTTTTTTTTCTAATACATGCAGACTACAGTGCTTGTTAAGTGGCAGCTTTAATTATGGTAACTTTTTTTTTTTTTTTAAGGCAGTTCTTAACTGAAAACAAT
This sequence comes from Corvus hawaiiensis, assembly GCF_020740725.1. Taxonomy (NCBI): domain Eukaryota; kingdom Metazoa; phylum Chordata; class Aves; order Passeriformes; family Corvidae; genus Corvus; species Corvus hawaiiensis. The sequence continues at coordinate 45,980,218 of NC_063215.1, read as the reverse complement.
TTAGGTTGATAACAGATACACAGCTAGTGTTTCTATAGATTCTATACCCAGACACAAGCAAAACTACAGCTACAAGGACAAGGTAAACTTGTTTGTTACTTACAGGCTAATCTTTGTTGTAACTGTTCTGGAAGCATCCAAACTCTTCAGCTTCGACGTGTCTAAATCAGAATTTGTCTGTCTCTCAGCTGACAGACACAGGTCTCCATTTTTAATCCCATCAGTATGCAAGAAAGCTCTTCCATCTGGACCATTACCATGCTTTACTACCTTGTTATCATTTCTGCCTTCAGCAAACACCAAGGCATTGTCTTCTGTCTTAGTAGCCAAAGAAGCTTTGGGAGACTCCAAACTGTCTTCCCCAAAAGCCACAGGTATAGCTCCCTTTTCCACTGAAGTTCTTTTTGTTACTGGGTTGGTCTCTGGCAATGCTAATGGTTGCCTTTTTGAAGAGTAATCTTTCACCTGACCCTTCAATCCAGTAGGGGAAATGGGTACAGAATCCGACTGATTCTTTTTATATGATCTTCTCCTTGCAGAAGTTGTGTTTGAGATCTGCTGCTTGCCCTTGTCAGCTTCAGCTTTAGATGCCCCTTTGTGAGCAGATCCAACTTTTAGGTCCTGATTATTACCTGAGGAAGAGGAATTTCTTTCAGGAGTCTGTTGAAGAGACCTCACTTTTCGTTCAGAGTTTATTATCTTGTCTGAAAACACCTCAGAATGGGCATCATCCTCAAAAACAGGTTCTTCTCTTGCCGTATTCTCAGCCTGGTTTCTCTCTCCATTTGGAATGTCACTAGATGACTGAGACTTTCTCCGTTTTCCAGATCTTTTACTAGCAGATTTTTTATCCATTGTGTCTGAATCACTACAATTTTCTTCTGATTTGAGAGTCACGGGTTCATTAAGGAGTTCGTCGGTTTTCCTTAGATAGATATCAACTGTTAACACTCTAGCAGAATATGCGTGTTCACTCGCTGCAGATTCCAACTCGTATGGCAAATCCTTTGGTTTTGCATGCCCAGGCTCCTCAGACACCCACGTGCTCACAAGCTGCTTGTGGCTTAAGATACTCTTTTCTAAGTCTTCACTAGACAAATTTCTCAAGCTCTGTATGAAATCTGGAGTTGTGGAATTACTTATATCTGTGATGGATTCTTTCTCCAGTCCCAGTGTTTCCACATTCAGGCTACTCTCACAGAAAGAGTTTTTAATGGTTTCACTGCTGCCGCTCCAATCTGCTGACCACTCACTGTCAGAAGAGACTCCCCTACTACTCCATTCTGAAATTGTATCGTGATACAGTGGTCTTACTTCCCCACTGAAAGTATATTCCTGTGCCTCGGAAAGGGCGCTTATGTTTCTCACTTGTTTCTGTACTTGAGGAGCTTCGTGTCCTTCTCTGAAGTGCCTACAGTATACTGGCTGCGCCCCGTGAGGAGAACCTGACCTCTCACCCTTATGATGCGAAGTGTGTTCTAGTGAACTTTTGACATTTTTCCTCCTCCCTGTACCAAACAAATTTCCAAGTCTTTCCAAAACAGGTTTTTTTTTATTTTCTTCTCTGGAAGGATCTGGAAGGTGTGAGGTGGACTACAAAAGGAAACAAACATTTGGTTAATGTCAAAATTGTTTCTGTAATATGTTTGTTTGTTTTAGCACCATCTATAAATTAAAAGGACACAGTGAATAGAAACAAAACAGTTTACTAAACAATACTAGCTCTCGAAAAAAAAGAACAAGAAAAACAAAACCCTTGCAAAACAATTACGATTCCACAATGCTTCTGTATGTTTTTACCTGCATTTGTTTACAAGCGTGCTCATCTTGCCTTATGATGGCAGCATTATATGTCCCAAATCTCAAACTTTTGCACAATTAATTAACATCACCCAAAACATTACAGAAAAGCATCGTGGTGCCTGCAAGACCGGGGACAAACTTCATGTCAACGTTTTCCTTATGAAAACAAGAGTGGGAAGTTTAACTTTCTCTGCATACTGGCTGAGTCAGTTTTCACACTTGTGCTGGTAGAGAATAGTTTCAAAGGTGTAAGTTGTCTTACCATTCATACATTTCTCAATAATGAAGTTCAGTAAATATTTGGCTTGTGTTTTGGGCTAAAATACCCAGAACTATAAAAGCCACTGCATCATTCAATGAGCGTTACTGGGTCAAATACTGCCCTGGATTACTCTTGGTGAAGTTCTGCCTTACAACTTCTAATTAACATGGTAAACAGGAAACACGCAACAGCATCGCCGAGTACACATGCATATTTGCATTTTAATACATTAGCCCTTTTTACATGCCGGTACGATGAATACTTGTTTTGAGACGTCTATTTCAAAACACCGCGAGTATTTTCTACTCCGGCGCACCAGACCCTCGAGGTGAGCGGGTTCCCTCGGCAGCACGGACCCTGCTTCGTCAGTTTCCAACTCGTTTCTTGCTGCAAACGCTCAGACCGCCTGTCAGTGCCCAGCGAATTGCCACTGCCCGGCGTCCCCCCAGCGCGGGCCGGCGCTGAAGCCCCGCGCCCTCCGCGCAGCCCCGCGGCCGCCGATCCCTTCCTCGCAGGTACGGCTGCGGAGAACCAGGCCCAGCACCACCTCACCGGAGGAGTCACGGACCCCGGTCCGCGCGTTACCAGAAGGGTGAAGACGCCCGAGGCTGCCACTATCCTCCCCCGTCCCAAAACGGGATAAGCAGGAGGAAGGTGCCGTGGCGGACTTCTATTCGCCGCCGGCCGCGCCGCATCCTCGCCTCGCCTCCCCATCCCGCCGAGCGCCCGACACTCACCGCCCGGTTCGGCTGGGTTCGGCGGCCCCTGCGCGAAGCCGCCCCACGCCGCTGCCCCGGCGCTGGCCGTCTGTGCGCTCCGCCTCGGCCCGCCCCCGCAGCCCGCCCCGAGCCGCCGCCCCGCCGCGGGCAGCGGCTCTACCTGGCCGGGCCGCCCCTCCCGGCCGCGGAGGGAAGGGCGGCGGCGGCGGCGCTGGACCGGCCCCCAGCGAGGGCCGCGGGGCAGCGGGAAGCGCGGGCGCCCCCGGCCACGGGCGAGGCCGTCGAGGGGGCGGCGGGGCGCGGGTGGGCGTCGCGCCCCGTACGTGCCCCAGCAGCCCGCGCTGCGGCTGCCGCCTTGTTATTGAGGGCAAAACGCCGCCCCGGGCAAAACCGACGCCCTTTGATGTTGAGGGAAAAGCACCGAGGGTTGGAGGCGGGCGGTTCGCTCCGCCGCCGCCCCGGCGAGCTGCAGTGCGGGCTGTCCGGCGTGAGCCGGCGCCCGAGCCGGGACAGGGGCAGCGGAGCGCGGGGGCGTGTGGAGCCGCCGTGACCCGGCCGCCCCCCCGACGCCGGCCCATCGGAGGTGCCCGGAGCAGGCGGGGCTCCCCCCGAGCCCCGGGAAGGTGTTGCCCGCACCGGCACCTCCCGGCCGCTGGGGCTGCCGTGGGACATCTGGGTTCAAAGCCCTGCGGAAAGATGAACCCGCATCTTCCACCTCGCCCCGGCGGGCGCGGCTGGTTGCTGTCTGTGCCTGCCCGCCCCGGGCAGGCCGCCCGCGGGCCGGGGACACGGCTGCAGGCGGTCGGGGCTCCGCCGCCTGCCCCCGGCCCCGGCCGGGCCGGCGTGAGAATGACTCCGCGGCCGAATGGTGCCGGCACTCTCCCCGGGCGCTCAATTAGTATTTAATGTTTAATGAATGCTCAACTAGTCCTCTTCTAATTAACGCTTAATTACTTATATGAAGTGGAACAGCTTCAACAGGAAGGACCACGCAAATCTCACTTCGGAGCGTCTAAGGGCCTAGCGCGGAGGCGGGAGAGACACCAGGTCAGCTCGCCTGCAGCTGGCCGGGGTGCCCGGCCTGCGGTGTGTCTGGCCCTCCGGCTATTGAAGAAAATAAGGACCTTTCTTATGGAGTCACTTCCTCCTCCAGCTGGAAAAGTGTTAAGTTAGTTATTTTTTCTTAAGCAACAGGCTACATAGTGTTGGCTTAGGAGAGCTGCACAGAACCTGCTTAATGCCAGTGAATGTGCAGCAGCAAGGCTTGCCCAAGCACACGAAAAACACTAAAAAACATGAAAAACACAGAAAGCCTAAATTGGGGAAGAGGTAGAGTTGACTTACCATACTGCAACCTAACAGAAATCCGTGGAACCCTTGTCTTTGCCTACCCTCTCTTAACCAATATCACTCATTCAACTGATAAGCAGCTGTACCACCAACCAAGTCCTGTGTCCTCACACAGTGATCTTCCACCAGTGGCCTTCAAATAGGCAAGTCTATGATCATAACTTTAAGCTAAGTTTTTGTATTGTTGGGGTTTAGGTTTTATTAGACAGTGAAATAATCTACAAATGAGAAAGCTGATGCCTGTGCTTTCCCCCTCCCTTTGATGACTTTTTTCTGCCAGTAGAACCAAAACAATTAATTAAAGAGCAACATTAAGGGCTGCATTGAGTTCATACAGCTCAGACAGGTAAAGTGCTTTAGTGATAACAAAGCCAACTATAAATTTCCCTATCAGATGCAACAATCATGAGTAATGCAGCCCAATTATCGATTTCTTGTTCTATGTATATATTGCCAGTACTAACTAATTATGGGGAAAGGATAAGATTACAATAATGACCGTTGCTAGATAAAATAAGCAAAAATACAAAATTTTTACACTTAATGGAAGCTAATAAAGTATGATACTGATTTCTCTTAAAATTCATTATAACTACAAGTGTGAGGAGGATGACTATATTGTTCATACTAAAAACTGTTGGAACACTACAACAGGGAAAATTTAACTTTATTGTGGTGTCAACCTGCACATTAATATTTGGATGGAATAGCTGTCAGTCTTCTAAAGTAGTTGGGAGTACATTGTCCACCTGACTGTCATTATTACACTTGTTGTCAAGTTTTGAATTTGCAAGATTACACTTGGAAGAATTAGTTATTTGAACTGGGGATCTGGATTTCTCTCTTCCCAGCCACTGATTTTCATAAAGTCCATGGGAACTTAATTATCTTTCAGACGTCTCCCCCTTTCAAATGTAGTTTAAACTACAACCAACAAGTTCAAAAGGTGTGGAATGGAAGTGAGGAGGGACAGACAGCCAGTCCAGTCACATAAGCCTTGTTTCCTCGGGGAACAAGGCTAAAGATTTTTTCTTGATCTTGAAATAGCTGCCCTATGTGAACTGTTTTGAAGTAATTTCTTCATACAAAGTACCTTAATTATATACAGCTCTTTCAAAACACATAAAAGACCAGGTACTTGCCCTGAAGAGCTTGTATTTTAAGTCAGATAAATGTAGGTGAGCCAGTATTGCCAGTGCAAGAGGGCACAGAGACTGCACTTCTCAATGGACTCTGAAGTGGGACCCAGCCTGCCAGAGCACAGCACGAGAATGCTTGACTTCCAGAGCACCACACAGAAATGTTTGATTTCAGAAGGCAAGAAGTACCCTTGCTCTGCAGATCAGGCTTCTTCAACGTGTTTATGCTCAAGCATTCTTACTCTTGAGATATTAGCTGCTTGAGAAATAACCAATCAAAGGCTCTGGCAACTGAAAAGCCCAGAGGACCTGCCTATCCGTTCCTTGGACACTGTGGAGGAAGTCATTTCAAGCACTCTGCATGAACCTTTAAAGCCTTAAAGTGTTCTAATCTGAAAGCAAAATGCTGTTGCCTTCTTAACCAAGAAACGTAAATCTTGTTTGTATTTATATTCATACCTCTTTATGCTAGCCTTAAAATATTTCCTCTGTTTTTGGCTGAGTTTTTTTCCTCATTAGCTAATGTAAGTTGCCACAGCCAAACCCCTAATTTAACAGTGTAATTAAACATGTGCTTTGCTGGTCTCCAGTGGAAAGAGAGCATAAGCTACTATGATCTGTTGAATCAAAATGTCAGGATGTGTCTTGAGGGATCAATTGGATGCTATTTTCTTAGATGAGTTCATCTGAGTCAGCTGAACATAAATGAATACACTTCTTAGAGCACACATTAGAGCAAAAAAGCAGTATTTTTACTAGTCATTAACAACTCTGTGGTAACTAATAGATGGTAATATCTAGTGTGGACAGATCTTTAATTTAAACATTTATTTTTCCAGCATATGTTCACTTTCAGAGGGGAAAAGACAACAAACCATTTAGTGAAGAGTAAGTTTGAGCTTTGTCATTCATTAGAAGGTCATAAATAACTGGATTTCAAGTAACATGAAAACCTCTGAGACCCTTCTATCTTCAACAACTCTAGTAGTGTAGGACCCTTACAAATTCATGCTGGAAAGCCTTCAAAGGTACTTTAAAGATACTTCAAGTATCTTTAAATCATGGTATCATAATTCCACCAGCCATGAGAAACAGAAAGCCTCGAAGTTCTAGCAGTCATATGACATCCAAAAAAGTGCTTTTGCCAAAAACATTTAAATAAATAAACTATTACTCTTCAGGCTTTGGCATTCTGCAGAGACTGAGACTCAAATATCCCACACTAACACCGCCAGGTTTTGTGAGACTGAAAATCCCTCTGGAGTATTGCTGGCTCAACATGCTGTAAAAATATTAGCAGAAAAACTGGAAGGAACAATATACAAATCAAAGCTAAGAGAGAGAAAAGTCTGAGAAGCACAAGACCCACTCGAGTCCTTGTTTCAAGTCCTACAGAGAGAAGATTTCATACTGATTTCCTACAGGTGAGTCCCATAGCTACTGGCAGAGGAGAGGGGTGAGTTGCAGATGGAAATAAAGGTTTGGTGCTTATGTTATTCTTTTAAAACCATGGGGGAAAAATATACTTAACAAAACATTTGACCTGAATTAATTCTTGTTGTGATTCACTGAGGGAAAAAAAAAGCAGTTATGTTTTAAGTTAATCTAAATGTTTTCTGAACTTAACCAGTTTAACTGACATTGCTGTCAATCAAATAGATTTGAATTACTTCAATTCACTACACTAATTGTTCCTTGTTTATGCTGACCCTTCACAAAGACACAAAAGGGGGGTTACTATTAGGAAAAGTATGACTTATGTTATTTTAAATCCCAAACTGCCTTCTTCCAAACACCAAGAGTTTGGCATATGCTCTTTAAACTTTTTTTAGCATTTCTTTTAAGTATACCATGTTCCAGGTTGACAGTGTCCTCTTCAGAGTTAGAGAAAGAAACACACTTTAAATTTAAAAAGTCCACTCTAGCATGGAATTCACTCTCTGCCTCTTCCAGCTCTTTGCCTGCTATGCAGATAGAGGCTATAAACAGCAAAAAGTGGATTTTAAACAATTTCAGCTTCACCTGAGCAATTTGTGCAGGGAATGCATTTATTTAGATTGGGGAATTTACCTGAGTAACCAAGGGGCTATAAATGTGAGGCTTGAGCAGATGAAACAAACAAATGTAAGTTTTCTTAATAGTCATATTTTTCCACTTACTGTATTTTCTATTAAGTCAGGATATTTCAGTGAAACATTTCATATCTTCAAGAGAACAGGACCTGTCTCCTTCCAATTTATTTTTTCACTGTAAATTTTGACTATTTTGCAGCAGCATCTAGATTAATGAGACTACTGAGCCTGCATGTTTAATGGATTTTTGGAACAGAAATAATCAGCTCAAGAAGCATAGATGTATCTATAAATCTCATATTATCTCTTAGGTGACAAACACCGAGATTTAGATATTGGATGTATTAGAAAAGAACAGCAAAACTGAAAGGAGCAAATCATGCAAAATCAAATAAATGGAAATCTTTCAAAAGAGCTCAGGAAAGACAAAGAAGCATTCTTCAAATGAAACAAATCCTTACATGAGTATTTAGGAGAGGAGGGAGATAAATAAGAACAGGCATGTCAGAAAAGGCATGTCTGCTCCCATCTCCTCTTCCCCAGAGCTAGTTATTTCCATAAACTAAAATCTATCCCCCTCCCCTTCTGTCAAGAGGAGCATCTGTTGGTTAAACAAATGCTCTATAAAACTAATGGAGATCAGTTGATTTTATGATTAAAAAAAAAATATAACTGTGTATTAACCTGAAGATTTATGGTGGGGTTTAAAAAGGGAATAAAATAGTGTTGTTTGCCTTACCATGATGATGATAATTCTTTCTGCTGTTTACAGAAGAATAAACAAACTATCGTGTGTGAGATGCAGTCCTGTGTGTCACTAACCAAACCCATTTTCTTAGCAATCCTCCCACGCTTTAACCCCTTCTTTCTTCTGGCAGCACTCAGGTAAAAACGAGCAAAAAAAAAGGAAGTAGTATCTGACTTGAGCCTTTCCAACTGATAAGTTGCTTGGCAGACAAATTATGAAAGGGGCTCAATTAGAGGATAGGAGAAAGAACTGCAGAAGGGTGGCAGCAAGTCCTTCAGTAAGCAGGTCTACAGAAGCAGAGAACATGTTGCAAAAACTACAAAGTTAGTGTTGGCCAAACGCCTTACGTGTATTAATTAAAGTGCAATACTAGAGCGGAGATATGCAACAGTAGGAAAAAATATACCACACACGTTGGTTCTCACAGACCTGTTTACTGTTTTCTGATCCACATTTAAGATGGCTAAAGAAAAAAAAAATCACATGTGCGTCTATGCAGAAAGAGACTGATTTATATCGGTGTCCTTGGTTCTTCACCTTCCTAGGTTGGTATATTAAGTCTGTATTTTCTCAGCTACTCATGGTAAAATGGTACTAAAAAGGGACTTGAAAAAGCAGAAAAGAACTAGCACCAAGAGTAGGAGCAGGGATTATTCAACACTGAATAACTGAGAGAATATTTAAACTCTCCTGAACCTTAGAGACATACATTAAAAAATTATATGCAAAAAATAGTATTAACATAAATGATTGCACTTGAAACTCTTTGTGTTTCATTACAAGAGAAATTGAGGAAGTTTGATATCAGTTAGCCTCACATCTTCGCTCTCAGGATTTTGATTCTTGCTGTTGGGTCAGAGCTGTATCATTAGATAATCTACTTAGGGTAAAGATTCATCAAAACTACCTCTTTCAAAGAGTGAAAATAAACATGTATGTGTTTTGTTCTAAGAGATAGGAACTTGAAAGTACTTCTTCTCTTGAGCAATAGAGGATAAATGGCAAAAGCGTTTTGGAGAGCAAGAGAGTGGCTTTTGGAGTTTTTTAAGTGTCCTCTAGTCAGAAGCCACAACTAACAAATGTAACCCTTACCCTTTTTTTCATTTCTGAATGCAATTCACAATGATAAAGAATCTATTATGTAAGTGGTTTTGATTTAGGAGGTCTCTTTCTTTTCTTCTAGGCTTGTAGGTCTCTCTTCTGTTTTGTGAGTGTACAGTGTCCTGTCACTAACTAAATGGTATATACTGGTTAATATAGATTTAACATAAATTGTCTAATTTAGATCTATAGCTTACTGCAAAACTTACTCCTTTTAGATGAAGAATTTGTGTATAGTTACCAGAGACAAGAAATAAGATTTTTTTTCTGCAAACCTAAGATTGTCTGTATGACAGAAAGAGCAATCAATCTCTGGAATTCAGCTCTTTCTTAAGCACCATCAATCTTGATCTCTTCCTCATGCTTTCACACAAAACTGTTGCTGTCAATGGAGCTCAGCAGTCTTGAAAGTATATGGCACTTGAAAAAGTCTTGCAGCATTACATTAAATGAATATAGGGAAAAAAATAATCCTATGGAGCCACCTATATTATCAGCCTTTTCCAAACAGGGCACTGATGTGGCTACTCTGTGCTGGTTAACTGAGCTGGCTTTTCCTGGGCGTCTCTACATGATGCTGCATGTGGTCTCACCTTGAGTCCTGTGTGCTCTTTTGGGTGCTACAATATAAGAAGGATATTAAGCTATCAGAAAACTTCCAAAGGAAGGTTACAAAGATGGTGAAGGATCTTGAGGAGAAGCCATATGAGGAGTGGCTGAGGGCACTTGGCTTGTTCAGCCTGGAGAAGGGGAGACTGAGGGAAGACTCCGCTGCAGTACACAACCTCCTCGTAAGGGAAGGAGGAGGGGCAGACACTGATCTCTTCTTTCTGGTGACCAGTGACAGGACCTGAGGGAATGGCCTGAAGTTTTGCCAGGAGAGATTTAGGTTGGGTATTAGAAAAAGGTTCTTCCCACAGAGGGTGGTTGGGCACTGGAACAGGCTCCTCAAGGAAGTGGTCACAGCACCAGCCTGAGAGAGTTCAAGATGGGTTTGGACAATGCTCGCAGGCACAGGGTGTGACTCTTGGGGTGTCCTGTGCGGGGCCAGGAGCTGAACTTCAACTGTCCTTGGGGGTCCCTTCCAACTCAGGATATTCTATGATTCTCTGTAACTCAAGAGTAAGGCAGAATTTCTAATACACTCCTGTGCCCAGTGTTTCTCATTAGCTGTAAAAGCTCGGCAGGTGAAGGTTATAGATTGTCTCACAGTACTAGGTAGGAAACCTAGGTCTCACCTGCAGTTTAAATTCAGTCTAGGGAACAGATGCCCAGGAGTTATTTTAACTAACTGAAGCACCGAAGTGTCCTTCAGCAGCTCGAGCTCTAGATACACAGAAGTCACTTGTTATGTAATTTGAAATTTATAAAACCAGAGATCTTTTTCTTGGGTATCAGATAGGCTGAAACTATAAAAGGAAGACTAAAAGCCTTTTGCTAGCAACACAGGAACTTTCCCCGGGTCAGGCACAGTAGAATATAGGCTGTCACAGGCCAAAAGGCAGAAAGCCATTCTTGTGAGCACTGTGTTACTGAGGTGAGGCTGTTAAAGTGTGAAAGAATAAAGACAGTAGACACATTGTAAATTGGATTGCTAATTTGATCAAAGCCAAATTTCATAGACAACAAAGTGAACTACGTGTTTAACATGCTTGCTTTGGAAAGTTGATGTGGTGGTGCTGTGACAGAAAAAAATTGCTGTATGGTTCTGACTCTGAAAACCATTTAACAGGACAGAAAATGACAATATTTAATCAAACTGTATTTAAATATGAAATTAATATAATCCCTTTTCTTCACAGAAGCTCTCATTAAATAGATCATGCAATGTAAATCCTGTAACACATTATACCAGGGTACCATTTGGTACCTTTCAACTGAAATGTGTCTCAAGTCAGCCCCCCAATATGAAGGTGCCCAACATAGCAGCTGCTTTGGAAAATTTAGGTTTGATAGTCTAGTGCTTCAAAGAGCCCTTTTATGAAGTGTATAAAGTGTTTATACTCCTTGATAACTTCTTTGATGCACAGATTTTTCATTATGTACAAATGAAGAGTTTTAGGTACAAGAAACTATTATTACTAAAATACCTTATCCTGGCTTAATAAAAATTGGCTGGATACCTTGTTTTACATCCAAATTACAGTATTATAATTTAGCAGTTATTCTAAATAACACTGTTCACCTAAGGCTTCCGGAAGTCATTAAAATTATTTCTTATAATAATTATTACAGAGAACTGCCTCAATATTGGTTAGAATAAACTTTATAAAACCAGTATGAAGAAAATAGGAATGACTCCAAACCCACTGGTTCCCTACAGTGCTGTGGGCAAAAATGTAAATCAAGTGGAAGAGTCCTTCAAACTCTTTGCTTATAATCCCACAATTACTTCCATATCGCAATATTCTCCATTAAGCAAGAGAAACTTCTAAGAGGAAATGTTCTCATGAAATGCATTTATATTCTTAGGTGTGTTTATTTTAGGCTCCAAACAGAACTAATTAATGTAGAAAGCATTAAAATAAACAATACGTCTGTCTAGAAAACAGATACATTATTACTTCTGAAGAAAAAGGGAGATACATGTTTTCCTGCTATTACAGATGAATTACTACAGACATGCTGCATTATGTGCACTCAAACTGCTAAATGTTAGCTACTAAAAAGATACAACTAGAACAGCATTTAAATTGCACTACTATTGTTGGTGGATAATTGGATGGAATTTCTAATTCCTACCTGGTATTAAAAAACCTACATCATGTCTTACCTCTAAAAATATATTTTTTTGATTAACATAATGCAAGAGGGAATGAACTAGATCAAACTGGATGAAACTGTACAGTTCAGAAATACCCAGATTTCCAGGAAATGTCAAGAAATACACAGTTATTGATTCTGCACTTAAATTTCTGAAGTTGTTAATTTGGATATAGGCCAATCCAACATACTCTATGATTGGCTTTGGCATCTGTGACTTAGAGCAACAGACTTGACAAAGGTACTTTTAAAGCTAACCCTTGAAAGCATCATGATTAACCACAGTTTTAGCTACAACAGTTCTAGTGTTGGGCTCAAACTATTTTAGATACTTTCTAAATAAATTATAGCAAAACCACTGCATTAGCAACTCCTGGAGTCTCCTTTGCATAAACTTATTCCATTATTTGTTGGTGCTTTGGAATGCAGGAGGGAGGTGGTTGTCGACCATGAAATCTGGGTAGACAACAAGTGTTTCCTACATGCAGAAGGCAGGCGTGAGTCTTCTCTCCCGTTCCTAATCTACCGCTTCCCTCCCACGCCTTCTTGGCACCTGTTGGGAAAGGCTGGCAATACAAATCTCTCCTGCTCTGTATGGTTTTTCTCTAGCTACCTACCCTTTTCCTCTGCAGGTAATTCCATCTTCTTGTCTCTTCTGCAACTTTTTCAGTTGCCACACGGTGAACCTGACAAGCCTCTTCAGTTTCCCAGCTGTGCACAAGGCTCTGAACAGCAGCCAGCAGCAAGCAGGAGGAGCTTCTCTTTTGCTTGCTGGACACTTGGAAAAAAACCCTCACAAACTGTCTATGCATCTCCCATGTTCGGAAAGTGGGATTATTTTTCAGGTCCAAGAGTCAGAAATTTACTTAACAAAAACTGTCTGACACACCAGACAAAAAACATACCCTTGGTGTTTCCAGAAGCAAAACCATCAAAACTCCCCTGGAGAAGAGGGAGGGGCAATATCCAGAATTACCTCTGGTGAGCCTTTTAAAATCACGAATTTCTCCAGATGAAACACAAAAAAACCTGAACAGATCTTGATGTTCTTTTTATCTGAACTCTGGTTGCTAAACATTTATGGTGTAGTTTGTCAGATTTTTCAGACTTTTCAAAAGCTTTTCAAAAACTTTAAAATCCCTATTTTCCTCTGAGACAATTGTTCTCTTTTTTTTTTCAGCAAATATACCCTAGAAAGCAAATTGGGTAAAAGGAAAAGAAAAGAAAAAAAATAAGGGGGGAAGGAGAATTGTAAAGATAGGAGAGGAAAAGAAGGTATATTTTCATTTGCCTGTCATAAGGTATGATTCAGAGGAAATTATGATGTCAAGGTTCCATCATAAAAAAGCAAAGTTTGTAGTAGAAAACATTACATTCTATTTAAGTCTTTAGATATTATTTGTAACCACAACAAACTCAAAACTTATCTGGTGAAATGTTACCCACTGTGATTTTGAAAATTATATGAACAATACTAGTTTGTAGGAATGGCAGATTTCTCTTACAATCTCTAAATCTTATTCAAACAGTAATTTAGGCAGTTTGGGTTTTTTAAGTGGTTCATGCTTTGCTTTTGCAGATCTTGAGCCATGGCAGGTCAAGCGCTTGTTTTAAAGAGGTAAGTGAAGGAGCATTCCAACTTACTCACTATAATTCAGTTCTTGAGACAATAAAACCAGAAAGATGAAGTTTTTCATGACTACCCTCTTCAAACCCATTATTACACTGCAGCTGGAACTACAGAGCAATAAGTTACACATATATGTAAGCATATACACATTCCTAATTGTCATATGCATTATATAGCTTAAAAAGTGGCAAAAGCCTGGTCAGGAGGAATGGACTATTAGTAAAAGCTTAAAAGCTTTGTGTCGCAACCTCCTCAGATCTGAGGGTGCTCAGGTAGACTGTGAGCCACCTGGTCACGTAGCATGGCAAAATGGAAAGAGGGCCACACCCAAGGAGAGCGCAGAGCTAGCTGCCAAGGTCCTGAAAATGATTCCAACACATTGCACAAGTGTGGAAATGGTACAAGAAAAGCATGATGCAGAACAAGTCCTCAGCTCTCCACAGACATCACTGCACAGCAGTCTATCATGGAGGCCAGAAACAAACCCCTGGTAATTCAAAGAGCAACTTCACAGGATGTACTCACCACGGGAAAGAGAAGGGAGGAGTATACCCTTTGGGAAGAAAGCAGTAAAGTGCCTGGTGTCATCCTAGGGAAGAGTTACGTACTAGCATAAGCAACACCTGTGAAATGTTGAAATGCTGTGAAGCTAGGTGTTTGGCATGATGATACACAGAGGTGGGGCAGATAAAGGATGGTCACCGATAATACTAGACTGCCTGGTGCACACTCCCATGTCACCATTACCAGAGTCATTATGTGCTGTCAATGCTTGATCATTGATGACAGACCTCCTAAATAATTTGTAATGCATTAAGGGTTCATTGCCTTCCCTGGGCAATACCACACGGAGTATGTGGCTGTCCACATTACCTTACTCATGCAAAGCACAGACATGTGCTGGTGTGATAGACCTTTTATTTTGTCCCTGCTTGGGAGACTGTAGCTTATGCAGCAGCCCAGCCCTGAAGACCTCAGCACTATCACATTCTGGGACCACTGCTCACATGGCTCTAGGCCATCACTAATCCTAGCAGAAACACATTTTAATCCATTGCTTCCACTAAATATATTCACAATATTACATGGAGCATGCAATAACTCAGATGAAATTCAATTCCAAACATAGCTCAACATGAATACTATTCAGGATTCAGATCCAATGTAAAGTTGAACGTAACCTTTTTATACTTCACCTGCATCAAGGTGAATGTATTGAATTGCTCAGAAGGAGAGTTGTCCAAGTGACATCTGTCTTAAGTTGCCAGCCAAGAATAAATACGTGTAAGTTGTCTGATACAAGTTAAAGTTAGTTTGGGTGTTTTTAACTGTGTATATAAAACCCCAACAATCTCCTCAATAAACTTTGCAAGTATTTGAAAGATGTCTATCAGAGTAAGAATTTACTGGTATCCCTGCCTTCAAATGTATTCTAAAGGGGTGGAGGGAGCCTTCTTGACTCAGTACATCCACTGCCATCTTGAATGCCAAAGTATTAGACTCCGAGACAGATTCCTCCTGCACCAGTATTCCAGGATCTATGTTCCTTCTATGAAAATGGTATGTAACCCCATGCCATCTTCCCTCCTGTGTTTTGCCCTTCTCTAAGGCCCATGTTTGTTGTCAGCTGTGGTCCTACACACCTAAAATCAATCACAGCTTAAATGCTCTCCTATTTAACTCACCAAAAAGCAGCAGAAATATAAGAGAAAAGGATGTTCTTAAGGTCTCTCAGAGTCAGCCATAAGAATTGGACATAACCCAACTGAGATGTTTTTAGGAAATAAGAGAGTTAATGTCTTAGGCCATGTTGGAAACAGCAAAATGAAAACCTCTGTAAGTTAATACTGAAATGAATTTGTGGTTCAAATGGGGATAAGAGGAATAATGAGCTGGGAATATGGAAAAAAAGTTAGCCGACAAGGAAATTGCCATGATGCCATCAGTCTAGTCAGCAGTGCAGTATTTTATTAAGCAGAGAAGTAATTTTGTTGAGCAATACCCAGAGAGGTTTTGTCATGGATAGCTGAGAACCTCTCTTGTGCTGTAATTAGCCATAAATTTCCAGACTTTTTGGAAGACAAAAGCATGTCTTCAGTGGTCGAAAGCCAAATCATAATAATCAGATAGTTTTATAGTGGACCTGTTACCCAGGCTTTTTGACACTCAGAATTTTGGTCTCTGCCTACACAGTGAATATGACACTGCATGTATAACTAACTAGTTGCTTGACTTTTCTGTCTTCATTATTAGCAAATGCGGCTGAATTGAGGACACCTGTTATCTTCTTCTGTTAAAGAACCATATCTTTGTATCCAGAGCATCTCTGCTGCAGTATTATGAATGCTTGCTGTGTCCTGGGAAACCTGGGAAGAATGAAGCTTAACTAAAAGTTTGTATCATTATGGATACTCTAAACTAAGGAATCCTTAATTCTGTCATGTGTCTTGGACAGATCAATTGTGTTAGAAAGGCAATTCTACTATGAATCACTTACTCTTTTAGGGATGCAAATATCAGAATGGTAATTCTTTAAGCAGAGACATAAAATAAATCTGACTTACAGCAGAATCCTAGAAAAGCACAAACCTTTTATCATGTAACTGAAAGCATTTAAATGACAGAAACTGCCTATTCAGTGTTCTGAACACTCCTACTTCCATTTTTGGGTTAGCTTTCTTTCCTATCTGCTGTGAATTTAATCCAGAAACAATTAGTTGTTCTTGCTTTGGGGTTTTGGCTTGCTTTTGTGCAATCTTTTTGGTCAGTCCTCTCTGGTATCCCTCTTGTCCCCTCTTCCCTCCTCCTATCGAGTTCTTAACAAAGAACAGACACAGGTGAAGCAATGGATGTGCAATTATCACAGCCCAAAAGCAAATGGGCTTGATGTACACAAATTCATATCACATTTCTCTTTATTTTTTTTCATAAAACCAGACACGGTATCTAGGTTCTATCAGTGCAATAAGCCAAAATGGTGACTTACAACTACAGCTGGCTGCCCAAGTGTCCTGATTCAGCATTCCCACAGGTACAACAGCGCCCATGCACTATTAAAAGCAAATTGCTTGTATAAGGGCTCTGCTACTTCTATATTTTTTAGTGTTAATGTTGAGAGAGCTCTATGTTAAAAGACAGCACCATAAGTTATTAAAACTGAAAAAATTAACAAGAGCATAGTTCAGTCCTCCACTCTTATTTAGTGCTGCTCTATAGGAAGAGCTTGCCTACACGTAGGTTCTTGCTGGCAGGTGGCATTACACAAACACTATCTGGACATGCTGGGGTCAATTTTTCTTTGTTTCCACGATCCTGAGCACCCCTTTCAGTTAAATATACTTATGGTAGTCAACACTGCCATTACGTCTCTGTAGACCATGCTCTTAAATATTCTCTTTGCAGAAAATGCTTCGATAGAAGTTATATTCAAATTATTGACCCTTTACTTTGTGGGTTTTAACATTCGCCATGCCGTTTCAGTTTACTGGTTTATGACACTACTCACCAAAACACTTGGTCAAGTAATTTAATATACAGTGGCTTCTTGGAGCACAAGTGTTTGTGGGAGACATCACTGTGACTTAAATTGTCAGCATTTAAATTCTGTCCCACCAGTTCTGCATTTCCTGGCTTCCATAATGATTTCAATACTCTCTAAATTCTGTTTTTTTCTTAATGGTTATGGTGATGTTGTGTTTTTAATTATGAATTGCATGTTTATCAACTAAATGAATCTCAAAAAATACTTCTGTATTAATTATCTCATACTATTGCAAAACAGAGCATGACTCAGAACTAAACATCTTAAAAAACTCTGAAAGTTTAAGGGACAGAGCAAATCAAATATTTTTTAAGTGTATAGATACTTTGTCAACCATATAAGAAACGCTGGCATGGCAAGGGCAAAATGAAGCATTCTTTTTCCCTTCCCACATTTCTCCACTCTACTCAACTGGTTTGGTTTGAGAGTCTGATTACTTCCCCCCCCATGAATTTCAAAGTAAATACTTCAGTGTTCTTCTCACATTAACATCACTTTCTTGCCCAAATCACATCATGGTTGAAGCCCAAGAATAGGAACAAATTGTGTAGAAAGGATAAAAAGGAAAAAAACCAAGTTAAATACACCATTATAGCATTTTCATGTTTTCCTAGATATTTTAAAGCATAATAAGGAATTACTGTGCTGGTCAGCACAACAGCATCCTATTAACAGCCATACATGAATGAATACATGACAATGAATAATGTAGCTGTTCTGAATGTTGTCAAAGAACTCTCATGTGATCTGTGCTTCACCACATCGGTTCTTTTTCCATTCTCTCTATATACTGTTTTCTTCAACTCACACAAATACATCAGGACAGCAATCCCAAAGCCATGGCTTATGAATAACATCCCCCAAAAAATCCTCCAGTTCTTATCTACATTTAAATATACACCCATACATACATATCTATATTCATTTCTATATAAAAATGTAAATAAAATTACTCTACATACTTCAGCCTATAAAAATATTTATTGCTGTATTTTTGATTGATTTAAATCAAAGAAATGTATTTATCCAGGTTTCCCATAAATTAGCGAACTAGAGGCACATCACATGTAAGTAACTCTCACAAGCAAATCTATCTATATAAAGAACTTAAAAGTTTAAATTTAAAACATGGGAGGCTACTCTCTCCTCTGTAGGAATGATAATGGGGAGCAACGTGATTAAAAAGTAACCCTAGAAGGGTGAGCACAAATATGAGTAATTGAAAAGGGAGTAAGTGCCAGCTTTTTGTGGGGATTACCAAGGGATTTTGAATCTATGTGTCTAGTAGCATGGGGGAATTCCTAGTAGAAAAAAAAAAAGAAGAAAAGAAAGAAAAAAGGAAAGGAAAATTATTCATCTGGTTAAGCCTGAGAGGGAGGTGGAAAGTATGACCATTATTTCAGGAAAACAAGTTACACTGGGGGAAGGATGGTGGCTGGAACCACCACATGGTAGCAAATGACCTGTCTGCACTGAACACACACTCTCAGTGAGGCGTACAACCACCCTGAGTAGCCTTGCTATATTTCCCACGCAAGGAATAACAGTAATTTTACCAGGTAAGGAACACAACAGTTCTAGTGAAGAAGAGAAAAAAAAAAGTTGAGCATAATTGTAGTTAAGCAGATAGAAACTCTGGCAAGAATCCAGACATCCAGCACAGCAGTGAGCAGGTTTTTTCCTGTTTTTTTCCAGGTAATACAATAAAATTTGTCCTGCTGCAACATTTAATTAGCTGGAAAGATATAACCTATTCCAAACAGCTGAGGGAGGACCTGTTTAGATTGCAAAAGAAAAGAAAACAAAACAAAACCACGGAGAAGCCCAGCCCCCTGCCTCACCTAGGACTCTCTTAGGTGACTGCCTTCCTATAACTCCCCTTCACCTCAAAACAAAAAAATGCTTCTGTGTCATATAGTTTCCCCTCCTTTTCTCCCTTCAGTCTTTGAACAAGGGAGGTTTGTGTTCTCCTGAAATTGTGGGGGTTTCTTCTCCTTTGAGAAAACCAACACCAGCAAATATTCTCAGCCCCTGCATGACTCATTTCACAGGACCTTGGCTACAAGGTTTTGTTCAGCTTTCTGATTCCAAGCTGGAGAAGGAGGCCTTCTCTTCTTTCGGTCTCAAATTCTGGGAGGAGATCGGTTAACCACTGAAAGGCCTTATCTATTAAGAATTGGGGTGAACCTTAAGGCAATGACTTGTTCTCTTCTGGACAGGTTCCTCTCACCTACCCATGAACTGATAATTTTGTTGTCTGTTACCTTGGAAAGCGACTCACCTGCTTTTTCACTTACTTGGTATGGAAGTTTATCAAATGACAGTATTAAATGCTTTGTTTCTACCATTTAAACATCACTCTGGGAGGTAATTTAGTAACCCCATGGATCCCAAACAGACTTTAGGTTTTGTTATTTCTTGAGAAAATCAACCACTGTAAGAAGAAGCAGTATGAGGGCCTGGGCTGGATGTCTTGCTAACACTTCTCTGGGCAAGGCAGACAGAAATTAAAGAAGCAGACGAGGAAGACTAATATGAAAATACCTTAGACCTTGATGATCTATCATCTTGAAAGATGAGTTAAAAGAGCAGGAGGAATTCGGGATCCGTATATCTGCTGTCTCAGGAATATGGCAAAGGCAGCGATAGAATAAACTCATTTATTCCAGTAATTTGACGCAGAATCAAAATGGGCTTCCATAGCCACACCTGGGTGTTAGAAGTACTCCACCCGGTTTCCTTCGATGAATATTCATGTCATAGAACTAAATCTTTGTGTGAAAGGCAGTAGCTGTGTTCAGGTAGCAGGTAGGTGTGAGAACTCTTATCTAGATGGAGAATCCTGAGAAACCTTTAGACAGGTACTTGGTTATAAGTCTGAAAATATGACTAATCAACACCTGAATATAAGAGCAGAGGCAGCGTTAGAACACACAGATGTGACTTAGAAAAAAAAAATGCTGAAGTCTAAGTATCTTGCATGAAATTTTAAAGTCTAGATTTTTTGTGATCGTTATTCCTAATGCGCAGGAAATATATAAATAACAAAGCACGAAGAACTCTATTTTCATTCACTCATTTTACTATCAGCAGAAGCCAATCTAAATTTGAAATTGTTCTCTAGGGGAGTAAATGCCTTTTGGCTTAACTATGCAGAAACCTATCACCTTAACACCTGTTTGTCTTTAACTACATAATTTAAGGTCATTTGAGTTTGCCATAGCACAGGTAGGACTCCTTCACCCTTGGCATTAGCATTTTGTCACTGTTGAAGCTGTATGACTGCAAAATACACATTGTATCTGTGATTTGATTCTCAATTTGAATTATTATTTATCCAAGGAGAATGGAATGAATCAAACATTCAGGAAGTTGTTTCTTTATTCATAGTGAGAACACTGGCCACACTGATTAATTAAACAGTCTGAAAGATATAAAAAAAGATAAGAAAATCATGGGCACAGCTATCTACTTCATGCAGTATAGGCTATATGACAGCTCAAACAATCCTCAGTGTGAATCCACACAGACATTCTAAATATAAACAGGAATCTAATAAAGCTATTTACCCTTCATTTGCAAACAAACTCAAGGATACCAAATACCCCTATTTAGCTTCAATTAGTGAAACTGGATTATGAAAATGTAACCAGTGATGTAATGCATTATTTAAGAAAAGGAATAAGCTGAGTTTTAGAATCTAGAAATAGTGTATTTTGTGGATCTGACACCTAGAAATTATTTCAGGGGGCTTTTTAGTATTTAATAATGCGTTATCAAATGTCTATTTGTCAAAATACCAAAAGAGAAACTGCTAATCTTTGATTTCATGAAGTAAATGCTTTGCACATTAAATATCACAGGACTAGAAAAGTCAAGAATCACACAGAATCACAGAATATTCTGAGTTAGAAGAGACCCACAAGGATAATCAAGTCCAACTTTTAAGTGAATGGCCTATAAGGGGCTCAAACCTTAAAATGAAATGTATACTCAGATTTATATGATTTTTAATTTCTCATCGATCCAGTTACCTTCAGTGACTTGATAAATATGTTATTTATATTTTGATAAGAGCACTCTGAAATCTCTCTTTCATCGTTATATAGCTGACATTTTCAGTTGTTCCAATCAGAAGCTTACAATAAACAAAATTATAAATTTCAGATGGCCTTGCAAAGGAAAAAGAAGTGGAGATCTTTGTACAGAACCAGAAGTACATGTGAATCAACATCAGAAGTATTTGATGAGAAAGCAAAGTTATTATAGAAGGATGCCTCTCTTTTCCTAAGACAATGGTGTAGTGAAAGCAAATCTTTTTCCCTTATAATTTGGGCAACACAACATTTACTCACTGAGTAATACAATCAAGAAAGTGATCTTAAACTTTTTTTAATATCCTGCTTTTACTATCACTATTTATGGAAGTCAAACAAAAAGAAAGAGAAAAAAAGTTGCACTGTACATCAAGAAGAGTTGCTGTGAAGTACAGGAAGAGGCAAGATGAAGATTTGTTAAACAATCCTGGAAGAAGATGAAAAGGGAAAACCAGGGTATATTACGATAGAAGTTTATTATAGACTAGCTTTTTGGGTGGAGAGAAGTTGTGTTTTTTGATCATGCAAGGGAAGCATCCAAAAGGACAGAACCTGATGGCTTTAATTACTTCTTGGAATTAATTTTTTTCTGTTGGAAAATAAATACAAGAAGGAGACAGTCCAACAAGTTCTTGGAATATGCTGGGGACAGCCTTTTCTTCAGAAGGTAAAGAAAACCATTAAGGGTGTGGCTATTTTAGATCTGCTGACTAGTAGGGCACGAACTGGCTGAGAGTGGAAGGCAATCTAGGTGAAAGTGAACTCCATCATTTAATAATCACTACCACAAAAACGGAAAGAAGCAAAACAAAATTAGTCTTTTTTTCCCAGAAAACAAAACCAAAATTTCACAAGCTCCAGAGACTGATAAGCAAGGTTTCTTAGGAAGACTGTTTAATTAATATAAGAATGTAGGAGAGCTTGTCTGTTTTAGTCATTGCTGGAGTCAGTTCTTAATTACCCGAGGTAAAGGGAATAATATGAATTAGGTAAAAACAGAGGATAAAACAAATTAGTCTGGGTACATTATTCTGCAAGACTCTACTCAGTACATTTACCTTTGAAAGGCTTCTGAACAGATTTCCACAGAAAGAGCAGCAACAGAGAGGAGTCTGATGCAAACAGTTTATGTTTTGTAATGCACCGTTTTCTACCAGTCTCCCACAAGAAATTCTGTGAGAAGGTAGGGCTTCCTTAAATCCCAATTCCCATAAACCATCTGTCATCAGCAGGTGACTGTATTATTGCACACATTAGGAGATTATCCCAGTACAAAAGAAACTGCTGAATTCACATACACACACACACACCCCCAGGCAATTTCCTTGATTTTTATGGTTTATCTAACAATCAGACCTTTGCGTTATACATCAAAGTGTAAAATTATGTGGCCTGGTCTCACTCGTTTTCAGAAGTTTCATTTAAAAGGTTGTAAATGTTCTTAGTACAAATGGATTGGTTCCAAGTTAGAGAAATGACACCCCACCAGTTTAATTTAGCTGTAAGTATGAACAAATTATTCCAAAAGAAGAACTAAATGCCAGCTCAGAGCTTTCTAAGCAACAGCTGAATCCTGCTATTCTTTCCACTGAAAAATACCAAACCTCTACTTGCTTTTCTAGAAGTCCTTGCAAGGAGCTAATATACAAGACAGCAACAGAGTGAACAGCAATTTTTTCTGTGGGAAAGCCAATTCCCCAGCTAGCTCTACTACAATGGAATGCCATCCCAGCATAGTAATGTGCCATTCTGCTGTTTTGTGAAGAACTGAGATCTTTTTATAGGATGTTTCAACAGTATCAATAGAACTAAGGTGCTGAATGAGACCAAAAGGGATGTTTGGGGTTTGTGTTATTTGTGTATTCAGCTAAAGACCAATGAATCTTTTCCAAATGCAGAAATTAGTAAATGAGATTTCCTGGCTTGAGAAGACTAGACCATAAAAGTATTTGTTTTAAAGACAGAATATTTTAAGCCTTCATCAAATACATTCAGATGAATATTAGTTCCACAAGGAAGAAGAAAGCAACTTTTTCAATTACTGGCCTGCTGAGTACTTTTGTTAATGTGGAAAAACAGTATTTCTCTCTCCATGGAAAGATTACAATAAAGACAAGAATGGCATTGCACAACTTTGTCTGCAATCTGAAATTAAGTTCTCACATTAGAACAGGAGTAATTAGCATTTTCCCTAGCTTGCTTCCATGCAGTAATACTGCTGCCAAGCAAATGAGTAACACTACATGAGCTAAATGAACACTAGAAACAAACGTGTAGCCATTCCTCCTTGTCTGGGAAAAAAACTTACACAGTAAGCGAAGAAAACAGTATGGGTTAAGAGGAGAACTGTAGAAATGTAGGTGCTGTTCCTTTATTATTTTGGCTTATATATTTTTTATGGAAAAAAAAGGAAAAAGCCATATGGTTTGTGGGAGCATGTGGAAGATCTCCTCGAGCCATTTTCTTTGTTGTCTCTTCATGCCAGCTATAGTCATTATGTACCTTCCTTATTTCCACACATGTTATTAGTTTGAAAATTTTCCAGTACTTCAAACACAGGTCTTTTAAAGGAAGATTACAATTATGCCTTCTGTTAAATCCTGTTTTCAGAATAGACATCTTCATGATGTATGTAAGCATGTTTGTGTATATCTACATTTATATAAAGGCACATATTTCATTTTCTCTTACCTTTCTAAGTGCTGCTGGTAATGAGGCAGTAGACATTGATATCGCTGGCAGAGCGTAAGAGTGGGGACAGGTTACTGACGACGGTGCTTGGCTCTCCTGAACAGTGTAGCGTCTGCCCGATACATCATAGTACCTGCGAGGAGAGGAAACACTGTTCAACTACTGCACCCTAGCAAAATAAAGCCTGAGTTAGTATTCGTTGTATTTCTGAGAAAACACTAAGATGTTTTCTCCTGTTGCAGTGGCTCCGGGCCTCTGGTACTTCTAAAGTTTACTGCTTTATTTTAGCCAAACTACTTGCTCCTCTTATTAGACATTAATTCATCCCACCTGCTTTAGCTCTCTGAAACTAATCTGTCAGCTTTTTCCTGATAATAAAGCAACCAAAATCCAAATACAGTACTCAGCAGGATAACCACATCAGAGCCACAAGGCAGAAAAATTAGTCGTCTTATCTCCTGTCACTCCACCTCTTCAGAGACAGCAGATTACAACATTTGGAGTTTATAGCTCCACATTACATCACATGTTCCATTCACTTTCCTTCTGGAAGATGTCTCAGTAAAGAATCAGTTGAATTCTCAGAACAAGTCATTTACTGGGAAGAGGCTGTCACAATAAAAGTGTCTACAATCTTCAAAACAATACATTCATTTTTAGCAAGTCAGTCCTAAAATTTAAGGAACCTAATTTTTCTTATATTTATTCTGCGGTGTCAATTTTCAAATTCTGAATCCAAAGAATGTGAAAAATTTTACTTAGTCTCCTCCCAAGAGAGAAATAAAATTGTAAAAACTGACCAAGTTATAAAATCTCTCACTTCACTGTCTGAAAAACCGAAGTAGCAAGAATCCAGAATTCTCTGAAGATAGTTTTATTAAAAGGTTAATAAATATAACACTTTATATATTTTTTTCCTTTAGATGATTCAACAATTGGTTAAAATTCAGCTTTTTAGAAATTGTATGTATTTTGATATTTTTATTTCAAAATTGGACTAAATTTTTCCTAGGATCATAGGACAATTCCGTTTTGAAGGGATGCCAGGAGGTCCCTGGTCCAGTGTCCTGCCTGAAGTGGGGGTCAGCTATGGGATCCCTCAGGGCTTTACCCAACCAACTCTTGAAAATATGCAAGGACAGAGACATCACAACCTCTCTGGACAACAGAGAAAATGTTTTCTCTTACATCCAATCTGAGTCTCTCCTTTATCAACTTTTCCCAGTATTCTCGTTTTCCCACCATGCACCACTGTGAAAAGTCTGGGTTCCTCTCCATCACCGCTCAAAGATGCCTCCTCTCCAAAACTGAACAAGCCCCAATTCTCCATCCTCTCCTCAGAGGGCAAGTGGAGCCTCACAGGCAACCACCATACTGGTGGCCATTCAGTGAACTCACCCCAGTTTGAAACACTGAGAGGTCTTTAGGCAGAAAAAATCCCCTCATCAAATATTTTGCTTTCAGGGGAAAAAAAGAAGTCTCAAAATGTTCTTGGGGATTTTTTGTCCTTAAAATACGCATATTTTCCATTTTGGTTGGAACAAAACTCCTTTTTTCCCACAGGCTTCTTTTCCAGACTCATCATATTGTCCCAAATCCAGCTCTGTTTGTACAGCTTTATTTGCAAATTCAGTTTTATAACTGACTTTCATATAGAGTTTTCAAAGAGTAAATAAGTGAGCAGGAAAGCCTCGGGCATATTTATAAAGTTGTTCAGTTTATTGCATAATTGTGGTGAAAATGTTTTGACATTTTAACACATCCCAATAAACATGTGCAATTATTTTGTTTATTTACCTATTTCTAAGGAAGAAACTGCATCACTCTTAATATCTGATTACCCTCCGCAGGACATAGCTGACTTTGAGCTGTCCATCTTGATTTTCGTGTTCTGCCTCCACCGATAGAGCTTGCTTTTGGGGTGGTTCCACACACATTACATATGAGACAATTCAAAAGTTGCACTAAAAAGCTGCTGAAAGTAGTAGTGCTGAAAGATCCTGTGGCACCCTACCCTGTCTAAGGTCAATACTGCTGAAGGGAGGAAGAGTAGGCTGGGGACTGTCAACTCCGTGACTCAGAGCAATGGAACAAGAGACATGGTATGGGCAGGAGACAGGGAAGGTACTTGGCTGAAGTGTGGATAAGAAGTCTGGGTAAGGAGGAGGAAAATAATGGCACACCAAGAGAAGTGGATGGAAGAGCCATCAGCTGTTGAGGTGACACTGACACTCTGCAAGAGGCCACCATTCATCATGGTGCTGGTGGGCCGGTGACAAGCTTCTGCACCCCAGGTGATATCCAATGAACATGTGTCAGAAAATAACACATCCCCAAACGCCAAAAGGAGGAAGCTCTGGACACATTCTAGGTAGGAAGTCATAGTATTTTGCCAGGATACCCTTTGTCCTGCTGCAGAAGGGGGCTGTGCAGGTCCCCAGGCAAGCCAGCAACATCCACCTGGGATGCTCCTGCTGGCTCCCTTTCAGCAATGAAGGCTGGGCCTCCTTGGGACATCATCACACCTTGCCCCATGTGCCCACTCCTGATGGCCATCAGTCCCTGAGACACCATGAGACCTCAGGGCTCTGGCATGTTCACAGTGTGGTAGCCAGAAAGCTGCTGCCTTCAGAATACAGTGAAGCAGCACTGATTCTTTCAGGCACCTTTTTTTTAAAGGACACAGTTTCACACCAAATTCACACCGATTTCACTGGAGCTGACAGAAGCAGCCTGGGAGGTTTCAACCCAAAGATGTTTGCACTGGAAAACAGCCAGCTCCAGATTTCTAAACAGGTGAGAAAAGGTACTCTTTGAATTTCTTCACGGTTTGAGGTCTATCCTCCCAAAAATCTGCTGACAAGCTGAGCTCACCAGAGCCTCCAAGAAGTCTTACTTTATGGCACTGGGCAGTTTTCCAGGGAAACTGGAAAATGCTGCAGGGAAACGCTGCAGTACGCTTCCCACCTGAAGGCATGGGCATGCACACAAGCTCCTGAGGGCAAGACAGGGTGTGAAGGCACAGGGCTGCACCTCCTCTGCCCCAGCTGCCCAGCCAAATTCTCTCCTTCCAGCCCAGATGCGGAGCAGCTCACCCCAACGCATGGCAGAGAAAATCACTGTAGGGCAAGGGCAGATGGGGGGACAGTCACCATAGAGAAATGGAGGCACTGTCAACCCACACCCTTGCTTTTCTCACCCAGGCATGTTTGTGTAACCATACCCACTTGCTCAGAGCCCTGAGGCTCTGGGGGGAGAAGGTACTTGCAACACACTGAGCATGTTATGAAACCTTCCCAGACATTTTGCTCAGCAGTAACTACAGCAGCCCCATATTACCTACACTGTTTCCAGCACAAATCCAAACCATACCCCCATACCTGCAATCATGGAGAAAATTAACTCTATGCGAGCCAAAACCAGCATATATGTTTTCATAGAGCTATTAGTTACAGTAACAACTAATTTTACAGTGAAGCAAAGGAGGAGCAAGCAGGAGGCCTTGGAGATTATCAAGCTGTTGGAGAAAGCATGAAGCACGAAAAGGAGGAAAGAGGAGTTCTGTAGGTACATACATCTTCTCTTTACATGATTTACAGTAGAACTACTGGCTGGAAAAGGAAACCATCAGATGGGAACTGATCTGGCAGTGCTCTCTTTATGTTGCAGACCACGCAGTTCAGCCCCATCACTCTTACCTGTCCTTGCCTAAGTGCTAAGTAGCAACACAACCTTATCTTATTAACTGTCTTAACATATCGACTTAAAATATGACAATTGCAAATAATTTTGAAGGGAACTAGCCTGCGGACAAAAGTATATAAAAACAATGTAGGACCAATGAGCAAACAACTCACTAACAAAAAGAAGAAAAGACTGGGTTGCCATACATTTTAAACTAACACTGCTTACTAAACTAACATCCTTATAAATTTTGCAGACATGGCTTCCTTCATAATCCATCATATTCAGCCCTGAGATCCATCTCCCATCTGCTATTTTTCAGAACAGTCTTCAGTCTGTATCCAGTAGATGGTTCTTGCCTACTAATTTCCACTTTTCAATCAACACAGTATAATTTTTTAAGAGAGAGCATGCATGAGCAAGAGCAACTCTATTAAAATGGAAAGATATTTTGTTTGTTTATTCAGATCCTCTACCCAATCTTCCCCCTCCCACACCATATCAGCACTAGAATTTTTCCCTGGGAGCAGGAAATATCAATCTGATCAGCAAAATACCTGACTAAAGATTTACTGCAAAACACAGAACAATATGAAGAGCAGTAAGGGGCGTTCCCCTGGTTCATCCACCACCTCAGTGCTCGTGGCTACGATAGGTGCACCTACACTGCCAAATAATTTACCTCCCTGGTTCACTCCCTGGTCCTGGTGCCCTCGTCAGCTGTACCGCACATGCATCACCGTGTCCTTGGACTCTCTTCTGAAGGAGACCGACTGCTTCCCTCCGAGGAAAAGCCAAGGTGCAGCTCTGTGGATGGACTGCCCTAAGGATGTCACAGCAAGGATGGGACTAGACCAATAGTGGCTTCTCCTGCCCTCCACCATCCCAACCAGCCTGCCGTCCTCAGACAGCCTCTGTGTGCCCCACACCCCAGAGCATGCAGCATACTTTTGGCATAATGCTATAAAAACACCAGTCTTGCAGGCAACAAAGCAGCCTTCACATTACTTCAGACACTTTGAACTGATGCCACAAAATATAATTATGATCTTAGAGCCATGGGGACCCAGGTCAAATGTTAGGCAGCACAAACACAAACAGTTCACTCCAGAGGCGAAAGAGGTGTGGATACATCCGTAAGGATCACTCCTTGGGGCAGATGCTTTAGCAGTGTAGACTATTTTAAACAAGGGTTTTTTTAATTGTGCATTATTTGAGTTGCTGTCGTTACAGTCTTAATATCTTTTGAGAATTTCAAACAGCCTGCTCTGGGCTGAAGTTTTCCCTACAAAGCTACTGCTTGTTATTCTTTCTGTCATCTTTTCCACAGAACCAGTATGTGGACTCCCTGCACAGTCTACAGCAAGCTACTTACCACATTTATAACACCTCTTCCCACTGCCTCAGCAGTCCCATTTCTGTGTCCCTGGTTATAGAAGAGCCAACTTCAGCTCTTACACAAAGTGGTTGCTGCACTGGGACACCTCTGCACATACCTACCTATTCACACAGAGATTCAAGGAGTGAAAATCCGGAGCAGACACACATCTTTGAAGGGACGTATGCTTGGGGGACATGTACTACATGACCCTCTGTTGTGGGAGTGACAGGGGGTGTTTGTGTGCGTGTGTGTGTGTGATTTTTACAGGGAAACTGAGCATTTCAAACTTCTCCCAGGCCTTGGGACTGATGAATGGCTCTGAGCTCCTCCTTGGTCATGGCACTAAGAAGTGGCAGGGAGGCATGCACCCTCTTGTGCCAGCACCCTGCCATCTAATGGCCAGGCTTCAGATTCACAGGTGAATCAAGTTTTACGTTTTTGTCTCCACCGTTCTGGATCCTAGAGATAGAAAAGTCTGTTTAAACTACCTTAGGTCTCATCTTGTCAGCACAGAAGTATTCCTACTGGCTTACTTCGAGGTGTTTTGTCATACATCTTAATAACAGGGTTAATACCTCATCTAAAAGTACCTTTTGTTATAGTTACTCCACAGTGCCTTACTAATTCAGCCTGAATAATTCCTTCCTTTGTTTGGCAAATTCACACCATTTAAATACTTGCAGACTTCACCTGTATCTCTCACTCAATCTTTATTTAGCATCATCCTCCCTTTTGTAAAGGAATTTCCATGTTCTCCTCTCTGTTTCCTTCTGACAAGACCTCTCCAGCCAAGATGTGTCCAGAGCTGGATATAATGTCCCTGCTCCACTCACAAAGAGCAGGTCCACTGCCTCATTGCTTTGTTCCACGATACACTTGCTCACACAAAAACTGCACAGAGCTTTTCTGAGCCACTCTAATACCACAAACTTGTCATACTTGTTGTCCACTTCCATTCCTACATGTGTTTGTTTTTTCTTTCTACCGCCTTCCCGGTACAATATATTAATTTCAGGTTATTAAATGTATTTGTTTGCATTTGGCAGTTTGTTGAAGCTCTGAGCAACTGCTCATGAGATGAAATGGCTCCAAGCTTCTGGCTTTCCTGCACTTCAAACAGCATTCAGCTGGAAATACTACAGTCATTAGGCCTTCAAAACATGTTTTTCTGAGGGCTAACACAGGCACACAGTGCTGCTCTGTAGCCAAATATTTAATACAGTGAATCCAAGCAGCTTCTGGTTTCTTATCCCAAGTAATTCTTTTCCATTTTACAAAACAAAAAAGCCCCTCCATCATAGAAATTACTGCCATTATTAGTTATGTTTAAAGTTAACTCCTTTAGCACCTCTATTAATTAGGAAAGACACTACAGAAAGATGGATTATAAATCCAACAAGAAAGTTGAATTACAAGGCTATCTGCTAGATAATCTGGAAATTTAGAGAATAATGAGGTTAGATGCCCAGAAACCCTGCCATTATATAACCAGTTAAAATATTCATGAGTAGTAGCATAGAGCTTGATCTATACCAGACTTGTGCCAGATGCTCATCACCCTTTCACTATTTTGCCTCCTGATGTTCTCAACTATGGAATTAACTGTAATAGATTTAATTTTGTATCTTGCTGTCATCTTAAGTATCTTCACAGCAACTCCACTTTTTCTCTTTTTATATCCACAAACCAGATTATTAGCATTCTGTATTGATGTTACTATGAGGAAATCCATCATAAATTTCAGTTAATGCCTACCACAAACAATCACTTCTCTCTAGTTGTATTTCTAGCCCTCATTTGCATAGGAAAAAATCACAATCTAACAACCAACAACAATTTGGTTTAGTACAAAATAACGGGAACATGTACTGATCCACTTTCTAAAGCCTCACTTCAAAGGAAAAACACATTTTGTCATTTCATCACTTGGAGACTATTCGAATTACTGAAGCTCTTTTTTATCCTGTAATTTGAAGGCCATTAACAAATTTTGTCAGTTACTACTTTTCGTGAAACTGAACTCCTGATAGTGATGATAGTGATGTTTAAAGAAAATCCCCAATCTTAGTAAAATATTAATATAAGATGTACTCCTTTAAGCTTTTTTTTTTTTTCCTACTTTTTTTGGCCTTTTTAAAAAATTCATCAGAAAAGCTCATTATTACCATCCAGCCACTGGGTGGCACCTCTACATAGATGCCAGGTGTGCCCCAACAAACCCATGATGCCTTCAATAATCACTCCATTCCTCCCACAGCCAAGTGTTGACATTACATCAGCTTCGTGTACACAGCCATGTTTGGGAGACAGTCAAAGCTGGTTACTAAATATTGGCTTTGTGAAATATTCCTGGGATTTTCCACTGTAATTTTTCAACTCCTAACTTTTGGGAAAAATTAATCTGTACAGAGAAACCTGTCAGGGGAAACCTGATTCCTTGAATATGTGTAGGTATGGGCAACTTTGATAGTATATGAAATTGCTTTGACAGATGTGCCAGAGTAAGTATATAATGAACTTTGTTGCTTTGTAGCAATATAAAAAAAATCATGTCTAATATTACAGTAGCATCCAACAAGCTCAGGCCAAGTTAAATTCCAGTTTTGGTGGGCAATGAACTAATAATGTCCTTGCCCCTGAGGTCAATTGTAACTATGCTGCACTAGACTACCTCAATGAGTGAAAAGCTCATCTTGATATTTATACTCTGGTCTAGCTCTAAAGCATTGTATAAACAACAATCACCACATCGAATTACCTAACACAGGTAATATCTCATTTTATATAGCAAGAAGCTCAAAGAACCAGATGAAGCTGTTTGACTGAGGAGACGAAAAGCCATCATCACTCATTTCTTTAAACACATGATGCTTGTCTTCCTTTGTTCATATTGACTCACCATGACTTGAGGAACAGAAATGTTACTGCATCATTTTCCTACTTTCTGCAGCTATATTGGGAGATACAGAAGATTGCTTACAAATCCAGGGACATGAAAATGCTTTTGAACATACAGACTTACACTTGCAGCATTTCCCCATCTACTCTTTTATGTGAGTTTTAGCATTTTGGTTCAAAGTGATAGCTGAAAAAAATCAGCACAGTTTGTGCTCTTTACTATTTAAAGTTTGTTGTGAGCATCTAGTAATCTGCCTTGGACTAAAGTTCCACTTTAGTGGAAACAAAGCAGAACTTTGAATAAGTCCAATTCATCTGGACAATTCTAAATACTGTGCAAGTCCAGCAACAAGTAGGAAAGTCTTTAATTCCTGGGAAAAAATTTTCTGTCCACAAGAAGGGATATAACAGGTTTGCATACACCACAACAAACCTCTCAAGTTCCCACCGTCCAAAGGCAGGAAAGGCCATGCAGGATGGGTACAGAGGCAGCAGGGAGGCAGGGATGCACTGTTACACACACCTGAACACTAGGTCTTGTGGTGGGGACACCAGTTGTCACACGGAAATGAATGACCACAGCTCCAGGCTGCAGCAGGGGACTGCAGCTGACAGGAAGGTCCCGTTCAGTGTGAGATCCTAGAAGATTACATGGCCTTTCAGCAATCTAATGCTCTCCCCTGCTCCAGCCTCTCCTCTACCCATTGGGCCAATGAGGAGACCCTGGGCAGGTCTTTGAGTCCAGCATGAGGGTGAGTCCCTGACAGCACAGCCTGAGAGCGAAGAAAGGGCCAAATGAATGAGATGCAACCAGGACTTGTGAGGTTTGGCTGGTGCTGCATAAACTCATCCATTTATCTAAGCATCAAAATCTTCATAAACCACACCCTGCAATTTCAGCAAAGGAACTCACCTAAAATGAGTTGATTTCATGGACTAAATTAGCCTACTGTCTAGAACAAAGAGAAGCAACAAGTGTGGTACCAGCCATTCCACATTTGCATCAATTATGCTGAGCCCAATTGAAACTCAGACTTTTGGCAACGAGGCACTGAGCCACCTTTTTCTCAGAAAATAACACAGTGGCTTACATTCAATGGAGATTTGTGATTACAAATTGCATTAATGTAAGTTTATGTCGCCTCTGAATATCAACAATCTAAGTACCTAGGTAACCTGCAGTTACAAACGTGCTGCAGAAAAGAGCGATCACATTTTTTTTCAAGTGGCACTACAGAGGCACCAATTCAGAATGTAGACCTAGATTTGTAAATTTAGCTTTGAAAACTGGCCATTAAAATTTTACTGAGCTCGAAGAAGAAAGGAAGAACAATTATACTACAGTAATTAAACAACTTCTTTTTGATGTCAGGAATGGAAAACTGAATTGAAATGATATATTTGGTAAGAAGTAGTAGGAAAACACAGAGTTATACTTAGATAAGGCAGTTCATGTAATATGAGACATTTTGTTGCTTCCAGACTTAATAATGGACTTATCATTTCAGGCTTTAAGTAATTACAACTTTATTGCAAAAGATATCACTACGGATTTTTTCATTTGC
Organism: Corvus hawaiiensis; assembly: GCF_020740725.1. NCBI lineage: Eukaryota > Metazoa > Chordata > Aves > Passeriformes > Corvidae > Corvus > Corvus hawaiiensis. Next base: position 45,946,774 of record NC_063215.1, on the reverse strand, counting down.
CTGAAAACACGCATCTGCAGAGATTTTAATATAAATCCTAGATTAATTACTTTCATTTAAATTCCCTGCATATTTCAATATGGAGCATCTGAGTGAAGCATCATTTCTTAAAAGATGACAATACTGAATCACAATTTATGAGTGTTTAATGGGCCAGGTCCATGACTCTCACATCTTAGTGCAAACAATCTTCTTTAATGTGTATATACAGTTATATTTATGAAAACAATTTAAAAATGCTTTAACACAGACATCTTTTTAGATACAACTTGTAAAAATCTATTCTCATACTTCATATGGCTTTTCAAGTCACATCTCCAGCAGAAGTAGTAGTTCAGGGAAGTCTTGAAAAATATTAGACCTTCCAACAGGATAACAATGGAGAAAATGAAAAGGTGACTCAAAAACTTGTATCAATTGCAGTCACAGATGCATCACAGAAGGTGATCTTTATCACAAATTCTAGCACAGCACCAATGTAAGATACCATTTCACAGTACATTCCATAGCCCTACAGATTATCATCAGAGCTCTTCATTCTTGCATTCCTTTAAAAGCCATTAATACAGTTACTTAAGTTGTCAAAAGTTACACATCAAAATAAACACATGGATGTGGATGGGTTTTCTACATACCTCCACAGAGGTCAGGCTTTCTGCCAGCTCAAACAGACATCATAACATGGATTTACACTATGAAGTGCTTCTTTGAAGTCACATTGGCTTCTTCAGAAGGACTAGCTTACCGAGTAAATAGCAGCAGAATTCAGGATTTGTTCTGGATACAAGCTCACTGAAGGCAGCCTACCTGCATCTCTGCATCTTTACAGAGCCAGAAGACCACGGGCTTCACTTTCAGAGTTTGTTTTGCTTCACCTTTTCAGGAATGAGTTGTCTCCTGACAGTATCTTTGCCTCTTGTCAAATCCATTTACCACTCCCCTGTTTCACCTCCTTCTCTTTTCCACAGCTACCAAAAGTGATCTTGCAGGCAGTGAGAGAAGATAAAAGAAAGGATGCAGAAAACAGAAGAGACAAGGAAATGAAAAGCGAAAATGGGAGGCTCCTGGGAAAGGAGGTGCAGACAAACTAGGGAGAATATTTTTTAAACTGGGACACTGACAGCCCAGTTAATTTTGTGTAAGGCTTTGTTATTTAAAATGATGAGCATTTTGTTACAATTCAGTTCACTTACTTAATGTTGCTTCCACTCTGCTCATTAACAGCTCTCTTCTGGATTACTAATCTACAAGGCCTTCAACTATTGGTTTTGAACAGCTCATCTTCCAGCCTCAATGCTTGATCTTCCTAGAATGCTTAAATACCTCCTGAGCAGGGAACACCTTCATGTTAATTATATTAACTGTCTGAGCTGAAGCCTGCCAAGGAGTTCTGAACACAGTAAACCAGGCACAGGCTCTTTGTGATGAGTAAAAACAATGTGCTCCTATAATGGAATCATTACATGTAAAGAAAAATCCTCAGAAAAAACCAAAATAAGGTCTTAATTTCGAGGAAGCTGGTTACAACAAACTATTTCTATCTCTGGCACTGATCTGTGGCCACACCTCTATACAAAAAATAAGTTTATCTTGTCTCTTAGAGTTAACAAACAGCCAGAGCAGAGGTGGCTAATCTCAATGCACATGCACTTCTGCATGAAAACAAGTTTGATTTGTCCACCACAAGCATTAACTTTCAGCCACACCTACTCTTCTGTTTGGGTCAAGTCTGTAATTAGTGAAATCTCCCTCTCCATGTGACAAGCAAATTTTTATATTACCCCCCTTATCTTTGATTAAAGATGCCGTGTATAAAACGATGAAATTACTATGGTAGTGTTTGAAGAAGCGTTTGATTTAAAACAAAAACTTAAGAAAGTGAACTCACTCTTAATAGCCTACAGCTATAGCATTGCATATTCTTATGTGTACCTGACCTGGTCTGTACTGAGCAGGAGTAGCCTCCATGGTCTTTGCTGAAGGAAGGAATTTTCATTGCAGTAAATGTCGTGCTTCAGCTCTTTGTCATCAAGAAATGAATTGTTCTGGTGACAAACCGCACTGTTCAAGTGTGCGTGAATACCATCTCAGGGAGCTTTATGGGCTTTCAGTGTACAAGCTGCTGAAAGCTTCAAGTCTCAAAATATCCATGTGACCATTTAAAAACAAACAAAACTGCAAAAGCTCCACATACAAAGTTTTCTGGTGTTCTTTTGGAGCCAAGGGTGTTTGTACCATCCCAGTGTCTCAGTAGGTTAAGTGGCTCAGTTTGGCTCTGGGTCTTACGCAAGATGTTTAATTGAGAGTTGAGTACAAAGGGTAATTAAGCAAACATCTCAAATCACAAAAAATAATTCTACTACACCATTTCAATCACATTTTAATTTTAAAATAGTTCACACAGTAAACTTTATCCTAAAGCATCATGTGGTACAAATGCATTATGAGCCTTGGACTTTACACATGAAATGCAAGTCGTTCTGGAGCCAGTTCAAAGACTGACTTAAGTCATCTAGGATGTCCTATTTACAATAGCTGACTACAGAGTCATCTGCCAGCAACTCTGTAGTTACCTGCTAAAACCTTCTATTTTAATTTCTGCATTTGCCTACTTTCAACCCTCTAAGGGCTAGAACCAGTTTAACAAGGCATTTATCTCGTCATTTGTGACCCAGATGGGGCAACTCATTCACAAGGAACAAGAAATCAGAATGTCCCACAGATAAAGCCTCAGGATCTGGGGGCAAAACATTTTTGATACTTGGTTTGAGACAGCAGAGTATTTTGTCTCGGTGATTTTTCAAAGTATAATGTAAACCCCTCCTTTCTTAAAAATATTCCTGCAGCTAAAGGAGCCACAGATTCCTTTCCAAACCCCTAAGTAATCTCCAAAAGAGACCATGAGTAAACAACAGAGGTAATCAACACTCTCTTACTAGAATCAGTTATGCAAGGGAAAAGAAAGAAAACCATCGTGTTTTCATTGTATTACATGCACAATTAAACAAGGGACAATTTCAAAATATTTGGACCCAGTCTCCAAACCCAGACCTTCAAGCACTCTAAAAGCCTCCTCTAGGCTGCTGTGTGCAGTAAATGCACATGTGAAGATGCAGTCAACCTGGCAACAGACCTTTAGGACTGCAAAGTTTCTTCCTGCAAAGATACAGACCCTGAAATCTCTGTCAAGAGATATTCATTAACCATAACGCAGAACTGTACTTTTTGCTGTCTTCAAATGCAATAATACTGACTTCAAAGAAGTCAAAGATCAGGAAGAAGTAACTAAGAATGACAAATAATTCCTAAATAGTTGAAATTTATTTTTGAGATGGATGATTTCATTAGTTTAAATGTTATGAAATAGTAAATTATAGGTATAAACAGAAAATGGTATGCTTTTGCAGAAGCATCATAAAGAAATAGCCTTATTGAAAGACCTCTGATCTGTTTCCATCAGAAGGCAGCGCTGTAGCCTGGTCTGTAAGTCTGTTAATTACAAATCTTTAACGTAAGAAAAGTAAATGAAATACGCCATTTTCTATTAATGTTTCCATTAATTAACAGGGAAAAAAACCCCAGGAGCTACAGAAACAAGAGGACTCTGAAGTCTTGGTTTCCCTAATGAGAGCTAGTTCAACATAATTTTAATAATTTCGGTCTCACTAATTAACACGTGGTAACATTTTTAGGAACTTCAGAACAGCAATGGCTGTACCTGGAAACAAGACCCTATATCCTTCTCAGGCAGTGGTTTATGAGGTAAGTTCAGTTGTACAAAATAACTTACACGAGTATCCCCAATACACGTCTTCCTTAAGGACGTGTCAGAAGAGTAGTGAAAATGGAGGCAATAAACACAAGTCAAGCTTTACAAATCTCAGCACAAAAATCTAGAATTAACAACCTGCATTTTACACACCCATCTCATTATGGGTATGAAACCAGCTCATTCATTAGAAGTTTATTTTCTTACCACGTAAGTCTGTATAATTTAATATTACCCCAAATCCATTTTTATCTTCCCAGTATTTATCAGAAGTCACAAAATAGGTTAAAATGAAACATCAATCTCCTAACAAAAGATCTCCAGCTCAGATATAGCTGGTATAGCCAAACACCTCCCCATGTTAATTGGAATAAAACAAATTAATAAAGCTGTTGTGATGCAGAAGAAAAGATGGAAACCCTCTAGAATATAAATACAAGAAGGGGCAAACCAAACTGATTATGTTATACTCTGCTTTCCTTTTGCTTGCTTCTATGTCCTTAGTAATTCTTCTTTAGTGCTCTACTAGGCAAATACTCAAAGAGTTGGCTCAAAAGTCAGTTTTGCTACAGAAACTTCGGCAGGCACTTAGCAAACTATTTCTGTTAAAAGACTCTTCTCATCCCTAGTAAAAAGGCACAGAGTTTTCATTAAAGAAAAGCCTCAGTTCCCCCTTGGTTTTGTAAGCCACATGCAGCAGCAAGTCTGCACTTCGCTCTGTACACAGGTACAAGACAACAGAGAAGTGCCCTGGAAAGCCTGGACAGACTGAACCATGGACCACAACACCAGAAGATGTGAGAGGGCGGAAGGCTTTTGTTTTACAGATAACTTTTTGAACTAGAACTATCTCTCCTCCTCAAACCTCACCTTCATTATTAAATAGTAATTTGGGCTAGATTAAAGGATAGTGGACCAGCATAAAAGGAAGGGTGCAAAAATAACCAAAATAAACACATTTGGGACAGATTATTGAGCAGATGTAAATAATGAGACTGTTCCAGCATATGAGACATAAAGAAACCAGAGTGGAAGAAGTAAAACACTTCTGAAAGTATGAGAGATGAAGGAGTGTGAGGACTTCTTCAACAATTAGCAGAAGAAGGAGACTCCTCAAGCCATTTTTAAAATAATGTATTTCTTCTTCTTGGAGGAAATGGAAAGACATTTCAGGAAAAATTAATTTGTATAAACATTAAAAAATTGTCTGCAGTGATTCAAGCTTTTGCAATTTGTTGTTTTCTGCTGCACTTGTTCTATGTAGGTGCCACATAAAAATTCAAACTCAAATAGTAAGTAATACAATGTAATCAACAGGTAAACTGCATTAAAGCCAAAAGAAAAGGGTGTAAGAGGTAAAATCTAGTACTATTTGCACTGCAATTATGCTGAGAGTCTTTTGAGTCTCGCTGTGGTAAGCCCTGTACCAAAAACTGGGTATGTCCAGTAAGAGGGAAGGGAGGAGACACAATTACACTGAAACATCTGCAATTATCCTAACAGTTTCAGCCCAGCAGCTGCTTCATCAGATTTATCATCACCAAGACCCAGCATCTGCCAGGTAAGACTTGTGGCAGGAGGCACCAACACGATGTAACAGCTGGTGTGAACATCAAAGCCACTGAGAGGACATGAGCAAGTTCCCGGGAGTCATCCAAGATGAACACAACATAGGTATCTCTATGGTCTTTCAAATCAGGATCATGGGGGATCAGTGACAGCCACACCAACTTGGTGGCATCTCTAGTAACCTCCTGGGTAGCAGATGTATCAGTGATAACACTTCACTACTACCTAAGTGATGCAGGACATCAGGGAATGTCACACTGTGGTAAGGTGTGATCAGCCATTTGCTTGGACATGGATTTGTGTCCAGACTGATGCTTACATGGATTATGAAATACAAACAGGAAGTTCAACAACAAGTATTCAAAAAGGAAGTCTACAAGGAAGAAAGAAAACTTATACAACAAAAAGTTAAAGAGAGTGAAATAAGGTTAGATGTGCAAACCTGTGTTTCATTAAAGCATTAAAAAGACACTATTACACTATTTCGTTTATTTTATAAACAAAGTGGGGCAATTTTTTCTCTAATTATGTGATAAAGCATACTGAGCAAAAACAGCCTTTCCTGTCTTTCCTAAGCAATCTTATTAAGCTCTGAAGTCTAGGATTTGTTTTTCCTTGCTCTAAGCTTACTAACTACAAATGTTTTCATTTGTAAAAATTATCAAGGACTTTGCTAAAACTAAGTTGCAGCTCTGACCTCATGTGCACCCCAGGCAGTTCATTTCAAGAGCTTTCAAAATACAATGTCATTTCTTAATTCCTGTTAAAAAAAAAAATCAGCCTTAAAATTCCTTTATTAATTTGGTGATTCCTACATTAAAGATTCTGTGTGGGTTTTAAACATGTATAAAACTGTTCATCAGCTTTATATAAGAAAATATTCATCTTTTTGGCAACCTGGATTATTTCATAATGACTTTTCTGATCTTCCAAGTCACAGCTGTTTGGCTTTTTTCTCTGTCTTCCAGAGTATGTATGTGCATAAAACTCACCACACTTTTAACTATCAAGGTTCTTCCACCAATTTTTCAGATCACAAAGTGATATAATAAATATTTCAGTGAAGAACAAATCAGTAACTATGGAAAAGCACCTAAGGGCATGCACTGGGTCTGGCTGGAATGGAGTTAATTTTCTTCATAGCATCTCATATGGTGCTGTGTTTTAGAGCAAAACAGAAAAACACATCAAAGTTTCAGCTGAATGGTGCTTGTACAGCACCAAGGCTTTATCAATTTCTCATACATTCTCCTCAGCAGGTGGGCTAGCAGGGAACAGCTGACCCAAACTGATCAAAGGGATGGATATTCCACAGCATGTAACATCATGCTCAGCAATACAAACTCTGTTTTTGTCACGGGGGATGTCTTTCCAAAGCAGCTGCTGCTCAGGCACTGGCTGGGCACTGGTCTGCTGGTGGAATTATTGAGGGACTGTGCATCAGTTGGGATTGTTTTTCTTCTCCTTTGCTTATTAAGATATCCTTATCTTGACCCCTGAGTCTTTTCTTGCTTTTGCTCTTCCAATTCTTACCCCATCCCACTGACGGGGAGGAACGAGTGAAGTGGGTGGGTGCTTAATTGCTGGCCAAGGTTAACCCATCACAAAATCCTTCTCATGGGGCTGGGATTGGGATTCCTTCACAATAAAATGTCCTCAGGAGATTATATATGTTCCAGTGCCTATTTATGAAACTCATACAATTTTTTGGTTATCATGCAAAAATGTACACTGCTCTGGTTTTACTTTACTTTGCCATCATGTTGCACTATTTCTTTCACTTAAAGAAAACTGCTTTAATTCAATCCTGTGTGACTGTTCTAAACAGAAAAAAAGAAGATACCAGAGTTAAATCAGTACTGGCCATAAATACACTCCGGTAGAAGCATACATACTTGATGAGCTTTTTGTAGCAGTACCTATGCATTTGATATTCTTCATATGTAGCTTAATATTCTTTGCATTGGTGTCATAAAAGACAAAACACACCCAAAATTTCAGTTTCCTCATGAGCCTGTGATACCAGTCTGCCATATGTGTAGAGCAAGTGGTTGTTGCAGAAGGTGCCTATGCACTACATATCTTCAGGAAAGCTAAGTAACACATTAAAAAAATTCCATTCTTCTATTTGTGGTTGTCCACAGGCACATACATGAATAATAACAAAGGAATAATAAGTTAACTCAGAAGTGGGAAGTGAAAGGAAGACTTTAAGGAGTGTTTTTCTGAATATACCATCAAATTTGGATGCCCTTAGAAAATGTGTAGTATTTCATGAATGTGGAACTGTAAAACTGTCTGTGGGACCTCTTAAATAAGATAAATACAGTTTCTGACCATGCTGGAGGTGCTACTTCCCCAGCAGCCTGGGTCAGTTCAGTAAGTCCATCACCCAGAGGACACTTGTTTATAGGCACAGAGCCTGTTCCCAAGGCTGTCTGCTGGACTACCAGCAATATTGTCAGGCTGTTTGATGTGGTGGCATGTCCATGACATCTTAGACCTTAACTCTCTGAAATCTTCTGTAGAGTGCTCATCTACAGTCACTTCATCTTGACAGGATGAGCTGGAAACAGGATCTCCTGTGAACTCAATTACTGTATTCCAAACATTTTTTTGCCATGGGAACTGCTCCTGGGTGGATGCGGGGCTGAAGAGTCTCTACTTAGGCCACCCTGTCCACCACAAATGCCTGGCATCCCTAGACTGTCTCAGAAACCATCTTTTTTTTCCAGGACCTACTCATATTGCCAAAGACTGAGAATATTTACACCCACCACGTCCTCCTAAATTCCCGCGAACGATGAGGAGTCATAGGGAAAGGCAACACCCTTCCTTCGCACAGAGGTAACTTTGGTGCCAAAGGCAGCAGGGTCATGACAGGAACTGAATGGCATCAGCAGCACTGTTTCAAGTCCTGGAGCATTAGTCAGTGTTGCCTGTTGCTCACATACCCTGACAGAATCTGGCTTCTCTTCCAAATATAACCTGGCATCCTGGCTTGTGCCAGCAATGGTACTGGACACCACAGTGATAATAAGGATTACATAACAAGATACTACCAGGAAGATAGCACCCAAATTGTTTCCTTATTGTCCCTTGATAGTGATTTGACCTTGGCAGAGATGGAGAAGGCACTGCAGTGCCACAGCACCTGTTCCGCACCCAAGCACTTTGGAAGCAAGTCACCAACATCCAAAGCTGCATGAGCACCAATGGAAAATATTCATGTTCCCAGTCTTGGGAGGTGCTCACTACTCCTCCAGATGAACCCAGTCACTGCCTTGTTTGTTCATGTGTCCTTCTTTAGCTTTGTGAACTCGGTGACAAAGGACCTAAAACAATGAACCCCAGCTTATTAAAAGTATTGGAACCTGAAGGTAAAAGCTCTGCGAGAACAAGAAACTTGCACTCAGGCTGAGGAGTGTTTGAAACATAGGAAGAAATCTGGACCTTTGTTCCTCTGATAGGAAGCACAAGTGGCAGCAGCAAATCCATGGATCCTTGTGGATATTGCTAGATCAGAAAGTCCTTATGTTTGAGCCCAGTAACCACACACCCATGCATCTGTGAACACAAACGATGACCACTGCTCAAAAGCAAAACAGACGATTTAACATACATGTGCAAAGAAAAAGGTTCTGCCAAACCCTTGTTCTGAGGAGCTGTTATGATAATTTCTCTATTTTTGACCAACTTCTAACATGTCCTGTAAAAACCTGACCCTAAAGTTCAGAAAATGGCATACTCAAAAGTCTCTCCACAGTTTTGGTATTCACAGGCTAAAATCACAAGGAAAAGAGGCAAGCGAGGGCAACCCAGGGAAGACATAAGAAATGCTAAATCAAGTAAGTCCATCCAAATTTCAGTATCCAGTTAGACAGTATTTATTTTAACTCCTAACAGCCTTTAGTTCACAGCTGTTTCCCCTGACACTCTTAATGTGATTGGAGAGGTAAAGGCAACTGCATCTGCATGTGTTCTTCCCACAACTGAGTAAGAGGCTTCTTGGAAGAGGATTCACAGCTCTTTTCAAAAGTAAAACACTAGATGGAATATTACACACACAGAGAAAAAAAAACCAAAACAAAACAAACCCACCAAGTAACAAAAACTACACTTGAAGAAGGACCCTGATTTCTTTTGAAAGTAAAAAAAAGGAGGCACACACATCATGGCATGCTGCTGCCAACACCTGACTGCTCACACTTGCTTCATTAGATGACATAAACAATTAATTTGTCATCAGCAGTAAAATTTATTTATAATCATCTGCACATATAATAGACATCCTGCTAGTAAGAAAACACAGTAGTAAACCAAAATGCATGTTAGATGAAAGCAATTATTACGTCTTGTATATATTTTTAAAATTTATATCAAATCTACTCTACACACCTATGCTGCAATACAGCCTGTATATCACTGAGTCCTCTGGAAATAAATAAAAATGTATTTCAGAAATATGAGAGAAACAGATCAGATGGTGGATAGTCTGGGGATTATTATGTCGAGAAAAAGAACAGAGGGAATTGCATGTTGGTAAAAAATAAGTAATACTACTAATGAGAGAGAAATCCTTCCGTCTTGGTGGCAGAGTGTCGACCAGGAAACTAATGGTAAACTGTTATCAACTGCTACTTCATGTGAAACAAAGTCAGAATGGATACATCTCACTGTGGGAAGACATGAATACATAATAGCACATTGCTGTGGCAGCTCTCCCACGGTAATGACAGAAAGTTCAATTTAACTGGAAAAGCCTATCCAGTCCATTATTTGGTGAGAAAGAATTCCATGGAACACAGTAAAGAACAGTGGGAACAGAAAATTTCTGGACTTGGACAAACCTTAACCAATTATCAAAATGTGGAGTCCTTAGAGCATAAAGGAGTTGCTTTAAGATGGATGCAGGAGAAGCCCTGCTGCAGAAAACAGGCAGGGAGGGGGAGAGAGCTGTTTAGAAGAACTACACAAGGAAATATGCCAAAGGTTGTCAAGTAACTCAGATCTAGCTTAGAAGAGATTAGACATGTCCAAACAGGTATACAGACCTTTCTTTTTCTTTTAAAACCAAACAAAACCAATCAAAATTAAACTGTAGAGTTAATTAACTGCAAGTTAATCACAATGGCAGTGATATTAAGGAATCACCCTGATCATACTTAGCAAAATCACAAAAAAAAAAAAAATTAAACAATTCCAAGGAAAACAACTGACAAATAAATCTTTCAAGAGAAATCACATAAAGTAAACAGGCATCCAACAGTGAGAAGTGATCCAAATACATTTCTAACAGTAATTAAACATCTCTCATGGCCTAACTGTATTTTGTACTTCTAGAAGAAACTTGACAGAATATTAAAACATAAATAGTCATCACAAAAATCTTGATTACATCAAGCAACACTATAACATCATCAAAAATACTGTTGTGCTCAATATTTGAACTTGCTAGAGGACATGTAGACATAGAAATTAAGAATTCAAAGTTGTCAAGGTTTTGTTGGACACTTCCTCTTCAGTTTCTCCCCAGCAGCCAAAGCAAGCACCCCTGTAACATGCAATCCTCCTCCCTCGAATACCTCCGGGTGAGCCCTGAACTATTATTACTGCCTCCAATGCTGCCCCACTGGTTTGGCAGCTAGTGGGACATTCTTCCAGCACCAGCAGCCCGCCAGCAGCTCCTGCCAGGCTCACACATGGCTTCTGAGCACTGTACTCTGCAGTGTGGAGAAAAGAGATATAAGCCCATTATACCTAAGTTCATTTAGGATGCAGAGGATTCATAAAAATACTCAGGACTAAATTACTACACTTTTTCACAATGTTTGTACTTGAGGTCACCTTTCAATCATGTGTTTGTATTAAAGTCTCACCCCCACATTGTGGTTAGTACTTACAGGGGGAAAAGGGGGACTTTTCACATAAAAAACCAGACCAGTTTATCATCTGACTAGATTAACTTCTGACAAAAACTTACATTATGAAATACATGCTGATTTTCTAATTTTTTATTTCTCTGTAAGATATTCTTAGCACCCTGGCACACATGTAGAAGTTGTTTTGGATAAGACTCCTGTTTGTTATGAACCTAAGTTTATAAAAACTAAAGCATCCTCATAGACTATGCTTCAATCCAAACATATTATGTTTGCACTAACAAATCGTTCTTGAAAGTCAAGATGAGAAGTTAGGTATCTTAACAGAAAAAGCTGCATTTAGGCCTCAGAATTTTTAAAGTTAATTTTAGGTCTTTTGTTTGTTTTATTAACTATACGGAACCACTAGACAGCCATGTTGTGCCTCTACTCATTTTTGTCCTTTTTTAGTGAATTACAGTGAAAACATGAAGTGTCTCCCACAGAATCTAACTTACCCATAAATTTATCTCATCTGGAACACTGAAAATCCTGTGTTAAAATGACTAACTCTACCTTAACTCAAAGGCTATATAGTGAAGTTTTCTACTCATCCCAAGAGAGGAAGATATCATCTAGATCTTATTGAAGAACTGGTTAGTTCAATTACCAGTCGCTCCAAGCCACAGATACGGGGCCTAAGATAGTGCCCACGAGACAGACTCTTATGAGTAATAGCACAGGTCTGGCTGCCTTTGGATTTCCACTCTTCCAACAGAGAGGACAGAAATCACCACAATTCAGGTTTGTTAGAACTTTAAATATAAGCTTTTTCCTGAAAACATCAGGAGGTTTCAACCCAAATACAGAAGAGCCCTGGCTACACTCTACTACTGACAGGTAACGTGACAGGAATGGGCACTGAGCTGTTCATCAGGAACCACAGAGTCCATTTCACGTGAATACACTTATTACCTGCAGGACTGTCACTTACATTGTATTTAAAATACTCCCCTGTGGAATGTTCATAGGCCTCTCAGCCTCTTTTTTAATCCGTCACCTCATACACACCCTTTAAATTACACAAGGACTAAAAAGCCTGATAAGTTCCGCTCTGAAATTGCAAATGATATGCACTCATTCAGAGCTTTTGAAAGATGCCAACTCTTTTTGGTCTTTTGTGCTGTTATTTACTATTTGCATAGTCAAAACCAGACTCCATTATTCTAGACATTTGATAAACACACAACCCAAGCCACCACAGCCTGGGAGAGATTACTCTGTAAACTAACAACACAGACAAAAGGTGTGAGAAAAAGATCTCTTACTGCCTAAACTGAAAACAGACAAGGGTACCTCCCACTGAATAAGTTAAGGAATCCAGCCACAAATCAGAAGAATCCCACAAAGTTAACTCAGAATATCTCTACAAGGTGGGGTGAAGCAGACATCTGTGTTCAATGTACCCAAGTCCGAATCAGCCAGGTAAAAAGCAGCTTTAGTTCAAAAGCCATGTCACAGTGTTAGCTGGGTGCTGTGTCTGCACATTTGCCCTTCCAGGCTGACTACAAGAGATTTTTCTCAGTGCTGTAGAAACAAATCCATCAGCCCAATCAATCAATCTGCCTCTCTACAGAATGTGATAGCACTAAGCTATTTTTGTTTATGGTAGCTAGACAAACCCAGCTATGTTGCTTCTGAAGAGAAGGTACCTTGTTCCTAGACAACTTCTAACCCAGGGAGGCGAGACCCTACCTGGAGTGCTGCATCCAGCTCTGGTTCCCCAGCACAGGAAGGACAGTGACCTGCTGGAGCAAGTCCAGAGGAGGGACACCAAGTTGATTAGAGGGATGGAACACCTCTCGTCTGAGGAAAGGCTGAGGTAATTGGGATTGTTTAGCCTGGAAAAGAGGCAGCTTCAGGGTGACCTAATTGCAGCCTTCCAGACTCAACAATTTCTTCCTCTTCACCAAGCCCACAAATCTTCAAAGAGAAAGAACATAACATTTCATTTCCAACAGAGAGAACATAGGATAGATATCTTACCATTTCCATCCCTATTTTCTCCCCTACTCCTTCAGCTTTTGCACATAGCTAAGGGAGGTCACAAATTTGCTTCAAGAGGGGACAACAGGGAAGGTCCAGCATAGGTGTCCTCCCTCTACCATGGAGAATGAATTATTTGTACTTTATCTGTAAAACAGTATAACCAGGGGTGAATCATCAAAATGCTCTCCTAGAAGATGGAGATGGCACTACAGTGTTACAGAATCTTATTAATAAACATATGGTTTCATTTTATGCCAAATGTGTTTATACTGTACCAAAATCAAAAATATTTATTTTGCCACAAGAATTACTGGTTATTCACTAAATAATTCGCAAGTGTCACAGGATTCCCAGCCAAGGGTAGGAAAATGTGTCAGGACTGCTAATCACACAGCACGTCCCTGGCTGTTGTGGAATGTCCACTGTGAAATCCCACCGGTGGTTTCCAAGGAATTAAAATTATGGAAACAAAACCAAACAGATCAGTAAAACTTTCTGAAAGTCAAAGAATAAGAAACTATAGGCACTCCCCCAGAAATCCACAGGTTCACAGTGACCTTGCACTTCTCAGTGCCGAGTCTTTGCAAGTCCTTAGTCTTCATATTATTCTACTATCAATCATTATCAGCAGCACGCCCTTGTGACAATGTGGGCTACCTGTACATCTCCTGTACATGAAAGGTGTACAAAATGATGTGAGTACAGAGAAGGGCCACCAAGATGCTTAGATGCTGGGGTGTGAGGTACAAGAAACACCTGGCTGTAGAAACTGGCTGCTTAGCAGGGACCAATCTCTACTTGGAGGTGCACAGGGAAGGACTAAGATGCAAGGGGTGCAAGTTGCAAGGTGCAAGCATGAGAAATTCTGCTAGCCTCCTGCCAGGAAAAAACATACAAGCTCCTCACCTCCTAAAAAGCAGCTTCTCCTCACAAGTCCACTGATTTTAGAGGTTCTCTCCCACTTTCCTAGAAAAAGTCATCTTTTAATTAGAAGTCATCTACATGACTCTCCATGAGCCCTGAGAGACTGCATTGTGGCACCTACTCCTGGCCATAAAGAAGGGACAAGTAGAAAATTATGGTTTCCACTAGGCCATGCAACTTAAGTGTTTTCTGCTCGACTGCTCATAGTCTGTGGACTTGGCCGCTTATGCTTCTGGATTTGAATGGCATCGGACAGTATTCCTGACCTACAGCCTTGCCTCAACAGCAGCACCACAGCTGTGGCACCAGCAACAGTTCAAAATATGCTGGAGGCAATAAAGAAGTAGCTTACAAAGAAGAAAGACCAACTATAAAAAAGCTGATTAAAGGATGCACAGGGGCCCCTCTTTGCCTGTTTTTCTTAGAGTACTTACGGAGTGATTAAACTGCACAAGGAGCACTGCAATAAGGTATCCTTACTGAGATTTTTATATTTTCTTTTGTCAAAATGTTGGAAAACGTGAAATATGTAAAAACTTTCTTAAGAAAGGAGTTTTTTGATATTTGATCTTTGTATACTTTCAAGCCTAATCAACAAGAGGGGAGATTTAATCTGTGAAACAGAGAGCAGACAACAAGCTCTAAGTGATGTCCAGATGTTACAAAGACAAATTACTTGTTGGTAGAAATGCCTTGTTAAGCTTTAGGGCCTGACAGGTTTCAGCCATCTCACACCTAGAGGGAGGTTAGCAAAGTTGGGAAGAAGGATGTACCATTGACAGCAGACACAAAGAATGCAGAATTTATGGGCCACAAGGACATTTGACAGAATCCCCAAGATGAGGAACAAACTAATAAACCCTACCCAGCAACTGTGCTGAATCAGCTCTGACCAGGTAAAAGGTAATTCTGCAGGGGGAGATCCCAACCACCGACTCATCGACCCAAAAACCCATCGGCCCAAAAGAAGAGAAACACCATGGGACTGATTAGCATGAGAAGCAAGAGAATCATTAACCAAGAGAAGATAGAACACTAATTAATATGAGAACTGTGTAACTTGTAGCCAATGAATCAATGCTAAAATGTATAGTGAAAAGTTTTGGTAGTGCTGGCTTTGTGGGTTTGACACCCAGCACCCCTTTCTGCACAGAACTGTAAATAAATCAAATACCTTGACTATATGTGTGGATTGGCCCCTTGCACACAGAGTAAAAGAACATATTTTGGGACAACAAAAATGGAATTTTTGCTTCTGGTGTTGGGGTCTACCTGAAACTCAGGATTTGGGGAATTCATCAAACATGTCTGTTTTACAGATTTTCATAGCTCAGGATACTTTAAAATTTTAGTTTGGTTGACTTCATAACTGTGAATTCTAAATGAATAAAGAATTCAGGTACCAAAAAGAAATTTTATCCAACTGATATTTTTTAAATTTTTATTTCAGAATTTCCAAGTACAGTTCCAGAATAATACAGAAGATGATATCTTTTTGTCTTTAAATAAATACTATGGAGGTTTTTTTCAGAGAGCACTAAAGGAGGCCAATCTCTTATATTGATCAGTCTTTGCCTGATCTTTCCCTTCTTGTCTCAAGGGAGCACCTAATGATTAAATATTTGATGATAGATTGTGTGAGCTCACAGTATGTGGCTGCATGAACAAACACGTGTGAAGATAAGCTGTACAGCAGAACGTTTGCTGGTGTGATGAATATAAGAATCGTATATACAAAAATACACTGCTATCAGATGCATTACATGCATGCAAACCATTGATGACTTCTGTCTGTTTTGAAAGCTGAAGAAGGCTTTTTTTTTCCTTGCACAGGAACCTCTGATGACAGAACAGGTCCTCATGTTTTTATTCTGTTTTAAAATGCAAGCTGCTAAAGGAAGAACTGCTTAGTATCAACAGTTCCCCATCTTTCCTATCACAGGATTGTATTTCCAGCAGAATGTAACTTTCCTAAGCATTACTATTTTGGCTAAAATGCAAATCAGACCATAGGTGTAGTAGCATCCTCTCCCCTTTCTCCTGCTTCCCCTGTTCTCTTACTCTAGCCGTCTGGGGAAGGTTTGTTTCCCATGCCTTTCCCAGCCTTCCCAAGAAAATGCAGAAGTAGGGATCAATCCCAGTTCCCTAAAGAAACTTGGAAAGTCTTAACCACAATCAAATGAATAACAGCGTATATGGAATAACAGGAATTATGCAAAAATGAGTCTCTAAAACCAGACTGCTTGTGAACAAAGAAGGTGCCTTAAAGCTGCACATGAAAAACCAGAACACAGTTTTTGAAACTCATGACTGTTTGACTTTGCACTGAAGCATCTCCTACATGGACTATCAGCCTATGGACTCCCTCATATTGGATAACATCGATGGAACTCAGATGCCCAGATTTAGATGTTGGAGGTGTCACCTTCAGGCAGCTTTTAAAGTCAACGAGAAGAAGCTTGCACTTCTAAGATGCAATTCATTTAGCCTGGTTTAGACACTCACCTTAAGGTGAGATATATTGCACCCAGACATGACTATTTGCCCTTCTTAATTATAAAGTGAAGAACTATTTCAGATGCGGATATCTGAAATTAGAGGATATGCATGTTATCTTGTATATGAAGTAAATTAAACGAATTATATTGACCCTTTCTATAGCATGCTAATTTCTATCTACAGATGTTGTCCTGCCTTTTCCCTGAGATCACCACAGGTGCAATAAAGTACCGCTCTTCTGTTTGTTCCATGCAAGCAGGAGCCCACTAGCACGTGCAGCATAACCTGCATGATGTAAAACTTGAGAGGGTGGAGAGGGAAGGAAAGATGGGACAGAGTTGTAGGAGCAAGGACCAAGACAAGGAGAAGAGACAAGGGATAGATATGTTGAGAAAGAGCAGAGGTTGAAAACTGCTGTTTCCTCATTCAGACAAGCGGTACTCACTGAATTAGTATGCACTCAGTATTTAATACCGTTTTTAGCACTCCATGCATCACTAAGTGCCAGCTGTATGTACCTGCACTCAATAAGAACTTTTTGTTTGTGCATCTTCCTGGGTGGTTTCTACAGTGATGTTTTGTAACAGTAATTTCCCAAAACAGCGTTCTATTTTTATTTGTCACTATTTCCAAGTGTGGATCTGACACTGGCACCTAGTTTGAGGAGGATAGAACCTGCTTTTCACAACAGTCTTTGTTTTAACAGACATTTAAATATTCTGTACAGAACTCCTGTCACCTGAATGGAACTCAGCACTACCATGGATCAGATTCACCCAGATACAGTAAGGTACACCATCTCCTCAAATAAACATCCAACAAAGATAGAAGCACCCAAAAAACCAAGGAAAAAATCCTTGACTGTGAATGGCATGAGTCCATTAATTCACTTCTTTGTTTTTTAAAGATATTCTTTTCTAATTTAAGGGGAAAAGCACAAGCAAAGAAAGTCAGCAATTCTTGTGCACCACAGCAGTCAGGAATGAGGTGCCACTCTTCTCTGCCAGGATCTACCTTTCATACCCTGACATCCAAGCTGGTTGACCAGGAAGACACCAGCAGTCTTACTGCTTCATATTTTTCAGACTCTCATTTGATTTTGAAAAGGACAAAATGAAAAAGAGAGTGTTCTTCACCGTGGTGTTTACACAGCCACCAAACCTGCAGCTGATGTTAAACTCATGCAGGAGAGACAGACTACTACTTTCATGGCACAGATGTCATTACACTTTCACAGGACAGTATTTTTTACTTCTTAAAAATGCAAAAAAAAGCAAATGAATTTTTTAGCACATCATTCCTCTAAGTATCTTTGTAGAAACATATATTTTTTCTAAGGACCAATTTCCTCATTAGGTCAAAATGTAGAAAAGAAATTCAGAAAAAAAAATCTGCTTTTAATTCTTTGATCATGACAGCTTAAGATATCTTCTCTCCCCTATAAAAAAATTAAAATACTACATCTTTATTCCTAATGAGTTATGCTTACATTACAGATTACCAAGAATTATACGTCAAACTGAATTACCCTTTTCCATTTCCACTTCCCATTAACTAAGTGCAACTAGGAACACTCGTAGAAATCCATATTCAGTGTTACAAAACAACATGGGTGAATGTTTCCTTTTTCTTTTTATCAACCAGACGATGCACAAATGTGAAGTTAAACATATAAAGTACATTGAACTGAGGGCTCATATTTTACTTTGCAAAACAGCCACCTGTGTAACAGTTTTCTACATTTTATTCTTGTCAGTCAATTGGGCTACTAATGGTCTGTGTTATTACACACTCTGTTTTTCACAGGATGAAGCATTTGTTCTTCATCTTTTTCCAAAAGATGATGTTACACATGGGCTGTGAACCATAGCTCCTTCACCTAACACAGAAGTCACAGAAGAGTAACTTAGAGAACATGGAAGTAGGGAAGAGATAGCAGATCTTGGTCTCACTGACACTTTTTCCACTCAAAACATAACGTTTCTTCACATTCACCATATCTCATGGATGTGCATGTTCCACCCCAAGATAAGGTATAATCCCCAAGATAAGTCTAACTTTCCTTGGATGCAGCCTAATGCTGTTTCCCTTTCCTTATTTTTATGCTATTACTGAATCCTTAATAGTTTTTGTTTCCATGCCAAATCACTGTAGAATAATAGTCACACAGGTTTATCTGCCTTCACATACTTAATATATCGTTGAAGGCGAGGTGAGTTAATTTAATCGGGGGAGAGCAATAATAAAAACAAGGGGTGTTGCTGGTGGTAGCATTGCTGACACACTGAATAGCAAATATCCGTGTTTCTCGAAACTGAGGAATTAATAAGCAGCAAAAATATCCTCCTTTTTCATGGTGATTACACTGACACATCTGGGGCAAGAACCTAGCTACTGTCATTTATATGGTAGCCAACTCATAACTGGACCAAGTAACTTGTCTTGTCTTGACCATCAAATACAAAAAGCTCCAGATTCATAGGGTAGTATACATTGTGAGAAGCACTGCTAAACAAACACACCCCAAAGATATACAGTTTTCTTTGTCCTCCTGCAGTCAACTGCCTGCTCCAAAGTTCAGTTCCAAGTCATCCCCTTCATTTTTAAAGTTGCCATTGGGTGGAGATCATTCAGTGTCCAAACCATGACAGCTGTGTAAAGACATGACTTCCAAGGGACAAGTAAAAATTGGTTTCATAATATGATGCAGTTATCTATGGCATGGTGACAACTGTAATTCTTTTCCTTTTTTTTCACTGCACCTTCTTCTGTTTAGAGGCTCAGACTTGTAGGTATTATCTGAGGGAAAGAGATTCTACAAGCTTTTGCTGGAAAAAGTAACCAGAGGAGTTCATCTGGCTGCCCTGACTTAAGCCCATGAATACAGGCAGTACAACACAAATTTCGTAGAGACAGGAGAATGCACACTTGTAGTTTCAAGTTTAAGGCAGCTTGATACTTGTTTGGTTTTTCTCACAAGATATTTTTTATACCATACTGGGTACTGCTCTTCCAGATAAATAATTAGCAGCAAGGAAAAGTATTGGCTACCTGAAAAGATAACATAATAACATAACAACACAACAATAAGACTAGCAAAAGAGCTGATGATGAGATAATTTTTTAACTGGCGTATCATATAAATAGGTGTCTTCAAAGTGACAGCTGTCGTGCTTGCCATGTGCCAAACCATAGCTAAAACCACGGCCACTAATTAAGCATCTTGTATCTTCAAAACCATCCTTCCTAACAGGATGCCTTATCTGGCCTATAAAGTATTCTTGAGATCAAACATTACAACCTACCATTGATGTAATAAAAATAAAATACTTCAAACCATGTCTTTTGAGAAATGCTACTATAATCTTCAACATATTTTTAAAAATGCATTTAGTGTTTTTGGCTGTATATTAAAGGCTTAGTTCATTCCATCTTTTTTGAAAGACAAGGATGGTAGAAAGTTACATAAATGAGAAGCTTGTGCTCTCTGAACACAGCCAACTGCAGTTAAAGACAGTGACATATATGTGTATTTTCATGTGCTGAAGCACAAACCCAACCTGTCATTAATAGCAGAAGGATTGGTTCCCTGACCAAAACCCAAACCCCCCAGTGTTTTGTAACAGGAGTTACAAACCTATCCTTTCAGAAGACTTGCAATTACTAGACTTCTCTTGTAATTTAGGCACAGAACTTGGAAACAAATTTATGCAGTAAAAAAATCCTGCTATCTGGAAGAAAAACGAACCCACACCTAAAGACTTACGCCACTTCTCTTATGCCATCATTCATTTGCCCACATCTAGATATTCTGCTCAGTTTTGGGCCACTCAATACAAAACACACTGATAAAAAGGAATGAGCACTGATAAAAGAGGTTGAGCACAGGGCCCCAAGACACTGAGGGGCTGGAGATCTTGCCCTTAGGAGTGGCTGGGGGAGTGGGGCTGGTTCAGCCCAGGGAAGAGATGACCACAGGAAGGACCCATCGCCTGTCTGCCAGTATGCATGAGAGGGTCACCAAGAGCCATGAGACTCTTCAGTAGTGCATGGCAGGCACAGCACAAGCTGTGAGTTGAAATATGCTCCAGCCTTCTACCACAAGAAAATATTTCACATGAGGCAGTAACACAGCTTGCCCAAATTTGTTGTGCACTCTCTCTTCTTGGTAGATTTCAAAACTCTAGTGGACACAGTCCTGAGCAACTGGGATCTGAACTCAGTGCCAGCCTTGTTTGGGACTCGCTTCCACCCTGCTGTTTTATCTGGCCTTCGGAAGGCAAAAGAGGGATCTGCTCCTGCTTGAGGTCACCTGCAGAACTGCCCTGAGCTTGGCCACTCAATAGCATTATGAAATACATAATTTCCTGGTTTAAAAGTTCTGAAAAGCAGATTTCATTTTCTCTTTCCTACAAATACCTAAACATAAGCATTATTTTTTCCTTTTATAAAAGAGGTTGGCATTTAAAGTCTTCAATAATACATTTCAATACCAAATACAAACATAATTAGACAATACTTTAGTCAAGTTCTAACTTCTACCTGATGCCTATTTTTCCAGCGAGTACTAGTATTTTCATACAAAACCACCTTCTGAAACTTACAGATTTCTCGATTTGAACCAAATACCTGAGAAATCAATAGCTTACAGCTTTTTTTTTTTTAATGTAGGCAGCACTGACATCTTCTCACTGCCCGGCTTGTGATGTTCAGATCTGAGCAGTATTAACTAAACCCTTTCCTGACGTAGCCTCAAGTTCACCATATGCTACTGTGAATTACCTTCACGTCAGAGACTTTACTGCTCGGCAACTCCACAGTCTCACTGAGGCTCTGCATGCTGCGGCCACAGGCTGTAAACAGCCCCCGGGGAATGCCTGTGTCCCCAAGAAGCCAGCATGCACTAGATAGTCATTACTCACGGGAGACTTGGAACCACACTGGGGAGCAACAGCTACGGGGAGCAATGTAGCAGAGTGCTGTCAAATCCTTCTCTTTCATCTTCCTCCTCTACTAGGTCCAGAAAAAGCGAGCACAGGACAAGCCCGCTGCTGCAGAAGAGTAAAAGCCATTCACGCACACCAGCCGCCCTTAGGAGGCTGGTTTGGGCCGGGAAGCCTCCCCCTGCTCCGGGCACAGGGCTGAATGTTACTTATTCACACGGGCGCTGCTGTTTGTCAACACGGCTGGGCGCCGCTCCGCCAGCAGGCTGAGGCGGGCGCGGGACGGGAAGGCGGCTGCGGGACCCGCGCTTCCCTCCTCGGGAGAAAACCCCCTGGCCTCCAGCCGTGCCCGGCCCGCCGGTCCCCCCGCCGCCCGCTCAGGTGTCGTGCTTACCGCGGGGCCGGGGACTCGAGGGGCGAGGCGGGCGGCGGGGTCCAGGCGGGCGCGGCACCGCCGCCCCCCCGGGGATGCTGCTCCTTCTTCTTCGGGCGCCAGTGGGGGAACGCGGGGCGCCGCTTGGGCGCGGCGGCGGCGGAGGGGCGGCGGCGGGGGGCGGCGGCCGCCCCCTCGGGCTCCGAGTCCTCCGACTCGCTGCGGCCGAAGAGGCGCTGGAAGCGGCTGCGCCGCGCCATGCCGGGCTCCGCGGGGCTGTGCGCGGCCGCGGGGATCTCCCGCCGGCAGCCGGGGCGGCAGCGGCAGTGGGGGGAGCACGGCGCTCTCGGGCTGTCCGCGGGCATGGACGGGGCGGCGGTGGCAGCCGCCCGCCCCGGTGTATGCGTTTAATAAGGAGATTCCCTCCCTCCCTGCCCACCGCCGGACGCGTCGGTCCCTCCCCGCGGAGCGAGCCGCGCAGCGCCGCGGCAGGCGGGCTCCCCGCCGGTCGCACAGGAAGGGAGCGGCCCACGTGTGATCCCTGCCCAGGGTGCGCATTAGGGGCCATTATCTTGTTGTTGTTTTCTCTAACCCTGAGGTGTGCCCCGCGCCCCGGACACTTGTGCAAGGCGCGGGGAAAGGCTGCGCGCCCGCCCGCACCGCGCCGGGGGCTCCGCAGCCTCCCGCGGCCGCCCCCCGGCCCCTCCTAATTTAAGGCGAAAAACATGAATAAAGAAAGTCAGCTCTACAGCCGAGGGACTCAGGAGCCAGCACACCCCAAACCTTGCAGCGCTACTTTTTGTCTCGGTGCCCGCCACGTTAATTAATTAGCTGCTTATCCCTCTCCCTGGGAATAAATTGGCTCTGACCGCCCTGCTGGCTCGTTATGCCGAGGAGGACGAGGAAGGGATTCCGTAGGGAGGCAGAGCCGCTCCCGCGTGAAGGGTCAGCCTGAGACACCTTGCAGAGGGGAGGATCGTGTCAGGTCGTATCGTGACCAGCCCCTGGCAGGACCTGGCTATCCCATGTGTTCCTCGGTGCTTTTAGGAATCTTCTCTGAAATGACCCTGAGGTCCAGCTTTCCTTAGGAAACACTGTTGTGCGCTGACGGATACCGTCTGTCCTAAATTGCGCCTAACAAGCACGCATTTGTCTGATGTAAGGAGCTTTCAGGGCACTTGTGGTTTTAGTTCTGATTTTTGCTTGCTACTGATGGGCCATGGATGTTACAATGGTCTGCTACAAATACTAAGATGGCGTAATCAAAATGTTGGAAATCTGTGTTCTGGAAAAACTTTAAATTCATCATACAATAGTCATTTTAAGACAATAATTGACAAACACTACATAAATTGATGGATATAAGTTAATGCTGGTTTTTTATGGCAGGAGGAAAAGGATGTGAGCAAGGCAGGGGAACACAAAACACAGAGGAGTTGGCTGAGCAGCTAAGTCTTACCTATGCTGCTGTTTTACTCCAACCAATATGTACACCTGTTTGGGCGGCAGATTCAGTTCTTTTCTGAGTTGTAATTTATTTGTTTTGTGATTAACTAAACAGAATGACTTAAAAAGAAAGTGATTTTCCCCAAAATTAAATATGTATCGTGCCAAAACTGGGCAGAACTGGAAAGAAATATAATTGTACCCTCAGGAACTGCATAAGGAATTGAGAAAAAAAAGTCAGTTTCAGTAAAGCAAGCTACATAAGCATGAAAATCATAGAATCACAAAACACTTGAGGTGGAAAGGGACCTCTGAAGGTTGTCAAGTGCAGCTCCCTGCTCAAGCAGAGTCAGCAAGGGCAGGCTGTTCAGGACCATGTCCATTTGGATTTTAAGCATTTCCAAGGACAGAGACAGGAGACCTGATGGCAGGTAGAAGCTGTCCTTGACAGATGGCTAGGAACAAAGCAGAAAGTCCTGTCTGCTATATCTGGATAGGATTTTGGACATTGGATAGACACTGTAAAGATTCAAATAGCTATTCTTCTCTTATTTTAGCCTAAAATTATTCCATTCTACTTCCTTGACTAGAGGACCACAGCTGTCATAACCATGGCATTTTCTGACATTCACCATTGAAGAAACCGGATAAATATACTATTGAGTCTGTGTGCTACATTTCCATTTAGGTGCCAGTTATAATTGGGACTCTGCTTTGCCAGAGCAAAGGTAAATTAATTGGTGTTGGTGAACCACTTCACCTAAACAGCACTGGAGAGCAAGGAGTCTGGGCCACTTCAGTTGTGATGTGTCCTCTCCCTGACACTCTACCTGTTAGGTACCTTGAGTTCATGGCAGACCAGGCAGATGAGGGTATGTTCAGCAGACCTGTGCTACTTCATTCCACACCAAAAAAAATAGGTGTGTTTGGCCTGAAAATATACAGTTTAAATGACAGAAGAACAAAAATGGAGAAGTACAAGGCACACTTTTTTTCAAATCCTCTTAGATTATCTTGGCAGGGTCTAGATTAGCATTAGCAGCAAAGAGTACCTAGAAAATGTGCAGAGTTACCTATCTCTCTGGAGAGACACATACAAGAAATATGCATTCCACATAAGCCTTGAGGTATCTGACGTTTGTGCTTCAGTGTTAACATACCCTAAAAAATCCTGATACACAAAAGTAAGCGAAGGGGTTTGGTTGTTAATATTTTTCAAACTTTGGGCAAAATTAAAGTCTGGTTGTTAAATATGGCTGTGTCAGAATAATGTGTGATTTTGATCCAAACATATCTGTGGAGGCCCAGTACTTTTAGTTGTACCTGACTGATGTAGAAGGTTTGGATCTCTTAATTCAGGAAAGGCATTTTTAAGACCATTAGCTAAGACAGACATTCGTAAGAATTAGCCAGTCATTTAGGAAATTTTAAATGATGGTCATGTTTATGTCAGCAGCCAGTTTATGTCAGTTTAATCTAGGCACATGCAACAGAACAAGTCAGTCTAGGTTTATCTGAACCAACACAATTTTGCAACATTTCATAGTACTTCATACCTTAGAAAGGTATTATGCAACAAATTATCCTTCTCCTGTTTGGTATCATTCCAGCATGGTGAAAAAGAAGATGATTGAGTATCTAGATTAGACTTTGCCTTACTCAGTATCCGTTTAGCTTGACTGCAACCTCTATGTGAGATTTAAAAAAACCAAAAAAACCCCAAACCTGAAACATGCTAATATTGGAGTTACAAAGATAATCTGATAAATACAGACTTTGAAGTTGTTACAGAAATCAACTAACACACTGGTTGAGATAACACTATTTATTCAAATAATTGATTCCACCTTTTTATTTTTTCAAACCAGAAACAATCACTGTTCTAATATAAAACTATTCCAATAGCTCTGAAACAAACAAACCTCCAGTCTAAAACCCATACACAAATTACAGAAAAATAGGAATGGATTATCATCAACTTTGTCATCAATTTTTTTTCTTTTCCAATACAACAGATGTGTGAAATTTCCTTCAGAAACGGTACATGCATGCAAACATTTGAGATTCAGATAATTTCCTGTCAGAATATATGAAGACTGCTTTGGATTTCTACACTTTGGAGTTGGTGGTAAAAGGGCAATAAAGTACACAGGGGCCCAAATCCTGCCTGTGTCCCACATAAAACACCTAAGTCCCAAACTATGGTCCTGAAATCCCACATTCATTTGACACCTAACCCTGCAGGCACTTAAATTCCAGGGTTGCCTCCCTGTTTGTCTTGAAAGTGCCCCAGGTACTTAGGGATTCACTTCCCCACATGCTCAGAGTTGCCTCAGTCTTCACAGGACTGACTGTCTGGTGCCTGCTTCTTGCCTAAGTCTGACAAGGGGCTAAAAACTAGATATTGCTTGGCCTTACTCTCTGCTGGGACTCCCTGTGGTTGCATATTTGGATCTTATTTAACTCATGCAGCAGGCTCTGTACAAAATGCTATATTGGCTTCCATTTTTTTCCAGGAGTTCCAGGTGTGATGTAGAAATAGTGATGGAAATGGTAGCCTTAATTCAGGAATATCCTACCTACAAGAATATGTTCTATCTCACAGTCATATCACCACTAATGTTTGTTTTCTGGCCCAACAAGAGACTAGAGGTTCCCTGGCCACACCTGAAAAGAGGACTGAGTCCCACTCCATGCCTTGAGAAAAAAAGGCATAAATTAGTGTCCTCAGTAAATTATCAGACATGGCGGAATGTGGGTGATCACCCCTGGGGTTTAAAGACAGCCTGGAAAATGCAACTAAATATTACAGTCAGGAAAAGCCAAGGCTAGGAACAAATTAGTTCGGGAACGTGGCAGCCAGAACTGTAGCAAGAGCACTACCTAGGAAGCCGGGGAAGCAAAGAGACCATTAAAACAAATAGCAGGGCAAATCCCTTAAAGGGAAGCAACTCCATGTCACAGGGCAAGACTTTGGAAAAATGGCAATAGCTTGACAGAGAGTAGGACTAAGGAATCTGGAAGCAACAGACAGTGATGAGCTTCAACCAAGAAGTAAATTTGGAAGTCAAGCATTTCTGGGATTGCCTTACGTACCTGGTAGGTGGGGCAAAACATCACTCAGGCTCAGAAGGCAATCATTATTGGCGTGCCAGTTGCCATGACTTACCCTGGTCTGTCTGGTGGCCAAATTGCTGGATTGCCTGAGGGCATACACAGGGGAGCACACAGGCACTGCAGCTCAAGTAGATGGAAGTACCTCAGGCTCTGAGGACATTTTGGAGTGGGGGTGAATTTACATAACCTCATGCTCTGAATTTTGTTCTTGTACCCACTGTGTAATTACTTCACGCAGCAATTTAGATTTGGGTGTTGGATGCTTTTGGTCCTATTTTAAGTTGCCTGGTTCCCATCATGGTTCAATTTGGGATCTTTGGTATTTAGGTTCATCTGTGAGCTAATACCTCTCTTGAAAGCATGCAATGCCCATCTCTTAGGTGCTAGTTATTGATCAGATAAGTCAAAATTGGATGTGATTCTTATCAGGGTCAAGATTTCACCTTTATTTTTCTGATAGCTTTGGCTTAATTTATAACCCAGTTATTCATGAATATTTCTGCCAAACCCATTGACACTCTAAGATCAATAAGATCTAATAAACTGAGTATTCCACAGCAGGTGGGTGTGGGTAGACTTTTTAATGGGAAATTAGCATGTTCAATTAATCAATTCGATATTAGCATGGTTTTTTATTCTTATTTTTGCTGTAGAACGCCAAAAGTTTATCTGAGCCTTTGAGTTGCTTATATATTCACGTAGATGAAAAGTGTCATATAGACCTCCCTGCTATCCATGTATCTCCTGTCAGCTACTCAAAGAAGAGTACTACAACCCATCTTTGGGCCTTTAAAGAGCCTTTTGCATTAGAATCCTACAGCTCAAGGGAAGCAAGCAGAATAAGTCATGTATATAATCCATGGGGTTGTATAAATTCAGTGCTCACCCATTAGAAGTGTCCCACAGTGAGGCCAAGGTATAGCATGTGGTCTTTGACTTCAACATGAAATTTTACAGTGCTAACCAGAGCCATTGTAGGTTTTTTTAGCATACAAGAGAACTACTTCTGCATCAATTACTACCTCCACATAATACTCCCATCGTGATGCTAACAGTGAGAGTGCCCTGTTTGGTTTCAACGCCAGCTAGGTGCAGCCCATAAGTCCAGGCAGATGGCCAAATAGATTTCAGTTATGAAATGTTCAGGAGTTCCCAGTGTTGAATATCCCTCTTATTCTTGCTAATACATCCATGGCAGTAGTTTACATTCCTTCAGTTCACAGGAAAAAAAAAAAGTCTCACAGAAAACATTTCTTTCAGGGGTTTTCTTCTCTGTTACCTGCCAAGTGCTTTTCTCATCCTGTTAATGACAATCCAGTGTTACTTTTCTTTAATGATAACTATCTTTCGCTGAAGTGCCGTGTCAGTACAAAGTAAAAACAACACCTACAAGTCACTTCGTTCTTGCTCTGAGTATCCAAGTATTCTGTTCTTCTGCCCACCTGTAGAAGATTAATGTTTCCTCTGTGCATTTTTCAACTTACAGTTTCTTCAGATCTTTCAGTCTTTGGACTTAGCAGTTTGCAATAAGGGTTTACATAAAGATTCTGAGTCTGGTCTCAAGCTGAACACTAATATCTGTAAAACACTTCATGTGTGCTATGTCAATGTTGCTTCAATATAGCATTTTTTTTGGCATCTGGAGATTTTCAATAAGTGGTTTTTTTCCTCCCCAAAACTGTAAGAGGGGAAGATAAAATAGCTATGAGAAAACAGACTATATAACTAGTCAGAAACAAATGCTGTGGATGCTACTCAGAGGAGAGAACATTCCACGTTGTGGCTGCTTTTTTTCTTTCCCGTCTTGGTGGGAAAGGAGGAGGGAGGTGGGACATGCTGCTTCTCATGGGAGCAGAATGCCACTGATTGGCAGCATCATCAATGCTACTCTGTGCATCAGGGGCTCCAGCCTCCTCTGGAGTTTGAGTAAAAGGAAAAACAAAAAGGATGTGAATTCTAGTACTGTTCTCCTGTAGTCACAATTTAAAGGCATACTGGTAAGACCATATATTAATTCAATTAGAAAAACACCACAAATTAACATAATAATGAGGCATTAGGAATATAATACTGAAAAATTGTTAATTTACTGCTTAATATCAAGATGTGCTTATGTTTTCCTGAGTAGATATAGCTTGGCTGAAATGTATATATTTCCAGGCTAATATTTAATGGCTTTGTTTCTCTTGCTTTCCAGTTTAGCACTGGTCAGTGTGCATAGTACTGTTACACTTTCATGCTTGCCCAAAAGCAAAGCTATAGGTCATGTTCTTCTCTGGTCTAAATTTTTGATTATCACCTAGGTTGAAATTGATTTGTCACCCTAAAGAATAATTTTTAATTTGTTTGACTAAATCAGAAATGGCATTCTATTATATTTTTACCATATTCTCATGGAGATCTATCAGCCAGCATGGCTTAAGTTAGAATAGAATCCTTTTTAGTTTTTAAGAAGGAAGGCAGAAACCACCAGAAAATTTAAAATTTATTATTTCATAGAGATTCTAGGTATATTACTAAATCAATAGCCCTGAAAATTAAATACAGAATTACCAGTTATGTATAATTGCTCATACTGCCTAACAGATGGGCTGGGAAATGGACAAACATGAAGGAAGGTGCTCAGTATCTTCAGCAATTTACAGTCTAAAGCCAATGTGCTAAAGAATGAAACGTAAGCACAGATGATTAAATTGCTATGGGATATGAGCATCCTGTGACAAATCCAACAGCTATCCAGTCTTCTGTAACCTAGACGGGTGCTAAAGAATTTGCAATTAATATTAAGCTGACCAGATGTAATCAAAAGCGTAACTGTTCTTATGTATCTGCAGAGAATACAGGAGCATTACTAGGAAGTTGAAACTGTCTGTTCATAGTTATGTTTACCAGTCACTTCTTCCTCCTGTATATTACACAGGGTCTATAATATAGATCCTGTGAAAACCATCAGCCTCTGTGCAGCCGTCAGCTCTGTCCTCTTTCCAGATGAATCTAAACCTTGCACCGTCCCATGAAAATTTATCCAAAGAGGAGATGTTGAAACAGCCTGATGAAACAAACCAGTTATTGTGAGTCCCAGGGAGGAAAAGCATGAAGTGGTAGAGCTGTTCGTCAGCATTTGCTTTTCCCAGGATAATCAGTTGCGATTACAGAATAAGGATGTAATATTTAAAACAAACACTGAGAGTGACTGTGAGAATGTGGGTCAGTAAATTTCTGCCATTAATAAACAATAATTAGGGAGTTATCTATCAGCTCTTCCACAAAAAGATAGATGAAAGAGAATGAGTAAGCTAAGCTAAGTCTTTATAAACATGCCCTTCCCAATAAGTTATCAAGGAAACTACTATGGGTTCAGCAAGAAAAAGGCAAACAGAAAGAGTAAGAATAATCAATATGAGATGAAACAAGGAATGGACTTCCTTAAACCTCTCTAATAAGATTAGTCTTATTTAAAAGACTTCCTTCTGTAGGGGCCAGAGTACCCACCTGCAGGTCAGAGCAGCTGTCAGGAAGCTGATTGCTTGGGCCCTGGTGTGGGACACCACAGAAGGACAAACAGTATCTTAGGATTATTGCTATTTATTACTGCCTTTTCACTGTTACTGTGTACTTCTCCTTACCCATCTGGGCACAAGTGTTGCTGTCAAAAGAGACCGGGAGCAGATCAAAGACAACTGCTGATCTCTGAGCTGTGGTAAAGCGCCAAGGTGGTGTTCCTCTTTGACCCTACCAGTTAAGGATATGGGCTCCAAAGGAGGATGTTTTATGCAGACCAAAGCCAGTGTAGCTTTGGTCAGACAAAGCTGACCAAACAGACAGGGAGAGCCTCTGACTTCTATGTCCATGGATTATCTTCTGGGAGTGAGGACTGGTGGGAAGTGATGGCACCAGCATAAGAAAGAAAGGCGAGAGCATCTTTCTCAATAGTCTTGCTGTTGAGAAAGGTTTCTAAGCAGGTTGATCAAAGTATGCAGATCAGAGCCTAAAAAGAAGTGGGAAAACAGGTTGAATTTAAGATGCTAAGGGAAGCAAGGAAAGTACATAGCAAAGACCTGAACTTCAGGAGAGTGGACTTCAGCTTAGTCAGGGAATAGGTCTGCAGGAATAACTTGGGAGCCAAGAAAGAAAACAAAAGATTGGTCTTCAAATCAAATCAAATCAAATCAAATCAAATCAAATCAAATCAAATCAAATCTCCTTGAAGCATTGAATCAAATCTCCATTGTGACTGCACAAGAAGATGGGCAGATATGGCAGGAAGCCAGATTGGCTGAAGAGGGAAGTCCTAGCTGAGCTCAGACATAGAAAGGAGGCTATCAGGAAATCTGGCAGCATCACCCAGGAATTCAAGAGTTGAATTAGGAAAGCTGGGGTCAAAACCACCAAGGAACATAGAGGACAACAAGAAGAGCTTCTACAGATAAGCAGCCCTGAAAGAAAGGTGAAGAAAAGTGTAAGCTCACTGCTAAATAGTGCAGGCAAGACGGAAAGGATGTAGTGACAAATTGCATAAAAAAGACTGGAATACTTAGTGCCTTCTCTGCCTTGTTTTTTACTGCCAAGGTCAGGTCTCTGAGCATAGTAGTAAATTGTGGGAACTGATGCACCCATCCTACAAGAAGATCAAGTTAGGAAGAATTTAAATATTTCTGGACATAGGACCAGAAAAGATGCATCCACAGAAGTTGAGACAGCTGATGTATTTGTGAGGCTCGTCTTTGTCACCTTTGAAAGGCTGTGACAACTGGGGGAACTCCCCAGTTGCTGGTTAAAGACAAATACCACATCAATATTTAAAAAAAATCAATAAGGAAGGATTACAGCATGGTCAGCTCCTAGGAAAAGTCCTCCACATTTCAGACACATGAAGGACAGAAGGATGGCTGGAATCAGCCAGCAGAGATTTATCAAAGTTAAATCATCCCTGACCAACCTGATTGCCTTCTATGATGAAACGGCTGGGTCTGTGGATGAAAGGAGAGTAACAGATGTAGCTTATCTGAAGCAAGACTTTCAACACTGTCTTTTGTAGTATACTGGTAGCTAAACTGAGGAGATGTGGACTGGATGAGTAGACTGCAAGGGTAGTGAAAAACTGGCTGGACTGTTGGGATCAGAGAGTAGTGGTTAATAATTCAATGTGTATTGGATTTTCATGCCAAGGTTTTGGTAGCAGGGGGCTACAGTGTTTTTCTATGGGAAGGTGCTGTAAACTTCCCCCATGTCCTACAGAGCCAACACCAGCCAGCTCCAAGATGGATCCACTGCTCACCAAGATCAAGCCCATCAGCTACGGTGGAAGTACCTCAGGGATAACAGATTTAAGGAGGGGAAAAAACCACTGCAGAAACAGTAGCAGAGGAGTGAGAAATGTGAGAGCAATAGCCCTGCAGACACCAAGGTCAGTGGAGAAGGAGGGTAGGAGGTGCTCCAGGTGCCACAGCACAGATTCCCCTGTGGCCCCTGGTGCAGACCATGGTGAGGCAGCCCATGGAGGTCCATGGTAGAACAGATATCCCCACCTGCAGCCTGTGGAGGAGCCTACGCCAGAGCAGGTGGGTGCCCAAAGGAGATTGCAGCCCTGTGGTAAGCTTACGCTGGAGCAGGCTCCTGACAAGGCGTGTGGTCCCATGGAAAGGAGTCCATGCTGGAGTGGGTTTTTGACAGGACCTGTGGTCCCATGGAGAGGAATCCACACTGGAGTAGGTTTCTGACAGGACCTGTGGTGAGGAGTCAATGCTGGAGCACGACTGCTGGCAGGACTAGTTACCCTATAGCATACCCCTGTTGGAGCAACTTGTTCCTGAAGGACTGCACCCCATGGAAGGGACCCACTCAGGAGCAGTTCATGGTAAGTAGTGAGTGATCTTTCCCTGTCCTTATGTTGACCCATGAGCCTTTCATTATGTTCTCTCTCCCCTGTCCAGCTGAGGAGGGGAGTGATAAGAGCGGCTTTGGTGGGAACTTGGTGTCCAGCCACAGTCAACACATCACAAAGCCATGTAATATGTTTATCATTGACCTGGACAAGCTGGAACATACACTTGTTGGGGTTTTGGGTGATACAAACTGGGTGGGGTGAAGTGACTGATATGTTGGAGGGCTGAGCTGTTATTCACAGGGATCTCAGCAAACAAGAGGATGGAAGAATCGCGACGTTCAAGAGAGGCAAATGCAAACTCCTGTGTAAGCAGTGAAAATCAGGCATACACTGGGCTATATTAGACATGGTGTGGCCAGCAGCTCAAGGGAGGTGATTTCCAACAACCCTTCCCCCCCTCAGCACTGATGAGGCCACTAGTAATTATACTTCTTATGGAGTAAGATAGACGTTAGGATTTTTACTTTTTTCCACTATCAACTTGAACACCCATTCTCCTATTTTATGTGCATGGCATTCTTACTTTTTTCCCTGAGAAATCAGTGATTTAATAGCTAACTCATATAACAAATGTTGTACAAATACAGCCAAGAGGAAAAGAAAACCAGAAAAACTTGCATCCAATATTGATTTTATATTCACTAAAAAGTCTTTGTGAATTTAAATCTCCATAACACACTTTATTAGTGGAGAAACAAAGATATATCAGAGCTTCAGAACTGGAGTTATTGACACTTTAGTACTACAGAATTATCAAAGCGAATTTGGAATCACTGAGAAAAATTCTTTCCCTGGGTAAAACTACTGAAGATCAGCCAGTCGTACCCAAAAAACCCCTTTTTCTGCAATAGAGAAATCTTGTGTTTTATTACAAATCAGTACTATTTCTTTCAGAAATCTAAGAACAAAACTGTGGTCTGTGTCAGATGTAGTAAGACACATACGTTTACTGAGAATAGAAAATTACTTTTCTGAAGCTTTGATGACTTGGATGGGCAGGGAATCTGGGCTGGTGTCTCTGTGTCACACTTGGCACTGTGTTTATCCATGAACCCATATGATACTTAGTAGTTTATTGCAAGAGTAAGTCAGTTTTCATAATTTGACCAACACACCAGGTTGTAACAAGTCTAACTCAGATGCTTGGAATTACTCAGTGTAACACAGAAAAGGAATGAAGTCCTTATAGAAACGATTTTAATATAGAGCTGTACAGCAAGAAGTCTTCTTACCAAGGTATAAAAGATTACTCGTCAACAAACAGCAGTTAATTCTGGTTTCAGTTCTGGGAGTTCCCAACTGCTGGGTGACACATGGGTGCTTAGTGTCTCCTTGTACTAAGGGCTGGACTGCCTGTGGCTCAGCGGCTGATATTTCAACGGTATAAACAAGGTAGGTTACTGGTGAAATCTCTTCTTGCCTAAAAGTAAACAACCTAAAGGCTGTTCCAACTGTCAAACAGCACAGGATTATTGTATTATCTTCCTTCTACTTTTGTGTTACTTTCTGGCTGTGCTGTGATTCAGCACTAAGTTAGTGCTGATCCTTGATCATAAGTGGCTACATTTATGTATCATAGATGGAGCCAAACCTGTCCCATCCTGAGACAGTACTGACAAAGCCATTAACCTTTTTGTCAGTATTCCCAACAGAAAAAACCAGAAGCATCAGGAATCATCATCCTACCACCTTTTGAATGCCCTTCTTTGATAAGTGAGAATAGTTGACAGAATAAGACAGAATGCAGAGGGGTAAAAATCTAGCTAAGTGAACAACTGGCTGTTGGCATTGCCATTACATTTTAAAAAAGAAAGCTTATGATCTGATCTACATGCATGAGAAATCTCCATATGTACATACTGTGAAATTTTAAAAAGTAGTATTTCCCTTCCTCCTCACTAAGACCAAGAGGTCTTCATGAATCTAAAACAAAGTAGCAAAACCAAGAAATTTTGTTCAAGGTAAATAATAAGCAGCAGACCTAGAACTAGGATTTCCTAATGTCCAGTCCCTTGGTTTGGCAATAAAAGATTTTTTTGGTAGTCTGAAATATGACTTTGGAGTTTTAAGTTAGGACTAAAATAGGAAATGGGGGTTGGAACTAGATGTTCTTCAAGGTCCCTT
This sequence comes from Corvus hawaiiensis, assembly GCF_020740725.1. Lineage (NCBI taxonomy): Eukaryota > Metazoa > Chordata > Aves > Passeriformes > Corvidae > Corvus > Corvus hawaiiensis. Next base: position 45,912,213 of record NC_063215.1, on the reverse strand, counting down.
TCCAATGCAAACCATTCTGTGATTCTATGAAATCAGCAAAGTAAAAAAGAGTTAACAACTGTGAGTGAAAACTAGGACAGTTGTCAGCACACCTGTTATTTAGACAAGAAGGAGTTTAAAACCAGTGTAGAATATTTCCAAATATATTCCCTGTTACAGAAAACAAATATTAGTAGGTGGGGAGAGCATGAAAGGAGAACTACATCCAGATAAGAGTGATTCTTTTTGCTCCCACAAACTTTAATTTATAAGCTGTATCTGGAAAACATTAAGTGCCATATCATAATATTTCCAGGAAGTTCTCAGATTAATGAATCAGCTTCTCATGTAATTAATCAAATTAACTATTCACTGGGAGTAGGCAACAATGAACTATTTAGCTAGATATAAATAGCAGCTTTATGAGTTTCATTTGACTCTTACTGTTGCATGTTAAAAGGTGTACATTAATGATTCTCACAATGTGGTTTTGTTTACACACTCAAAAGACAATAGGTAGAAGATCAAAGTACGTTTTGCTTTCCACTGAAAACTGTTAGGGAAGTGAAGGGAAAAAACCAATGGTGATTGCTGATCAGTTGCTAATAAAACAACACTAGAACAGGTTAAGTTTCACATATCTGTGTGTTTTGCCAATGATTTAATGGAGTTGCTTTACAGAGAGAGGAGCCAGGACTGAATAACTGGAATCTTTTGTCCAACTGTCAAGGCTATTTGTTATACATACACGTATGTATAACTTACATAAGTATATACATTATATACATACAAAGTATCCTTACTTTGTGGTATGTGTAGGTGACACAAAATACCAATTCTATGAAAGCACCATTAAATTCATTCCATGTGATCAAAACAATGAATATCAGTTATTCCAGTTCTAGCAAAATACAGAAGGAAATAATATTTCATGTTTTATTTCAGGTAACTTTTCAGCAATCAAATGCTAGCATGGTTTGCCTTTACCAGTATGTTCTAACTTTGTAGTTACTCCTGCTTGGAGAAAGGGTGTTGGCCTAGATGTCAGGAAAGAACTCCAGAGGTCCCTTCCAAAGTAAATTATACACTGATTCTGCTTACAAATCTTCATCTGCACTACCATTACACAAAAACACAACTGCCCACAAATATGTAAACCATCTGTTCAATTTCTCTTATTTTTATTAGAATTAATGCATCTTTAATTATAATCTTGTTTGTTACAAGCATCTTCACATTCCATATGTACTCAATAACAGGTATTTTGATTCAGTTGCCATTAGGCAATGACTCACTGTGTGGTGTCTGATGATGACGTTTAAAATGAGGGAATACTGCTTGAGGATCTTTGGAATTGGAAATATGTTTGTTGAGCTCTTCTCCTTCCAATTTACACTGGCCCATTGTGCCAAGTGATGGTGCAACTTAAAGCATTAGATAGCAATGTGGAAAACAATATGTCAAAGAAGTTAATTCCCTTTTAATTGTATTTATTTAGACATTACATCTTAGCAATTATTTCTAATGATTAGATTCAGATTCTTTATTTGTAGTCATAATAACAGCAAAGCTGGCGTTCACTTCAGGTTTAGTTTATTTGTTCAGTAGTCAATTATATCTCATGTGTTTATCTACAACCAATTTTGTCTCAGTAACAGAGCCTCATTCACCTATAGAACTATTGTCTTTAAAATCGCACATGGACAATGTATTTTGCTGTATCTGTGTCTGGTAACGACACCAGTAGGGCGTTTAAACAGGAAGATCATTTAAATAGCAAGTTATCTCACCTTATAACTTAACTGTTTTATTCTCTACCTGGCTTCTTGTATCTAGATCCAGCAAAAGACTTGGGTGCTTGATGGAGCTCAGTTTTCAGCCTATGAAGTGGAATCCGTATGCCTGAGTCAGGTGCTTCTGTTCCTTGTACTATACACGAGACAAAAATGCAAAAGTAAATGTTTAATCTGTTTGGTAGTTGCCATCAGTAATCAACAGAATGCTGATTACACAGTCTAGCTGGCCAATATCGTGCTTCAAGAACTGTAGCAGTGGGGGTTAAGTAGGACCTCAGGAGGTGAGCACAGGCAGCATCAAGGAGTCACATCCTAACAGTATCATTGATAATAACCTGCAGACTCCTGCCTGCCTGTGAGAAAAAAATCACCTGGCATTACCTTTAGTGATGCTGCTACAATGATCAATCAAACCCTTCAGCCTACAAACCCTACCAAAACCACCCTTTTCTATAGGAGAAATCTGAGGAGCTCATAGGAGGAAAGGGCAAAGACTAAACCTGTGGTTCTCCTTGATTTCCTGTAGGAATATCCATATGTGCAAAGCTTTCTGAAAGTTGGCAAATCTTGTAACCAGGAAAAATATTGGTAAACATCTTGTTATTTTTTTGTCTGTTCAGTCAGGGTTTTCTGTTTGTTTGTTTTTCCAGTGGTGCTGGCATCTCACAGCAGCTCCTCTGGTCAGTGCATCCTCCTGAGACTGGTTTCAGCAGATCTGTAACAGCATTAAGGGGATTCCTTGCAGAAACAGAGAAGCCTTTAGTAATGTGCAGTGCTTCCAGGTTGGATGTCTCTGTAATTTTGGGATCAGTTCTGTGCAGGTCTCCTGCCATTTCAGGTCTGCAAAACAGTCATTTCCACACCATGCACACTAGTTAAAACTTGTGAGTGCACACACAATACTTCTGGAGGAACCTCTCCCCTACCACCATCATACCCAACACACGCAAGGTGAGTGTAGTTGCCCATATTCAGGAGTGTAAGGGAACTAGTTCCTTCAGAGCATAAAGCCTTTGCAATACCACATGTGCTCTCTGCCTTCTTTCCCTATCCTTTGGCCATACCAAATACTAATTTGGTTTCTTCAGGTTTACAGCCGTTTACCTGCTTTTTAAATTAATGTGTCACAAAAACCTTTGGAGACAAGGCAAGGAAAGCTACCTTGTGTATGTCCCAAATCACAAAAGTGCCACAACTTAACTTTTTGCTTATAGAGCACTAGCAAGATTGTTTACGGCTCATGTTTGGAATATTATGTTTTATCAAAAAGAGGTCATCGTAACAATCTTATTTAAACTGGAAAAAAAAATTTAATGAGCCTTTCAGACCTTTCTAATCCTTCAGATGACTGAAAAAATACTAGAGTTCTGCATACCGTTGGATCGGCAACATACAAACTTATTAAATGCCTGTCTTTAGGTAAACCCCACCAAATGTCCGTAACAACTGCAGTTAGTTCCCGAATTCCCGAAGACTCCTTCAGCAGCCGTGGCCACTGCATGACATCTGGTGGCGACAAAGCAACATGGCCAGAGCGTGGCACTACTGAAACTGCAGCGTGAGCACTCGCTGAAACCACACCGTATCAGCTCTCCTCCAAAAGCGCCAGAACTCCCGCTGTGAGATGTTTGCTGCAGTTGTACATCTTGCCACGGAACAACCCAGCTTTGACAACTGCTAGTGTGTAGCACAACAGGATACATATTTTCCTTGGAGCTATGATGTTCCCCGCCACGAGCGTTGTTCTTCCCCGGCACTCCTACAGCTGTACGACATCGAGATGGGGATTTGCAGAGCGACAGAATTGCGGGAGATGTTCTTTGAAATGCAGAGGTGGCGTTCACTGCGAACTTGCGCCTACTGAGCTGATAAAAACCAGAATGTTAGCAGCATGATGCTTTGGTATGTGAGAGATGTCACTGGTGGCAACAGGTTCATCCTCCTGTGAACATAGTATAAAATCACAGAATTATAGACTATGAAGGGCTGGAAGGGATCTTAAATATGATATAGTCACAATCTGCCCTGCCATGGGCAAGGACACCTCCCAGTGGACCAGGTTGCTCAAGACCTTATCCAACCTGGCTTTGAACACTGCCAGGCTGGGGCATCCCTGAGCAACCTATTCTAGTGCCTCACTACCCTTACAATAGAACTTCTTACAATAAGGAACTTCTTCCTAATACCTTACCTAAATTTCCCATCTTTCCGTTTGTATTCCTCCTTGTCCTGTCATTACAGCTCCTGACGCAGAGTGCCTTTCCGGCTTCCTAGTAGGCCCCTTCAGATACTGGAAGGTTGCCATGAGGTCTCCACACAACCTTTTCTTCTCCAGACTGAACATCCCCAACTTTCTCAGCCTGCCTTTGTAGGGGAGGTGCTCCAGAGTCCTCTTAGCTTTGTGGCCTCCTCTGGACTTGCTCCATCTATCACGGTGGGTAAGATCTACTACAGAAAAAGTAATAGAATATTCCTAGTTGCAAGGGACCCATCGAGTCCAACTCCTGGCCCTGCACAGACACTCTATAAAGTCACACGATGCGCCTGAAAGCATTGTCCAAACGCTTCTTGAATTCTGTGAGGCTTGGTGCTATGACTGCTTCCTTGGGGACGTAAGAAAAAGAACAATCGGGTAAGAGAAAACAGAGAGACTAAGTGCTCAAAATCCTCAAACCCGCGGTCTATGGGCTCAGCGACCCCGCCGATGCCTCAGGAGCGGGCCCATGGCCGGGTCCAGCACAGCTGCAGCCCAGCGACTCTCCGCCTCCCGCGCTGCCGCCGCAGCAGCACCAACAGCGCTCTAGGAGCGGCTCGGGACTGACTCCGGGAGCAGAGCGACACCGACTCCCGGCTCCAGCCCTTCTCCAGCCCTTCTCCCCAGGCCGGCCGAGGCCCCGCCCCGCCGCTTCCGGCGCCGGCGGGGGCGGGCGCGCGCACCGGGCGGAAGGCGGGCGGCGCGTGCGCGGGGGCGTGGCCGCGGCGGGGGCGTGGCCGCCGCTCGGTTCCTGCCCCGCGCGCGGGCGGGCGGGCGTCGCCGGTCGCGACAGAGGTAACGGCCCGGCCGCGCGGCCCCCGCCCCGCCGGCGCCCGGGACAGCGCGCCTGGCGCTGCCGCCGCGGCGCTCCCCGGCCCGGCCCCGTGGGGCGGGAGTGCCGCTGATTCACCTCGGGCGGCTGCCGGCAGTGAAGGAGGGAGGGAGGCGGGCAGACAGACATACTGAGAGACTCCACGGGGCCTGGCCGGGCCCTGGACACCCCCGGGTCTCAGCGCGGCACTGGGCGATGCTGGGGCCCGTCCTGCGGCCTCGGTAACCCTCCGGGCCGGTCCCCGCCCCCGCGAGCCCCGCTCGTTTCGGTGTTCCCGCCCTCCCGTCTGCCGACGTGGGCTCTGCCCCTGGCACAGAGGCCTCGGGGTGCCGGCGCTGCCGGCTGACTGCGGGGTGGTAACGGGAAAGGACCTTTTGGCTCTGCGGGTGGGGCGTGGTGCCCCCTTAGGAAATGCTCATTTATATTTCAGTCCTTATCCACCATGTGTTTGTAGTTGAGAATTTAATTCATCCCGTTCTTTGTATCAAGTGATGCATTTAGTGCCCCGGTGACAGCGTTGGTCAGCCTGCGGGAACGTAGCTATGGAAGAACCTTTAACAAGATGTATTTTATCTGCAGTCGTGCTGACTTGTTTTTTTTTGGGGGGGGGTGGGGGTAATGGGTTACAGTTGTAGCTGAAGAAACAAACTGATCTACATGTACTTCACTGTCCATTGGAAGAATGACAGATGACAAAGATGTACTTCGAGATGTGTGGTTTGGGAGAATACCGACCTGTTTCACTCTGTATCAGGATGAGATAACTGAAAGGGAAGCCGAACCCTACTATGTGAGTATGACAAAGGTAGTCACAAATAGCCCAATGCCATGGTTATGTTTGTTGCCTTCATTCTCATCACGTGTACAACTGCATGTCATGAAAAAACCCAGCTTTTTTTCTTACTGTTCCTGGTAGCTTCTGAAAGTAAACATATAGTCATGCTGTGTGATTTTGTCTTTCTTCACAGCAGATTGAAAACTTCAGATTTGTTCCACTAGTGAGAGAAATTTATCACAGATAATTAAGATCGGTGAAAAAATTCTGAGAAAGTCAGTGAGTGACTAGGTAAAGGAGGAGGCTGTATGTGAGTTTGTATGTTCTTGGATAATGAACAATCGAAGGGAGAGAACTTCTTTGTTAGTGCAGAAATAACTTAGTCAGAGACTTATGAAATATTAAACATTACCTGTGTAACACAAACTCATAATGAACACTGGCTCCATGGATGACTTCTGCTCATTTTCTTTTCTTTAAATGCTAGCAGCCATGAGAGATCTAGCTCAGAAGTGAGAAAAGCTACTCAGAGCACTGCCTGAACAGGATTGCTAGCTGGTGATAAAAAAAAAAGATGATGGATGTATTTGAGTTGTAACATGGAAGTGCCTTCTATAATTGTGTATTTATTTATAGTGTTCTCATCAGTTTTCATTCTTTCAGCACCTAATAGACATGTATTTGAGAAAAAAAGTGATATGCAAATTTGAAATGTAACAAGTATGTGGGAGGGAAATCTTGACCTTTTAATTTTTATGGGATTCTGAAATTCTTACGTTTTATCATATCCCATTCCACAATAGATAGAACTTTTTTTTTCTGTGTTCAATAGCATCTTTGTGTCATCAGTTTCTGATTTGCATGTGTTGTTTTGAAACATGATAAACTATTAGTGCTTTTTGTTCAGCAATAATAGTACTCATCTTTGTATATTTTAGTTCCGTCACTGGTAAAAGATAAGCACTTTACTTCATATTTGACCTATTGCCAAATACATCTAAACTACCTAGAAGTCTCAGACTTTAAATTATACATATGAGTTAAAATATGTTTGCATACTTTGTGTAAGAGCTACACAAAAGTATGAGTTAAAGTTTAGGGGCATGCAGCCTTGATCTGTTTTACATGGGCATGGAAACCATGAAACCACGTTATCTTTGTGGTATGGCCAGCTTTCTAAGTCAAGGAGATGGTTTTAAGGTTGTAGGATTTCTTTTATTTACTCCTTGTAAAGTGTGCTCAAAAATTCTCAATGCTTAATTCTTTCTTTCTGTGAAATCTGGTTACTTACAGATTACAGTTCTAAAATTTTAGCTTCTTCATTTTTCAGTTCATGTTGGAGCTGATAATACAGCTTTGCGTCTTTGGAGGGACCAAGGATTTATAGTAGTATGAGGCAGAATAGCAATCAAGGTTTTAAATCGTGGTATAGTTCTGATAGTCTCAGAGTGTGTCTGCATTAATGTCTTTGTTCAGATCTGGAGTGCATTTAAAATAAGTCTTCATTTTTTCCACTTCCTGTGCCCAGGCTGGCATCACAGAGCAGTCTGATAGCCCATGGGCCGTATCATTTTCACGTGAAGCTGAAGCAGCAGATGGGCTTCAGCTGCTAATGGACATTTGGTGTATGGGAGCAAACTTGAGCTAAATCAAAGTAAAAGATCATCAAACTCCCTAAAATTATGGGTTAAGTATAAAAGTATATGTAGTCAATATTCCAGTCTTTGACATCAGCTCTTCGGCTTTACTTGTCTCTCTCTTAGTTGTTAGTATAGATACATGCTCTGTATTCCAGACTGCCTTTTGTAAATGGAAAGACTACGTGGGAAGGAAATACTGCCATCATTAAGCTGAGAGAGGATAAAGGATTCTGCTCTGAGGAACTTGCTTTATGAACATGAAGGATGACATGGACTTGGAGGGTGAGGGGTTAGAAAAACAACCCAGAGTCTGTGGGATGGGTTTTGATTTGTTGTGAGTGGTGTGACAGGAGAGCCATGTCTGTCAGATGGGTTAGTGCAGCACAGGAGTGATGCATGTGTGTGTCACCTTCTGGCACTGCACGGGGATAGGACAAGTAATTGAAAATTAACTTGTCTATCTTTTGGAAAGAGTAGTGACATAAAGACTGGGCAGCTCTGGTAAAACACTGTCCTGGGTCTTGCTACAGTCAAGTCAGGTAGGTTTCTGCAGTTACTCGAGAAATGGATACATAATTTTCTTTGGAGTGTTTCAAACAGATACTTTTGTTTTGAGTGACAAAGTATTTAGGAACAGTTAGGTGGAACTACTTTTGTTGCTGATTTATCTTAAAATTGCTATGCATTGTATTTTAAAATTATATACTGTTTGCCTCTTGGTGCAAGCAACACTTAGAAAGAAAAGAAGGAAAGAAATATACAGGAAGCAGAGACTCATTGGCTGAGACTTGTCAGGCGTATAAAGAACAAAACCACAGCAGGGTACAGCCTTAGAATGATGCTCTGCCCAAGGGACTGGTCTTTAGCAGGACCACTCTTTAGCTTGCTCGATGTCAAAAGTATTATTTTGTTAAGATGTCTGTAGGAGTGAACAACGTGAAGCCATTCCACATTAGGATGCTTTGTTTCAGCTTCCTCAATACTTTAGCGATCAGACCAGTCCAGTTCCAGTTAAATCTGTAATTTTTCTGTTTTAGGGCTTTCCATGTAAAAATACTGTATTTTCTGCAGCAAACCCTGTGGAGATACCTGGAGAGGTACTCTGTTTACACGAAGTTATATTGCAAGTATTTACTTAGGCATTCAGAGTTCTTTGTATTTCATTTAACCTCCTGATGAATAAGAAAACATTCCTGGTTATTGTGATGAAATACTGTAGCAATATACAGTGTGCAAAAGGAAGGTGTTGCAGTTTGTGTAATTTTTGGGGATGGCATTTAGGGATGCCTGCGAGGATCTATTCTGCTTGGTGATGTATTTGGAGATTGAATTTTCTTAATTTAATGAAGAGAACTCATGATCTTATTCGTTATCTTTCAGTGGGTGGGGAAGCGATATTAAAAGGGGTAACAAAGTGAAAATGTATTTAAACTGCTGATTTTAAAGATCTCACTTAACAGATTTAGTATACTTGTAAATCTCTAAGATAATTAAAGCTAGAAGAGTGGTAGAATTGGATCCTTTCTCCCATTGAAGGGGAAAACTATAGCAAGGTAAAAGAAGTGGGGAGACCAAACAAAGAGCTCAGTAGGTTCTACAAGTGCTTAGCATCTCTGAAAAACAGGTAGTCCCTCTTAACCCAATTAACTTGGATTTTGTACAGTTTTTGTTGAGGCCTTTTGGGAGTGCTGGCCGTGTTCTGTTAAATTCAGTTAAATGCCATTGGCTATTGTCTGTGGTCTCTGTGTTGAAGTAGAAACTGGGTTGTTCTTTCACAATACAAACTAAAGTAGAATATTTTACAAAGGAAGCTATGCAGTTTAAAGGATTATGCGGAACACTGTTGCAATAAATAATGCTTTAATATATTTATCAATTCCAGCATGACTGTGCTACATGCAACATGCTGAAAATTGGCTTTTGTATGAGTCCTAGTAAGTCTTATCAGAGTACACCAGCATTAATTTAACTGTACATATCATGCAGAAATAACATGAAATTATTACCAAAAAAATATAGGTTTGATTGGTATAGCCTGGACTGTATTGTCTCAAGAACAATCAGTGAAGATAGGTGGAATGAGATAAATAAAGGATAAGCTTATGTTGTCATTCAAGTCATTAAAGTACCAAACAATTTTCACTTGAGTGTGTACATAACTTTATCAAATTTATTGAGCTTGTTTGCCTTTTGAAAATTGAGGCTGTGTTTTGACTACATTGCTCCTATGAAACAAGGTAGAAACAATGTGATGGTGGTAATAAAAGCAGCAGTTGGAAAAAGAAAACCATATGGTACATGAAAAAAGGAGTGTTAACTGACACGATGGCTGTGATAGTGGTGAGACTTGGCTTTATGTAATTTTATATAATTGTAAAATTTAGCTGTGTCACAGATGTAACCTAATGCGGCATTATCAAAAAGATGAATCTGTTCTTCCAGGAATTTGATGTACTCTCCATACTTCTCTATGGATTGGGTATTTATGAACTGTAGTATCATGGCCAAAATATTACCTGATTTATATATCAAACTGTGGTCTAATTATTGGAGAAATTATGGAAAAATGTTGCAGCAGAGATCAAGTTTTCTGTCAGGCAAAATATATCCTTACGTGGTTTGGGATGTCTGTACCACAGACATTCACTTAGGGCCTGGCATTATTCATATACTATAAAGAAAATACTTTAAGAAACAACACTGGTTATGAGGAACACTGGAAAACAAGTGTTTCTCTAAACATGCAAAATATAATTTATATATACCTTAGGCCCATCTATTTTATTAATAATTATGAAGCAGAACTTTACAGGATGAATACTATTAATTTAAAATGTCTGCTCTAAAGGAAATTGGTATTTTACAGGGAGGTTAATCTTTATTCATTGAGACACAGAAAAGCATTGTTTGTTAATGCTTATGGATTGATTTATTTCTAGTAAATGTGCCACACAGTCATCAGTCAATGCACTGATTGCTACAGAGTGCTTAACCACTCCTACTAGGCATGAGACTTCAAAAAAAATGATGGTGGGGAAGATATTGTAAATAAAAATAGCACAATGTTCTGATTTGGATACTATACACTTGATAAAAGAAGACAGTATATGACAAAGCTGTAAGAAGGTGTCTTGTTTCAACTAATAAAATATCTACAGTTTTCTTTCTGATTTTAGTTGCTGGGTGAAGGTTAAGTCGTGGAAGAATAGTAGTCTTGACTAATAGGTTGAATTGGCAAACCCAGTGCAAAGAAAATGGAACTTGCCAGCTATTGGAAGTACAAAACACTTGGAAACCAAGCCCTTAAGCATCTAGTTTTCATTCTTTTTTTTTTCCTTGTGTAGGAATTTCCATTTTGAAATAATAGCTGATACACGGTTGCTCATTCTTTTCAATAAGAAGTTAGAATCTCTTCTGACGTGTTCATATGAAAAAGGTTTAAAACTTCATTATTTAAATACAGAAAAGCAGAAATTGAACTCCAGTGTTCTCCCTCCCATCCCACTGAAAGAATCAAGAACTTAATTTTTTACTTTTTTTGTGTTAATATATTAGATACTGCTATTCTGCATCTTCTGAGTACACCATTTTATAGCCTTTCATTGACCATTAATAAGTAAACTGTCTAAAAGACTTCTTACCTTAAAAAGGGGAAAAAGAGAATGCTAACTGAATTTTGGTTGTGAAAATGCATACTTGTTACAGGTCTTTACTACTTCATTGTATTTTATTTACACTTAAAGTTTCTGTAATTTTTTTCAGTTGCTTTTGCCAAGGATAAGCTACTTGACACTGGTGACAGACAAAGTGAAGAAACACTTTCAGAAAGTTATGAGACAAGAGGAAGTTAGTGAAATATGGTTTGAATATGAAGGTACACCACTGAAATGGTGAGTTTATTGAACTTTGTACTTTATGCGGTTTATTATGTAGAGAGTTCCCAGATTCAGCACAGTGCCAGTAGTTTTCCTAAAGTAATCACTCCCTTGGGTTTCAAAGATGGCAGAAGAGGAGGAGGGTAAGAAATGCATGTTTTTGGGGAAAAACAAAAGAAGGTTTAATGTTGAATATATTTTTTTATTATTCTGCTTGAATTTTTAGTGTATGTGTAAGACAGGGTGTTGTGCTGCACTTACTGGTTTTGTTCTAGTTGTTAACCATAATTCAGAATGCCTGTGGTTCTGGCTTTACTGTTGCTTGCAGTAGAATTGCCAAATAAATCTTTAACATATTCCACCTTCCTAAAAGATGTCTAATAACACGGATAGGAAGCAATATTTCTGGAGTCTGAATGCAAATAGCTTATATGATCGAAGGTAATAAAAAATGAGTAGCCTTTTCTTTTCACCAGTATAATATGTGCTTGCACTGTAAAAATCTACTATTGATCTGCAAGCTTTTGTTGTATTCAATTAATTCAACTTTACTGAACTAATTGCTGTTGATTCTGCTTTTATTCTGTTCTATAGTCTATTAAAATTATCTTCTTTTGGGGTTTTGGTTTGGTTTTTTTGTGAGAGGTTAGGGATTTGGACTGATATTGTTTCATTTAATTGATTTTCATAAATACTGTTCATCAGGTTTTCTACTTCTGCTGTTAAAGAGTTTTAAAGAAAATACTTTGAGAGCTGCAGTGTTTGCTAGTTCTGTACAGGTAGCATTAGCCCTCCAGAATTTAGTATTTTGAATGATGAAGAGATTTTTATCTCTTTTTATTTCATGTATCATCATAGGAAAGAAAACTAGTGGTTTTTTTATCTTACTGAACCTGGATTGTCTTGGGATTAGCAAGCATCACATCATGGAGTCCTTGTAGACTTGGTGATGCAGTAGATCTCTTCTAGTCTTTTGTTTCTTTGAGACCAACCTAGTGTAAACCTTGAAAATATGTAAATAGAAACCCATAAAAACTAGCTCTTTAAACTGTTATTATAACTGACTGGCAAAACCAACTTTAGACATCTATTTAAATTATGTGGAATTTAGCAAGAAATGGTTTCTTACATGCCATAGTAACATTGAGTCATGGATACTACCTAAATAAACAGCGAAGTACCATGTTTATCCCAGTGTGTTCATAATCCCAGGTAAATATTGGGAGGAAACTTGTTTTCAGTGAAGTTGTAAAAAGAAGGGAAAGAGAGGCTTTGTACCTGAACCATAAATAGATCCATATTTTCTGTAAGTTTTCAAATACCATGATGTTTAAACCAGAATAAAAAAATCCAAACTATAGAATATAGGTATAGAGTAAAAATATAACTTGTAATTCTAAAATTAAGTGAAGAGTTATTAAAGTCATTGAACACAGAAATGAAAATATATAGTGTAATGATGATCTGCTAATTAAGGCTCTCATCTTTCAGAAAAACAAAGCATAATCTGCCAGGAACAGCTCCACTGATTTTGGTGGAACTGCTTTTCTAAGGAAAGTGCTATTTGTAAACCAGTATTTTAGGAGAATGGTAGTCCCGTAAAGAGCCAAAGCTGCTTCTGGGGAAGACCCAAACACCAGGACTGAGAATTAGATGGAGCTAGTAGTTGGTGGAGAAAGAATAGTGAGCATTAATGTTTAATCTTTTTAGCTATGACTTGTGCATTCAGAATCAAATAGAACTTGCTAATAATATTGTTTATTCTAATTATTTACTTTGCTCTGTGAGGTCTTATTGCTTACTGTCTGTGCAGTTTCACACCTGGTTGGGGTGAAGTCTATGTCTGTTCAGATGCAGCTCTTCCATTTTTCAGTGAGATTTTGGAGGAAGTCTGAAACATAGTTTCAACTTCAGGCTTTGCGGTGGTGGGTCAAGTTCCTAAAAGAGAGTGAAGCTCTCAGGGCCTGGAGTTACAGGGGCCTGGGTTCTTTCTCCTGCTGAGAGTGTTGGGACAAGGAAAAATGGTTTCTTTGCCTGCAGGAGGTGTGTGCTGGGGGGGGAGGGTCTGTGTCACCAAGGTAAGGAGTTTCAGGAAGAGGTTATCAGACTATGCAGCATTAGAGACTACAGAAGGAAATGGATCAAGCCTCAGGCCATCCTGCAGCAACAGGAGACTAAACCTACAACCACACTGAAGGAGATGCAGGCAAAGACTGTGATCACTGGATTAGAAAACAGTCTCCTAAGATTTGGAAGAGCTGGAAGCTTATGACTTCTCGCAATAGGACTGTTCCTTCTATGCTTGCATTTCTGTGAGTACAGCATGGGTTCGGTGCTCTGACTGCATGTGAAGGACTGAAAGTGTTGTCCAGTGATCCATCTGATGTGGCTGAGCCTGAACTCTGTAGGGGCACCAGGAGGAACTGAAAAATTAGGTGAAAAGTCCATATTCTGCTTCCTGTCCTTTCTCCAGTATTTTTAACTCTGCCATTTCATGGTCACTGCAGCTAAAGCTGCCACTGATTATCACATCCAGAACTCTGTCTTAATAATAAGTAGCAGATTCAGCTTTGGGTTATGTCTGGTTCATCCAGTGTCTGTATCAAGAAATCTTGACTACTAGTGCCCCACTGTGTTGCTTTTCCAGCAGATGTCAGAGATTAACAGGAACCAGAATCTGTGATGTAGACATTACTGAGTTGTTTAAAGAAGACTTTTTTTATTTTCTCACCTGGATTGCATGATCTGTTGCCCTTACTAGTCCCTCCTCTGTTCCTGAACCACAAGAACTTAACCAACCTGTTGTCTGTCCCATTATGATGTCCCATACATCTAAGCTGCTCCCTCACATGGAAGACAACCCTCTGTCCTCATTTGCCCTGCCTGCCTTTACTAAGCAGCTTATGTCCTTCCACAGCAGTATTCCAGTTGTGCAAGCTGTCTCACTGTACCTCAGGTAGACCAACACTCTCAAAGTAATATCATAGCATGTGCAATGCTAGTTTTTCCTGCTTGTTTCCCAAGCTGTGTGCACTTATGTAGATACTTGTGGTGGGCTCTCTTCTACCTTCTTTTATCTTCTTTTGACATCTCCCTTGTAGCTGTTACCTTTCACCACTTGCTATCCACCCATGTCCATTAATTTCCATTTATCTGTTGGTTGTTATTCACACTCCTGTTGTTGATAGTCTAAAGCTCTCACCAGGCTGGGCAACCTGAAGGCATAGATACTTTTGTCTAACTTAGGTGGATTCCATCTCTCCCTAGTAGTCCATTATCCCCAAAGAGTGTCCCATGTCTGTAAAGGCCAAGTCCTTGTTGTTGCACCAGCTGCACAACCAACTCCTGACCTGGAGACACCTCTCTGAACCGGTCTCCTCTAATGGTAAAATTGTGGAGATGCCTCCTTGCCTCTAGAACTTGTATAGTTTACTTTTGATACACTCAGGGGTTCCCTTGAAGCAATGAAAATTTGTGCCCATGTGGGTGAGCAACAAGGACTAATAATCCGAGCAGAGGACAAACTTTGCCGGTCTGCAACTTTTTAACAAGCAGCAAACCTCTGTAGGTTATCAAGTGGAGTTGGCAGATGGGGCTCTTTCCCTCGTACTACGGAGTCTCCTAGTGCTATGACTGCTTCCTCTGTCTGTGGATGTGCTGTTCAGACAGCTCTGATGCTTCCTCAGAACTTCCAGCCTCTTGTCTGCCACTGAAGCTGCCAGTGGTTGGAGAAGGCCTGCCCTCTCTTGGCCAGAGGTTAAGGAAACTTTTCTTTCTGACCATCCAGGAGCTGCTCTGGCAGTCACACACTCAGACCACCTGAGCTGGGACTGAGGCCCCTTCACAGCAGGCAGCTTCAGGGAGCTGATGGGTGCCTCGCTTGACTCCCTACACACCCCACATAGTCAGACAAGGTTTCCTTACCCGCTCAGCCCTCGGTTTCCCATAGCAGAGCCTCAGGCATCAGGATCCTTAAAAGACCTTAATCATGGTGCAACAACAGAATAACAGCTTGAGCTGGTGCCCCTGAGCAAAGACCCCAAAGCAAAGAACCCCTGGGCTTTTATACGCTCACAGTCTGTGTGTGCAATAGTGTGGGGATTCTCCTCTGGGTCATTGGCTCCTGCCGTGTCTCTGGTGTCCGGTCACCTGGCAGGGCCACAGGTCTCCGTGTCCTTTCCTGTGCAAAGGGTCGGCACCAGTTCCCGTCCTCTTGTCTGGGGCTTCCATCACCCAGAGCTCAACCTGCAGCTCCCTCTGCAGCTGCACACTGAGCTACTGGCACTGAATGGATTCCTCAGCACCAGAGTTCACACAACTCTGGTCTTCCCCATCCTGTGAGTCCCCACTGACCACTCCAATGACTGCTGACTCTTTCTCTCCAGGTTCTCATCTCTGAGATCTTGGTGAAGATGCCATCAATCTCCCTATCCTCCCTGATGCTGTGCAGCTCTCTGACCTCCCACAGCTCCTTAACTTGGTGACAGCTCCTCACTAATGTGCACCTCCTCTAGGCAAGGACATTCCCTCTGCTTGCCCCAACCCTCAGGAGAGGTCCCAAGCTCTGCTGGCACCTTGAGACCTGGAGAGCTGCAGCCTTTCTCAGGAGCCGTCCCTGAGTGATGCCACTCTGTGCTGGAGTAGTTTTTTCTGCAGATGCTAGGGGATGACACCTGCAGCTTGTTTCCATCCTGTCTGAGCACTTGCATATGACTTTCAGTGGAGTTTTTGTCCCTTTCGTGTGGGTTGTGTTCTAGACCTGGTAGTTGTATAGGTGCCTCTCTAGTACCAACTGGATGGATGCTTGACCCTTTCTGTTCATAAATTAGCAGAAAACAAAAGGTCAAAGCACCATTTATTTGATCAGGCATGTATCACCTCTGCAAAGCACTGGGATTTTACTGAAGAAATTTGATTACACTTTGTAATCTAAACTGATTAGAAAATACAGATGTAGGCCAAGACCTGATGCAGGAGTTTTTGTGTGGGTTTTTTGTTTTGGTTTTCTTTTTCTTAGTTATCTGTTTTGTTGTATAAATTGAAAGTAATGGAAGTCATTGTTCGTGTTCGAAATTTGTGTTTATCTAATTATCAAATCTGATTTTTATTGCTTAACTCACCTGGAAAACCACTCTTTCATGGAACTCTTGCTGAATCCCTGTTAAGTATTTAGGACATGATTGACAGTAGTAAAAAGTCTTCGTGGTAAAAACTTGAGCATTAGCAGTGAATCAGGATAAATCTGGATATGCATTCTCTTTATTCTTTATTCTCAGGTAAGCTCAGGAATTGTAGTAATTTTTTGGGTTTTATTTTGCTGTTGTGGTGAATTTGTCTTAGCTTTGGGGTGGCTCACCCACAGAGGGTGCTAAAGCACTGTTGTGTGAGAATTTACCGCTCTGGAAAATAGCTTGGCATAGGTGCTGTTAAAGCAACACTCTCGGTTAGTGCTCTTGGGACTTTCAAAACTTTTGTACGTGCTTGGCTCTGTGACCTGTGATCAGTCCCATTTAATTCAGTGAAACTACTGAGTTTACAGTTCAGCATGTGTTTCTCTCTTAGTAGGATGAAAAGCTAGTAAGGCTCTTCATGTTAGTTTTTGAAAGATAAAGAGACTGGGTCTTGATATGCTGAATGTAAAAAAAAATATTTTATTAAAAATCTTGACAGTGTCTGTTGGTGAGAAAACTGAAGGAAGAGCTTTTTTTATAGTGCCTGTGGAGGTTTTGTGTGTGTGATATATGTTCCATATACTGCTAGGGGCTGTATATTGTAATGAATTTAAGAGACCAAGCTATGAGACAGAAGTGGATATTTGCCAGAAGAAAGCTTTTTTTTTGTGTGTAACTCCTTAACTCCTTTAATCTAGAATACCATTGAATTACAAAACTCCAATTAATTTTTTCCTCCCCTTTCATTCTTTTTAATTTGATAGTAAAGATATGGAGTCGATATTGATCTATCCTCTCTCAGCCCTTTTACAGATATGTGATTTTTTCACTTTTCCACTTATTCTCTACATTGACATATCAGGCATGTGGGAGAGGGAAGGGATGTTAAGGGTCAGTGTGGTATAAATGCAGGACACTCAAGCTTCTGAAAGCATGTGTGCTTTTCTGTCAGACCAGCTATTCCTGGTCTGATGCTTTTTAACTAAAAGTACTGTTTTGGGAGGTTCCACAAAGCAGCTGTTGGCCACTTAAAGCTGTTGCAAAAGTAGCAGTGTTTTGTGGGCACAGCTTAGAGACCACTGGTTTAGATACTGAACATGTAAATTCCAGACTTGATTCTGCCTGTCAGTCATCTAAACTTGCCAGTGTAACTTTTCTAAGTAAGCAATAAAGAATGCCAATTGTGGGAGTCAAACAGCTATTTTGTGTGTGTGTGTGTGTGTGTGTGTGTGTGTGTGTGTGTGTGTGTGTGTGTGTAAATGCTGGTATGTTAACTGTGATATGTAGAATTAAATGCACAGCTTCTATATTAAATTAATATCTTGTCATTTTTAGGCATTACCCAATTGGTTTACTGTTTGATCTCCATGCATCAAATACAGCCCTTCCTTGGAGCATCACAGTGCATTTCAAGGTAAAACTGACACAGACCCTTTTTTAAGAACAAGTGAGCATAAGATTGCATGACATCTTGGAGCTAGGTAAAGGTTTTATAGCTATTTTATAAAACAAGTGAATGGTATGATTTGAAAGGGAGAATATTCATTGTTCAGGAAGCATATAAAGGTTTCTGTAAATCTGCAGCTATTTTCTGTGAGATTGTCCATCCATGAGATTAATGAGATTCCTTAGAAAATTATTGTATTATAATCTCAAAATCCAAGATTATTTTTCAAGATAAGTTATGAGACTTATGATATAAGAGAAGAACTTTCTATAATGTTCTTAATTCAATTGGTTTGAGTCAGATGAGCATGGATATGAGATGCTGTAGAAGTCCTTGAAGACAGGAATGCTGCTGTACTTAATGTTGGTCCCTTTTAGAGAACTGAGTGAAATGAGTTTGGTCTTGTGACAGCTTAGTCACAGGAGAAGCATTATTTTGATTATGCATTGTAAAACCATTAGGTGTGACTTAATAGCACTACTGATCTTTGCTCAGAAGGGTACTTGAGCAGGGTTAGCTTTGGTGCAGGATTCTTGCATGCCCTGAAATGCATTGAGACTGTAATTCTACGTATGTTTTGAAGTCAAAAGCACAACTACAAATCATGATATTTAGCTTTGAAATGTTAATTTCTCCATTATAAAAGAAACAATGCAATAGGAAAGCTGATCTGAAGGACAATGCTACATTAATAGGCTTGACTTTAGTGTGTGAAAGATTTGAGTGAAATGAAAAGCATATTGGGAAGCACTTGTGTTGAACGTTTTCATTGAAACAATTCTCGAAGGTGTGTTAGAATAGCTTTTTCTAACAGTAATCTGATTCTTTTTGGAAGTGTACACTGAAACCATACATTCTTATATGTATTTCTACATGTTGAAACTTCTAAAATGACTGACTTAATGGCTCTGAAGTTGGGGATGTTTTTGAAACCATTATAATTGCTACATTTGTCTGATAAATGTCAGAGACCTGGGATGAAGAAACTTCCAGAATGTTCTGAAAAAAATGTAGGGCATCTAGTTTCATAAGTCATGGTTTAATTGTTATGTTCTGAGAGCTCTGGGATATTAACAGTGGCAATGTGTGGATGTTGCCATCACAAAGTAGAGGCATCTTGAGAATTAAGTTGCAGCACCACAGTACTTTTTAAT
Source organism: Corvus hawaiiensis (assembly GCF_020740725.1). NCBI lineage: Eukaryota > Metazoa > Chordata > Aves > Passeriformes > Corvidae > Corvus > Corvus hawaiiensis. The sequence goes on along the minus strand of NC_063215.1, from coordinate 45,893,290 downwards.
TTCACACAGCAACATAAATTTGACTTTAATGTCCTTGTGTTGCTGCTTGCCAAAAGCTCTGCTACTTTAAGTTTTTCTCAAAGGTATACATTAAAGATCAGCAGAAATAATTAACTGCTAAGGTAGTATCATTTAAAAAGTTGATGTAATTTAGTAATATAATACTGTGGAGTTAGCACCTGCATAATCTCTCTTCCTATTTTGATGTAATCTGAAAGTTTTATTTAAATAAAACTCCTCTGAATCCTTAAAGTCAAAACATAACTGAAAGATATCAAAGTATGTCAAAATATTGAAGAGGTTTTCATGTGTTACAGTTCCTTACAGCTGAATAGTTCAGGTGTGGGATTTCTGACTTGAGTATTCTTTTCATTTCTGTGTAGTTATTTGTCAAAGAGCCGTAATTTTTATTTGGCTTAATCAAACAGTGTTAGATTTTATGGGGTTTAACTTTTGTTGTCATGGCTGTCTCCTTTCTTCTACCAATGCACGGAGTCAACAACAGATCCTTCAAGCATCTGTAAAGAGTGTTTTTCAACTTTTTTTTTAAAAGTCAGACTCCCCCTCTCATGTTTCTTTGTTTGATGTTAAAAACATGGAAAAGGTTTATTTCTGTTCAGCAAAAGTTTTCAAGTTGATAGATGCTTGTAATTGTCCTGCTGTGTTATGTATGCAGACCAAATCATAAACACGCTTAGTTTTTGCATTGAAGAAACAGTTTGTTAATTTGTACTTCTGGTATGCAATAAAATTACATGCATTGTATCTTGTAAAGTTGAAAAACAGTTGCATTAAATAGTTGCAGAAGGATGAGGCTGAACAGCGTACTGGGGTGTGAGAATCATGAGAAGATGTAGCCTGGGAAGTTGCTTTTGTTACCCAGGTGTGGCTTTACGGGAAGGAGGGAAATTCTATCCCTTCCTGTTACAATCATCTCACCTTACTCTGCAGCCTGCTAAACGCTATTCACGTTCTCAGTGTAACCGCCTCTCCAGATTTTGGGCAGTAGATAAGAAGTGGTGAACTGGTCTGGAAACAGCAGTGCTATTGGAGGGGAGAGGAAGTCGTGTGTGCCAGGGGAAAGGCTGAGGTTCTGCTGAAGCCATTGTCTGCTGGTGCCTGCCTCTCCACCCATGACCTGACGTACAGGAGGAGAGACAGCATCTGTCTTTTTGTGACAGTCATCATCTTTGTGATTTTTTTTTTTTTAGGTGAAAATTGGGTCAGGTGGAATGGAAAGGAAGTACTTTTCCATGTAGCATATGGATAAATTGTGGAACTGCTAGGAGATATTGTGGAAGCCAGAATTATAAATGGGGTTTTGTTGAAATTAATCTATTTAAAGGAAAGACCACTGATGGTAACTAAACACAAGTACATAGATGCACCCCCTGCCACTGGATACATTCTTTATGGTTTTTAATGACCTATTTTCTGTAAATGTAGTCCAGTGCAGCAAGTAGACTGTCACAGGATAAACAGATGTTTTGTGAACTAGAACTGAGAGATAAATATGGGTGGAATGGAGTTATGAAACCAGACTGTTGAAATTGCCTGTGATGTTTTTGGTACAGTTTTATGTGAGAGGTCATTTAGTACTCCTGTCTGTACAAATAATACCTATTTCTTTGTGACCAGTTCATGCTGCAAGGGTCTACTGGTATGTGATAATAAAAAACAGAACTCTCTGAGCTTTCTAAGAAAATGGGAGTCAACCCTTAGTAACTTTTCTTTCAAAGATGCAGGACATGCAGGGAGTAAGACACCACCAATAAGAGTACTTGAATTAAAGCTGCCTATGTTATCTGTTAATACATTTTGCAAATCTCCTAGTTGTACAGCCAGGGGTGGCTACCAGTTTGTTTACAATTGTCCCTTTCTTCAGGGAACTGAATAAAATTATTTATGATGGATCACTATTTCTTCAGGTTGAAAGAAGGCAAGTAGAATTTAAAAAAAAATACACATGATCCACATTTAAGTATAAAACTTATTATTTTGTGCCCTGATTGATAAATCAGTGGGGATACTGTGTTTTTTGTTGGCAGTCTCATGTAGGTGAAACTGTTTCATATGTTTCTTGCACACGTGCAGTGTTTTTTTTCTAAGTTGTCACTTTCATGTTTAGGTTTTTCAGCTTCTACTCACAGTACTTCTTAGAAATGTGTCAGTGTTTTCCTACTAAAGGAAAGAGTACACAGCACTGAGATTCAAGAGTGTTTTCCAGTGTTTCACAGTGTTACTGCTTAGAGGCTGGGAAAATTAATCATGCCATACCTAGTTCTACTACTGTGTCTAGTGTTGGGGTCCCTCCCCTGCCGTGTAGCCCTGGGAGAGGGGCCCTGAGGGCACAGACACGGGGCTTCCCTGCCCCTGCTCAGCCTCGTTCCCATTGGTTGGTTTGTGTTCCCTGCGCGGGCAGAAGGACCCTTGGGCCCGTGACTGGAGCAGTTCCTCAGCAGAGCTCCGGCCATGCGGCTGGAGAAATAAACATCTCTGAAACAGCTAGCAAGAATCTGTCTGTCCATATATATTTCCTTTCCACGGGACTCCTGGTTTGATATATGCGTGTTGCAGGATCCCCACCGCAACAAATGGTGGAGATTTGTGAGCAGAACGATCCCCGATCCCTAAGCGACTGATTTGTGTGAGTAAACCCTGGAAACTTTGGATTCCTCTTCTTGGTTTTGCTTTGCTATTCCATATCTAAACTATGGAGGAACCGTGGGAAGACTCTTGGCTCTCAGAGCCACATATGGACATTTATCTTAAACTTAAAATGATTCTTGAACAACGATTTGTGAATTTTAGCTTGATTCAAGCTCAAAAAGAACTGAAACACTTCCTGGCATGGTTGTTTAAGAACTTTTTCTATGTTTCTTGGGATTTAATTATTACCAAGGGCTTTTGGAAAACCGTTTGGACACAGTTAATACTAGAGTCAAAATATATGCCGATGGAAGAATATTTTCGTGAATATTATTTAGTTACCGAGACTGTTGAGCAATGTCAGCTGTGTCCTGGTGAAGGGAAGCGTGGCGCAGGGACCGTGCGGCCCAGGCCACGTGCACCGAGCGCTCTGAGAGCAGCAGCGAGGCAGTTCCCGCGTGCGGGCGGAGCCACACGAGCCGCAGTGTCGGTGGCGGAGCGAGGAGCGGCGGGACCCGGCGGGACCCGCACGGCGCAGCACAGCGCGTGGTGGAGCGAGCCCCGGGAACGCCCGACCGAGAGGGGCGGCGCGTGGGCAGCGGCTGGCGGCGATGGCGGTGGAACGGAGCCGCGCCCAGCCGAGACGCGCGCTGGAGCGGAGCGCGGGGGAGTCATCGCTCGGGGGCCCGGCCGAGACGTGGGTGCAGCGCCCGGCATCGGCAGCGAAGCTGCGACCAGAGGAGGCGACGCACGGAGAACTGAGCGGCGCGGCCCGGCCCGGCCCGCGCAGCCCCGAACGCGACCCCGGGAAGAGCGCGCAGGCACCAGCAGCCCCGACAATTCCAACACGGGAGCGACCGAAAGAGACAGCAAAGACGCAGCGAGACAGAAAACAGCAGCCACTCGGAAAAAGGAAAAGATCATAGCAACTAAGACCTTAGGGATAGTAAAATGGTATAATGTTAAGCAAAATTATGGTTTTATAACAAGGTGTGACAACCAGCAAGACATATTCGTGCATAGAACTGCTATTAAAAAGAATAACCCTGAAAAATGCATCCCAAGCTTGGGAGATGGAGAGGTGGTGGAATTTAATATTGTACTAGGGAGAAAAGGGTTACAAGCATCGCAGGTCACTGGGCCTGATGGTGTTCCTGTAAAAGGCAGTATATATGCAAAAAATCGTAGTCATGTTAGACAGTATCTCCATTGTAAGCCCCCCCTACAGTTTCCCTTTCCTAATCCCACCTTTCCCTTTTACCCTATGTCCTATTACCCCCAGTGTATTCCCAATCCGTTTTTTCATCCATGGTTTCCCTCACAAAACCATGCTTTTGCCAATTGTTTCCCCAAAAATCCCTTTCCAATGCCGAGTGGGGGATGAAAAGGGGGAGGGAAGAAGTTAAACCCTCTCCTGCCTCAGTTTCCCCACAAAGCATGCTCAGAGTTCTGTCTCCCTTCTGTCAGCCCTAAGATGTTCCAGAGAATCTGTTTGGACATTTAAAGACTCAGGAGGGTGGCTTGTTTTGTCTTGAAACGGTTCTTGTTATGTTTATCCAGTTGTTTTCATTCTCCTTTTATTAAAATAAAACGGGTGAGGTGTTGGGGTCCCTCCCCTGCCGTGTAGCCCTGGGAGAGGGGCCCTGAGGGCACAGACACGGGGCTTCCTTGTCCCTGCTCAGCGTCGTTCCCATTGGTTGGTTTGTGTTCCCTGCGCGGGCAGAAGGACCCTTGGTCCCGTGACTGGAGCAGTTCCTCAGCAGAGCTCCGGCCATGCGGCTGGAGAAATAAACATCTCTGAAACAGCTAGCAAGAATCTGTCTGTCCATATATATTTCCTTTCCACGGGACTCCTGGTTTGATATATGCGTGTTGCAGGATCCCCACTGCAACAGTCTAGATTCTTTACACTAGCTTAACTAGCTCTGACCAATTTTAAATAGATCCTTGCTGTTCTGCAGACTACACTGTGTATGATTTCTGGAACTCATCCCCATGGAGTGATGTTCCCTGCAATTTGAATTTCATTGGAAGAAGGTCAGCAGGAAGACGTCTACCTGTTGAAAGAGAAGGATGTCCCAAAAAAGACCCTGCAGTTCAATATTTAGACATATGTGTAGTGAAACAGTTGTAACAAAACTGTTGTTTTCTTAAACTTAGCTCAAACATCAGTTTTTAACTATGAAAGTCAGTTTCTAGGTTCTTATATTACTTGGCATTAGGTACATACCACTGTTTCTTCCTTTGTTTTGAGGGATGCCAGTGTCTCATTTTGAATTCTTGCATGTAAAGAACTTTTTTGATCTTTAAGTATGCTATTTCTGTCTATTTGTTTCTTCTGGATTGGTTACAAGACTTTTCATTTTTATTTGAGTGAGTAAATTGAACTTCTGAAAGTATTTTACAGGCCTATGCAGATGTCAATTGGCAAGTAACAATCCCAGTAATGTTTTCCTAGTAATCTTGGGCCCAATTATGCTGAGACACTCAGCTTTGTAGGGTAGAACAGGAGCAAGATCTGCCCCAGAAGAACTTTCCTTATTGTTGTGTCTTTTTAAATGTCTTTTGCTTGGCCATTTTCATGTGAGAAATTAGATTTACCTCTGTCCTCAGATTTCTAGTCATCTTAACATACATCAGTCCTAACAGCAGCACTCCCTTTTGCAAGTTCAACACCAAACCGTGTAAACTTCAGTGGAAAAGATATTAGGAATCTTTTCTTTAGGCCCCTGTTTTTGGAAAATACTCATCCTTTTGATCCACAGTTTCCAGAGTTTGGGTTCTCACTGTCATAAGGAGGAATCACTATATGAAATTTCATTATTTAATTTCCAACTCTTCTCAATAACTTAATGAGGAGGGAACTATCACTGTTATCCTCAGAATTTCCTTCAGGTAAGGCAATCCCCAGCTCCCTTTTTTGATACTTTGGGTTTCTATATTTTGAAGGGGTCTTCACTATTTTTCCTGGGTTTATGCGGGGGAGTGAAGGTAGGGTTTTTTCCAGCATTAGATTTCTCCTACTTTGACATGTTAACTATGTTGTAAAAGCCTTTGAAAAATATCCCATTATATGTACTTGTATTTCCAAAATGCTTTTGACAATCCCTAATAAAAGCTTTTTAAAGTGCCAGAGGAAAGGGCCTCTGTTGGAATAGAATGAGAATTCAAGTATAAAAATGTGGCAAGCCCTTGTTAGGAAAGGGGGGTACTGATGATGCCACCACCCTGGTTTGGCTCTGAGGTTTGCTTCATTCAGCATGATCATAAGCAACTGTGAAAATAAGATGAATAAGGAGGGAATAAAGGTGGGTTTTAAAACTTCTGAAAACTAAAGAACTGGATTTGTGTTAGTGAATGCTTGTGTTCTTATAAAATGGCAAATGATAGTAAGTGTTGATAGAAGAAAAACTGGAGGAAGGCAAACCACAACTTCTACAATACTGGACTTCTGATCAGTTAATTTCCAAAGAAATCTTTTTTGTGCTTGAATGAGATTTACTATTATAACTTCTTAATAAATTAATTAGGAGAGGTAGATGTCATTTACTGAAGGGATAAAAGTTACCTGAGGAATGGTAGTTGTACATCTGCAATGCTGAATGCTGTGTCCCAGTTCTAGCCAAATAAAAGGGGTCTAAAATAACATCACACAGGCTAGCAGTAGTCATGTGGATTAGGTGAAGCTGGAGCTGACAAAGATTTCCAGTATCTCTAATGAAAAATGTTTGTAAGTGGCAGATATGCTATAGTTGATATATTTGGGTGATTCTGCTTGGTTTTCAAGGAACTGCATAGAAATGGTTGATAAAATATCATAGAGAGCCAATATAAAATAGGTGCTTGTCACTTACTTCTCATCATTTTCTCCTGTTTATTGTCTGAGAATTGAATATCTGCTTGAAAACATGTTAAAATTCTGGTTTTACAGAAAGTTGTTCAGCTTTTATTTTTCCTGAAACATTTTCACTGCAACCTGTTTCTTGTCAGCAGAGTGAGAGAATGGTTGTTACATTCTTCTGTAAGTAGAAGAGTCCAGTGTGCTTCTTTTGCATAAATATATGCCTGTTTAAAATTAGCACTTATTTTTCATTATACAAGGTATGTGATGCATTTATTTTTCTTGATCTGTCATTTCTCTTTGTAGAATTTTCCAGAAAAGGATCTTCTACACTGCCATTCTAAGGATGTGATTGAAGCTCATTTTATGGCTTGTATAAAAGAAGCAGATGCTTTAAAGCACAAAAGTCAAGTCATCAATGAAATGCAAAAAAAGGATCATAAGCAATTGTGGATGGGATTACAGAATGGTAAATACAACACATCAAGTATTAATTATATTCAGGTCAAACAAACTAATAAGTAATTTCTTCAAATTTTAGTTATTGCATGAGATATAAAACGTCACTGTTCTGCAGAATTTTTGTCAACTGTCATGGAAAGCATTGATGGTTTTGGTGGTTTTTTGTTTTTGTTTTTGTTTTTATTAAAGTCATCACTTTGGTGATAATTCAAATGTGCCTTGAGTTATTCAAGGATTGGATTGTGACGCTGTTTTAATAAACCAAAACTACCAACAAAACAAAATAGATAAGTATTTTCTAGTATACTTTTGTGCAAATGATGGTCTTTATTTGGGAGACACCTGGGGTGTAAGTGTTCAGTATTAGCTGTCTTGGACCATACAAGAGATTGTGTCCTCTAGTTAATGCTTGTGGGTTGTCAGTGGTAAACAATGCAGGTAAACTTTAAAAAAAGTTGTGCAGTAGATTTAATAATTTTACTTTTCTCTCTGCCATTTTTTAAAATTGCTTTATGTCTTTCACAAGGACTTCTGCATAGATAAGTATTGACTTGAAAAAGTCAGCAAAATAATTCAGAACAAGATCTTATAATTAGTGTTCTTACTTTGCACAGATGGCATAAATCTATATTGCAGCACAAAATAAAACTTCTGTTTTTAGTGTCTTCCATATCATGGTTCTTAGAGTCCTGTAAGTTGAAAAGCTTTTGTAAGTATTTCAGAAACTGCTCTCTAGAATGGGTGATTATGCCACTTTTATTGAATTTTTCTCATCTTCTGAAGCTGTCACTTATATTATCACTAGTAAATTTATTTTCTGAAAGCATTTTACTGTAAGCATGAAGATGTTTATTCTGTGTTGAGATACAAAATACTGAACGCTTAGTAATAACATCTTCCCATATGTGTTTAAGAAAAATTAAATGAAACAGAAGAACCTTAGAATGCAAGAAGACTTGAAGCATGCTTTTGGCTTAGACAAGAAGGTTCCAAGTTAGTTTTGATTTAATGTTTGTATTTAGTGAGTGTGTGGCATTTTTTTCCATTGTTGTTTAGTGGCACTGCCTTTCATCTTAAAGGTACTCCAGTGATAATTTTGAAGTTGAATGCTTATTAGAACTCTGCTTTCTATTTCTTATTTAATTGGAGGAGAGCTAGAAATTGAGGGATTATCTTAATTTGCCATTTTAGTAGTAGGATCTTGAGGAAGGCCGTGCATACCTGCAAATTTTATCAAGTGAGAAGTTGCACTTTATCTGGTTCGATTCCAAGTACTTCTTGAGAGATTCTGTATTGCATAGATAATAGTCAGCAAACTTATTGATACTGTATTCAATTTTGTGAATTCACACTAAGTAAGAGTTCTGGTCCAGTGAAAGCCAAAATCAGTATAAAAAATAGAAGTTTCCCTAAAGCTTATATCATTACAAGTCAATTTAAGCAGAAATGTTAATAATTCTGTGGGAAAAGAAGTATTTTGCTCTAATAGAATTTGTCTTGCAAGCAGTTTAGTTCAAGAAGCAAAAATCTGTGCCAGCATAATTTTGTTTTCTATTTCAAAAGATTATTATATTTATTGCAAAAAGAAATTCTGTCACTTCATCCCTGTACTGAGGTGTTCCCAGCAGTGCACTTTATGTGCTTTTTTATTAATGCTTTTTAAAATGAATACTAAAAGACCTTTAACATGAGTTACACTGTGAGTGTAGAGTTACAATATGAGTATAATAATGACAGAAGAGTGGACTAAATGATGAAACAGTACAAGTTAAAGTTCTTTTAACCAGAAGTTATAGAAACTCAATACTCTCAGTATTTAAGGTAAGAGGACAGATGAACAGCATGCTTTATTTTTTTGTGCTTGTCTTAGGCTTTATCTTTTCATTGATTATTTGTCTAAGAATATCTTCAGTTATAGGGAAAGCAGATTTTTTCTGTTTTGCTCTATAATGTTAAGAACAGAGGTTGCCTAGCAAAATTGATTTCAAGGTTTCACTGTACTTAATGAGAAATTGCACCTGTGGAATCTGACACCTGAATGAGAAGTTTAAGCAATCTTTTGAATACTTTCAAATGCTAATTTTAATTTCTCAACTCTTCATAAAAGAGAAACAAGAAAAGCTTATGAAACCAAGAAAACTCTTTTTAAGCATGTTGTATCTTTCAATATGTTTTTATAGGCTTTCGTTTGAGATGTAATAATTTTAAACCACTTTGTGAAACAGAATGAATGACCACAAAAAAAGAAAAGAAAGTAGCATTTGTGATAACTGCTTTGTAAGTAAAGATACATCTGCAGACCGTTTTTTTTTTTTTACAACTTCAAACAATTTTTTTCAGTTCTTAATTATAGGAAGTGTTATTTAACGAGTGATAGCTGTACTTAGAAGACATGCCCTGAATTTACGCTTTTGAAAAAAACCTATCCAGTTTTATTTATTTGGAGAAATGTAACTCTCAAGTAATGTGTAATTGGGTATAAATGTTTCAGCTGAGAAGCCGCTACTTGAACAGGTAACGTGAAACTTACCAATTGCCTGTAGATGGCTTTTAAGAGAAGAGCTGTAATAGTGAATTTGTGGGAAAATCTTGTGCTGGTAACAGCTGGTGGTTATTCATATCAACCTTTACATCCCTCCTCCCACCATTTCTGGTTTTATGTTAATCTGATACCAAATCAGGAAAGAAAACATACTCTTCTATTTTGTGCTGTGGTTTTTCTTGCTCTTCACAGACAATTTTTGATTCATAAACCAGATATTTCTTAGCTAGAACTCTTCTTTGGGACAGGTACATTTTTGACCAGCGTCATGGATGTCTGTCTGTGGTAGGGAAGTGATAAAAGCAGACTGTGCACTTATACTGACCTTTGTTCCTTTGTAAGAATTGTTAAAATTCTTTGGTTAGAATTCATGGAAAATGTTACTACTGTTTTTGCTTTAATCGAGTTATGGCCATTTTTACCATGGATAAAGAGGATTTTCAAGTGGGTGGGTTATTTTCTTCTTGCCTTTTGTGTGGAAAAATAAAGGCTTTCAGCTTTGAAACTCCAAGACTCTATGGGTCTACTGATGACTCAGGATCAAACGAATGAAATCCCAACTCTTTCTAGGGGGAGAGCAGCATTTTTTGCGTGGTTCAAAGAATTAATATCTCTAACTTCAGTATATAATAGTTCTGATAAATGAGGGGATTTAGATTCAGCACATCTGCTTTTTATCAGTTGTGGACTAGCAGAAGCAACTGTACCCTGAAATTTTCACAGGCATCCTTTTATCACCAATGAAGACTGGACTTGGTAATTCTGATACATGAGTGAGAGAAATAAACAGTAAAAACCCATAACCATTTTAAGGTTTCTTTTATATATTATAAAATATAATGAAGTCATTATTTTACTGAAAATATTATGGAAAAAGAATGTAATGCTCGTTCATGCTGTAGGGCTTACCAAAAGTTAAGTGGCTGTATTGAACTGTTTTTATTAGAGGAGAAAAATCCTGCAAGCATTCAGAATATACAGTATTTTATCTTTTAATCATGTGATCTTTCTTGTCTTACTGACAGAATTAAGCCTGTGTTGTCTTGCATTTAGTTCCAAAATTTATCTAAACTATTCTTGGGTTTTTGAGAGGCAGAAGTTGTGTTTGTTCTCAGTTATCAAATTTCTGTTTAGAAATGTTGGAACTGTGAAAGGAAGTGTCTTACAATATCAGCTTTTCTTGTGGCGTGTACACCTGACCCACTCAGGTTTGATAGGTGTGTTTCTCCTCTTCATAGAGAGCTGGTGGAAGCAATGCTATTCCTTACCTTATGATGAGCATGCTTTAGTAGCTGAGCAAATCTCTGTGATCTCAGCTTGTAATTTAAAATTTGCTTAGAAAATCTTCTGGAGTTTATCAGGAGAATGAATAAAAAAGCTGTTAGTTTTTAAATCACAAAGCTACCTTGTTTGCTTCTTCCATGTATTGCTATCAAAATGGGGAGTTCTTTCCGTGTTCAATCTGTGGAGGTTTGGTTAACTGTGAAGAAAGATTAAATAATTCCTTTGGGCTTTGAAAGCAAGGGTATTGGTTAAAAGAGATGTAAAAAACCCAATCCTTACCTCCTGTTAATCCTTACCTTACCTGTTAGTTAAAAATTTCCCAAAATGCAACAAGTTGCCTTATAATTAGTGTCAGTATCTGCTTATTCTGGAGTTAAGATAGCACGGCACACCTCAAACATCAGTGCTGCTGATACCATGGAACTGAGGGAATGTGATTTAGACAGCCCTGCACAAAGTCAGCCCAGTACTGGTTTGGTGTTGAGCAGGATCTGGCTTCGGGCAGGCTGGACCTGCAGAATGAGTCAGCTGCGTCAGAGCAGGCCTTCCTGGGAATGTTTTTGGTTTTTCTTCCATGACGGTGGGTTTTGTTTGGGGTTTGGTTAGTTGTGGTGGTTTTTCTGGTAATGGATTGTGACCTAGACCTCACGGTTAGTTCTGCAGTGTTTATGGGATTGTTACCCTTTCTGCACAAATGACTAAGCCAATGCTCCACTTGCATGGGTGCAGTATTGTGAGTCTAAACTGCCATCCCCCTGAAACTGCTTTTGACTTTGTCACTCCTCTGTGCTGGCCTGGTATCTACTTGAATAGCTGCCCTTTGCTGCGGCACAAAGGTGGGGAATTGATGGCAGCCTGCATTCCCCGTTGGCTTTCTCTTCTCTGCTCTCAAACAAGAGGGCAGAGCAGGTCTGCTCTGTCTGAGGCCAGTGAGAACTAGTGGGTCTCAAAGGAGAGCATGAACTGTATGAAGGCAGAGAAGGAAGGAAAGCAAAAAGTAACACAGCATGCACAATCCTGCTGAAGTCTCTGCCATGAGAGGAGGTTGCTTAGAGATAGGCAGACAGAGCTAGTGTTTCTAGCATTTTCACCATCTGGTGTTAGACGTCCATGTGCCTAATCAAAACCATTACACTATGAAGGAGCAAACTTCGAGGTCTCTTTTTGCTGCATTCTGCTTTTCTTCCTCCCCTCGCTCTCAAAATAAGTCATTTCCTGAAAGATGTGTATGGTCTAACTAAAATTTAGAGTAAACTATCTCTAAAAAACGGACTTCACTTTTAAATTTAACTTTCTTTAGTTGTTGAGGGTTTCTTGTTTTTCAATTTGAAATGCATCTAAGTTACCTTCTGCTAGTAAAGTCCTGAATTTATTAATATGCATTAATATAAAGGTTCCTTAACTTTTAGGAAAAGCTTTGTTTTAGAAAAAGCATAGTACAAGGAAAGCAAAGTGGGTTAGAAAGTTACATGCTGTTATGCTGCTCTTTTTTCATGTATATGTAGAAAGCATAATTAGAGATGAAGAAATCAAAATTCCAAGGCTATCCTAGACATGGAGCAGAGAGCTGGAGGATGGATAAAATTGTCAGGAGTCCTTTTCCCTTTGACTTAGGAAAGTCTGTAACAAGCACTGCTGCTTAATTCCTATACAACCTGTAGGCTATGTGTTTCAAAAATGGATTATACTTGTTGGTCATGAGAGCTTTCTTTTTAGTTTAAGTGACAGTACTTCCCAAGATCATCTGCTTTTTGACTATAGAGAAAGCTTAAATTTTGTAGGATGTATGCATTTTTATATTTGAATAAAAAAAAGGAAGTAGTCCATCTTGATGACTTTCTTTGCCTAAACCTTTTCCAGGTAAACTAGTGACCTAGAAATAAAGGGAGGTGCTGTTAAGGAAACAGTGTACTTAAAGTGAAACTTCTGGTTTGTGAGTACGTTTAATAAGTGAAAAGAATGTTGGTAAGATATGGCTCCCTTGTGTATACTATAAGAAAATAGGGGGAAAATGCCTTTTTGATCTGATAGATAATCTGAAGAATGACATGCTGCTTTCTTGTACAGTTTTCAAAATGTCCTCTTAGGTTGAATGTTGTTACTTTGCTATCTGTGACAAGAAGAATATTTTCACGTATTTCTGTGGCTTCTGCTACATTAAGTCAAAACTGTTCTAAGGTCCTGTCTCTCCATATCTGATAGTGACTCATATATGAAGATAGCCTGAACAGTTCAGTAAACTTGTGTTCCTTCTTCAGTGGTGGATTTGTATTATATACCATGATCTTTCAAAATGCCCAAGTGAACTAAGTGTTTAATAGCAAGAATATTTTAACTGTGGCAATGTGCAAAATGGAAGAGAAAAGTCAGTATCTTAATGATGCCATACCAGTACTTCAAGCTGTGCTCTCAAAAAGGCTGTCACTAACTGTAGTAGTCATTGAGAGTCAGATATGTACCAGAATCTTCCTGAAGTCCTTGATAGTTGTAATTATCAGTGTTTTTGTAAAACAAGAATATGAATGGTGAATTTAGGTGAACTAAGTAATTTAGAGACAGGTCTTCAAATAGATGAGAAATTATAGTAATCAGCTTTAAATAATGTTTCTGAATAGCAAAGTAATCGTTTTTAAAATGTTCAAAATATTTATGTCATCAACAAAAGCTCCTTCATGCTTGAGGCATACCACACAAGAACTTAACTTTTTATAAAATTGGTTAGAAATAGCAGTGAGCAGAACTATGCATGCATGCAGAGTCTTAGTCTTCCTGGGAACAATGTGGAAGTAGTATTTTTACTAAATTTTGAGAAGACTTCTTTTTGGCTATAGCAGTTAAAAGCAATGCTTGTTAAAATATGAGTCAGTAGAAAATATGCTTGCTTTAATGTTAAGGAAATACACTTCGTATCCTTGACTTTCAGCTGCAGCTCTCTGTATCCTACAGTTTGATTATATATATATCTGTGACAGATTAACCCTTACTGAGTTTGTCTGTGACTGAGAGGAAAAGTTGGTGGGAGCAGTTGGTGGATTGGAGGGCAGATCTGCCATTCAGAGAGATCATGATGGGCTGGACCCTCCCCGAGCTGCAGACAAGTCCTGCACCAGAGACAGGAAGAAGCCCATACGTCATCGCAGTCTAGGAACTGACTGGGAAGCAGCTTTCTGCAAGTGGGTAATGGTGAAGAAGAAACTGAGTTGAAAGCCTGTTGTGTGGTGTTGCATAAATATAGATTAAGTGGGGAGCTACTCAAGCCCTTGTGTCCCTTCTTGGCTCAGCACTTGTGAAGCGGCACCGGGAGTGCTGCGTCCTCTTGGGACCCCAGGCCAAAAGAAATGTGGGCAAACAGAAAAGAATCCAGCAGAGTGCTGGTAAAATTATTAGGGGCTGGAGCATATGCTGTGTTAGCGAGTGGAGGAACTGCCTTGTTCAGCCTGAAGATGAGGAAGCTGACGGTTGATTTAATACCAGCTTTCCACTACCTGAAAGGAAGGCCTCTAGGGCAGATGGAGTCAGACTTCTCTCACTCTTGTCTCCACTGGCAGTGGAGCTAGGCAATTACCAAAGAAAAAACAGTTACTAGTTACAGCAGGAGAAAGTCTGATGGGACCCTGGGAAGGGAGGGTGGGGTGGGATGGGATGGGATGGGCTGGGGGAGTGAAAGTGGTTGAGTTGAAACCCATGGAGACAATCGAACTTCACTGGGCGAGGCCTTGAGCAAACTAGTTTAACTTTGTGTAGGCAGCTCTTTCGGGGCAGGGTGAGGAGCTATTATTCCAAAGCTTGACCTCCAAAGGCACTTCCAAACTAATGTGGTTCCTGTACATCAGTTCTTGTATGTCGGTCTTTGGTCTCTTAGTGCTGTGTGTGATTCTGCCCAAGTACTTCTATGGTTCATATGGTTGTTAGACAGTGGTGAACCACTGAGAATGGGCAAGTTTTGTGTTTTTTAAACTTCGATATTGGACATAGTTGTATGCAAGCTGTGAGTTAGTATGGCTTGTATAGAGCTATGGATACAATTTAATTCCAAGCTTTCTTTTTAATTTCTATTAAAAATTAGTTTTAAGACGAAACCATGATAGTCCAGACAAAATTGTGCATATGTGCTACCCTGAGGGCTGCACCAGTTTGTTCACTTCTTTGACTTTCTAAAAAGATACTGCAATACAAGAGCCATGAAATTAGTATTTCCTTTCTGGATTTCAAGTCTTTCCCTCATTTTTGTATTAATTCCTTCTGTTTTAAAAACCCTTTCAACAGCCTTCTTGAAATATGTCCAGTCCTAGAGACTGATAGTCTGATAGCAGTTGCATCACTATCAAAGATAGAAACAAAATAATTCCTTACTATTATGATACTTTTGTTGATAAGGTTAAAGATTGGGATGGGGTTTTTTAGTTCTTTTGCTTACTATGCTGCAGTGGGAACTCCATTTTAACTGTCTATATGCTCTTACCAGGGTTTTTCTCACTGCAAGGTATTTGTAGATGTATTTTTCCATTCTGTGATAATTGCTCAGATTGTTTGTGTACGCAGATTTAAAGCTATGCTGCAGTGAAATGCACATGTTGATGGTGAGCACTTGAGCAGTGCCCTTTACCCTCTAAGTGATCCATCCTGTTGTAGCCTCATGTGGGTGAAGGAGACGTGTCTAACTTCAAGATCCATGTGAAATTTCAAGTTGTTTGAAGCGTGACAGCACTTGAGTTTCAGAAAATGACTGTAAGAGGCTAGTATGAGTGAAACTAATTTTTGTGGTTGCCTGAAGAACATTTCAGGCTGAGACCCAGGGGCAAAAGAGACCCAACCTTTTAGCCCTTAGCTTGGACTAATCCTTAGTTAGCACTGCTCACTAGTAAGAGGTTCAGCACTTGCTGTCTATTAACAATAAAGTATGATGGGATTACCAAGAACTTTTTAACATAACAAGGTATAAATTTGGATTAATTTCAATGACTACTAAAGGATCTCCAGTCTGGTTTAACAGAGGAAACAACAAGTCTTGGCGTTTCCCTGTGTCAGTAGTTTTTTCAGCTGTTTCAATGGGTACTTTAAAGGCATGAGGAATTTTACTGATAGGTTTCTGAACCCTACATGCATAATGTGGCATACTGTATTTGTAAATTTATGTTTGAGTTTACTTTGTTGCTTAATGAATTTGTGTACTGAGATTATTGTCATGGGTGACACTAAGTCTTTGCCAACTCATACTTTTTTAAAATACATAAAAAGATTAATTTCAAAGTTCTCCTTAGATTCTGTGCATCACTGTAGTAGTGAAGGCTAATGTCTGTCTGGCATTTGGGCATTCAGTGACTGCATTTCTAAGAAATGAATAGTTATAAATATAAGGGACTTGGCTGATAAGTTTCTCTTCTCAATTATTTGGTTATAAACTTTCTGAACTTTGACATAAAATACATGGAGAAGTTTTTAAATTTCATTTTAGGCAAAGTTATATAGCAATTATCATCTCTTGTTTAAGAAATATGATTAGTGGAGTCATGAAACTTTTATACTGTCATTAATCTCACTTCTGTTCAAATCTTACTGTCATATTCAGATATGGACATCTGCCTTTTGCGAGTACTGCTTTTTGCTAATACAGAAACTCTAACACTTCAAGCAAGCACTTTCTTAAAAACAGATGGACTGTGAAAAACAAAAGAAATCAGATTTGACTGTTACGGTGGTTTAGGTGTCATGCAGACTGCATAAGCTTTTCATGAGGGAGGGAGACAAATGCGTAAAGTGCTTTTGCTGATAGGTAGAGAACTCTTCCTTGTTTACTGGCTTGATGAAAACTCAGTTTTGTTTTGATTGTTAAATTTCTGGCCAGCACCTTCTGTCTTTGTCTTGTCTAGCCAATAAACTAATGAGTTCTTATAGCTCATTGTAGCACTAATAGCTTCCTTGAGACTTTGCAAAAACAGGGGGTACTGATACATAAAAATGAGAGAAGGAAGAATCCTTTCGCTTAGATTTTTAAAGAGATTGGGGGGGATATTCGTCAGTGTTATGGGTTTTGTTTGTTTATTTTAAGCTTTGAGTCTTAAGGATTCTGTGAAAAGCAGTCACTTTTGCATTTTGTACTTTTGGAGCTTTAGGATTCTGGCAGTCAGCCAGTCTGCTAATAAAAGCTCTTGCCAGGTTGTATATATCAGTATGCAAACTGGATAGCTTTTTTTCTGCTGCTTGCTTTAAAAATTTGTCTTAGTTCTCTTACACCCAACTCTGTTTCCTGTAGTAAAAATACTGTATCCCTGGAAAGATGTTTGGAAGACAGCAATATAAGGTTGTGAGGAGGAATTTGTTTAGAGGTCTTCAGACAGTGCTGTACACACAGTGGAGATCTGTCTTAAGATACCTGACTCAATTATGTCTAGCTAAAATGCCTGGGATATCAGGTGGATTGACAGAACATGCTTGATTACAAAATGCAGCAAGTTCATAATTCAACTGTTGCAGATTTATCACTGTTATATTTGGAAACTACAGAAACAATTAGAACTTTGAACAATAGATTGTCTTAAGCACTGCCTAAGTGTTCAGAGAATAATCTGAGAGAGATAAATTTTTAAATTTAACTGCCTTAAATAAGATTACCCGATTTCCAGCATGTTTTGTGGGAGGTGAGGGAGCAGCAATGAAGAACAGAAGCGAGTTAACTGCACATTACCACTGTTGAACTTTTTTTGTGATCCAGATCCTCCCTTGTTTGCTGTACATGCATGCCACAAGGGTCAATATACTTAATCTTCTGACATAAGTCTTTCATTTGTTCATAATTTCTTTTTCTTCTAATCCGTAAGATGTGTTGCTCATTTCTGGTGAATTTTGAGAACAGTAAGCTGTTCACCCAATTTTCCTATTTGCTGTAATATGAGCATTAAACAAGTAAATTGAGTTAATGTTTGTTTTACTTCTGTTCAAGTAGGATGTCTCCAAATATGGAGGTTCCTTATTTAAGTCTGCTGAAGCTCACTAGCTTAAGTAGGTCTTGATTGTTTTGTTTTTTGTATCGCCAAAACAGTTTTCTCAAGTGAGTTAGAAGTGGTAATTGAAGTATAAATCTATCAGTGCCTACTGTGGAATGCCTGTTCACACATCTGTAGTGAAAGCTGCAAGCCATTCTCAGTGCTGCCTCCGAGGATAAAGGAAGCATGCTAATCTTCACCTTCCCTCTGAAGGAGTTCCTGAGGAGGAGGCAGTCATCCTTTGTGCTGGACATTTTAAGGCTAAACCTCTGACACTGTAGACTGGAGTTCCCAAATGTGGGATTGCTTGATTACAGTCTGCTCCAGGGGTGTCACTGTCACTCCCAGCCCAGTGAATGATGGGGTAGCACCCTGCTATGGGATAACATCCTGCATCCAGGCAGCTTCTCATGCTGGGCAGGTGCCTGCCTGGTGGTGCTGACGGTAGCTCAGGTAAGTGCCTGTCAAGAGGCACTTGCTGCTAATCGGGAAACAAGCGTGTGGAAGTACTTTCTGAGATAAGTATTGGGAAATGCTCCTACAGCATACCTGGCAGGAGCTTGCTCACAGTTTCTTGGAAATTCCTGCCTTGTGTTGCATTCAGTCAGGAAAAGCAATGTATTATAAACCCTGCAATATATACTAACCTGTGCCTTTTAGTGCACTGACAGGCACCTGTGTTGTATGCTGGAGGGAAGCAAATCTCAAACTTGTTTTCTGCAATTGCTTTAAGTGTAATCAGTACTTTTGGAAGCAGGAAGAACCTTTGTCCTGTGAATACATTTCTGAATTTTACCTTGCTTCGGTGGGGCTGAATTCTGTAATGGGTATATTCCGTAAGAGCCCAGCTTCTTAAGACTTGGCTGAACATTGTGCCAAGGAGGGAAAATTGGAGACTGTGTGTTCCTTCTGTGGAAACATCCACTGTGCTTGGTGTCTTGGAGCGTTAGGGCCTATAGGGAAATTGATCCGTCGCTCTTCCCCTTCTAAAGCTGCCTTCTCCAGTGAGGCTAGCATCAGCTTTATTTATCTTAGCTCTTTGTATTCCTTTCTATCACTTCTGATGTTAGTTATTTGCTTCATTTGAATAATTGATTTGCATGTATAAAAGCCTTTATTACTCTTAGTTGTCCTTATGCTGTCCTTAATACATTTTAAATGTAATAAACTATTCAGTTCTTGTAATGCCTGAACAGCATGAAATGGTGTGCAGGCTATTGTACTAACTCTAGTTATTTGGATAATAACAAAAATATGTTTCAAGCATAAACTTTTATTTTCAGGTTGTGTCATAAATCTGGCAGTGTATTTTCTGATCCTGTCATGCATTGTTGCAGATTATTTTAAGATCTATATATCCAAATGTAAACCACTCAAAAAGTATTTCTCCTGCTTAAGTTTCTCTCTACTTTACACCCATTGTTCATCTATAGCTAAGAACAATTAGATGTTTTTAGCAGACTATGAGACAGTATGGACCAGGAACAGCAAGGAGTGGAGAAACAGGCACTGTTAGCTGAGGTAATGCAATCCATAATTTATAGCCCAATATTTCCTTAACAGTGGGAGATAAAATATGAGTTAAAGTTGCTTTCTTTTTCAGTTCAATAAATCACCACATCACTGTTTTCATAGGAGAATGCAGATGACCTACCTTTGGCTTCAGGCTAAATAGGGAAGAGATGTGTGGGAAAAATAAATTCATACAGCTTAAACTTGTGTAAGAAAAGTTTGCATGTTGTTGCAATTGTGTCTCATTTACCTCTTTAGGCTGAAAAAAAATATGTTCTTGATACTGACAAAGCCTAATTTTACCTTCACAGATAAATTTGAGCAGTTTTGGGCAATAAATCGAAAACTCATGGAGTATCCTCCAGAAGATAATGGATTTCGATACATCCCATTTAGAATTTATCAGGTAGGAGACAACAAAGTAAAACCAAACTGTTCCACTGAGGTGTCATATACTGTAATCTGTTTTCAGAGTTATATGTTTCCTTTTCTAGTATTATGGCAAAACTTTGCATGCTCATCTTTGCTGGACCCTTGAGTTGTATGGATTAGCAAACAAAATAGACTGTATTTATTCTAATAGGTAACTAACATTCATTATGTTGCAAGTGTGTAATACTAGAGAACATGCTATGGCTGGTGTAGATGATGTTTGTCTGTTGTTTTTAAAAAAACAATCCAACAACCTAATTCTGCTATTAAAAGTAACTAGTAACTATGAAGAGTGCTTTAGATGCAAAATGCCCTGTGAAAGGTCTAAGCCAAACACCTCAGGAGCAACACTTTCCCCTCAACTGCTGTATGGGCTTCTTTTCTTGTAGGCATTTTAAGGTGGAAGTAATGGCATAGGTCTTGCATCTAGTTCTTACCTTTGTCTTCTAATTGTATACTTACAATCCAAAACTAGCTTTGAATGTGGGGTTTATTTTCCTGTTTTAATACACCAGCACTTTATTTTTCTCAGCATTTTGTTTGGAGACATATTCCTTGGAATCATTACAATTTTTCAACATCTCCTTAGTTTTTATAGCATTAAGGTCCCAATGAAGTTTGGAATAATGTATGGTTAAAAGCTTATACAAAAACTTGTGTAGCCTCTCTGTAAATTAAACAGTTGTGCTCTGTTGGAATATTTTAATCTATTTGTATTTAAGTTTTGTGCCTCTAGCTTTGAAAAGAAAGTCCTTCATTCATTGTAGTGAATATTCTGATACTACTTTGTAACAGGTCATAATGACCATAGGAGCCTATACAGTCTTGCAGTGGGACTGGGGTAGCTTTTAATGTTAGATATAAGACATTTACTGTCATAATGAAACCTTAGATTGAGAACGGAAGTCTGTTATTTTGTCAGAGATCGCAGCAGATGGCAAGGTTTGTATAAGAATCAAAAAGTATGTATCACGAAAAGTAGTACTCAAAGCATTTTGTTTGTTTGGTGACTAAGTTATTTGCTTGTTCTCTGATAGGTGTGGGGTTTTTTAAAAGTTTTTTCGTTGAAATCACGTAAATGGGTTTGCAAAAAAAGAGGTTTTGCTGTCCGAATAGGTTGCAGATCTTCTAGGCATGAGGGAAGATTTCTGTGATACCACATGATTTCAAGCTAGTAAAGATTTTTAAAAATAAATAAATAAATCAGTAAAATCTATCACTTGAACCAGTAGTACTTATCTTGATTCCCATTACCTTTTCAATTGGAAACCCTTACTTGCTATAGTTTAACCCCCGAATATCTAACTAAGAATTGAAGACCAAACATAAATAAAGATGATCCTGAGACAACTTTTGAGAAGGTTGGTTTATACTATTTTCAGTAATGCTGCTCTTACAATTTCTAAATATTTCCAGTCTTTCTTAAAAAGTGGATGCAGATGTCTCTAGCTTTTTTGTTTGGTTTGTTAGTGTGTGTACTGATTACTGCTCTATGTGTTTAAAGGAATTTTCACAAAGCCTTAGGAAGGGTGAGATTATAATTTAATTCCAAACAAGTAGCTAATTCCTGTAGTTTTAACATAATTTTACAGTACTTAGTGACAAAGTTGCATATGGAAAAATAACTGATTCTAAAGTGTTCTTCAGATGTATTTAACCACCACCCTGAATGCATCTAATTTGCATTAGTGCTGGTAAAGCATGGCATTCTAATTGGATGCTTGTATATCCCCACCTGATGTAACCTGATTTTGTGCTGCAGTGGATATTTATTCCCTGTGTGTCTTCACACAGTGTTCTTACAGATACTTAATGATACACTGGTGGATGGCAGGAAATGATGATGCATTGCCTTCAGTGGGGAGAGCTCCTCCTTGTCCTCTCCTTACCTTCTATTACCCCAAATTATTAGAAGGAAATTCTGTGAAGGGAACTGTCTACATTGTTTTTTGGCAATACAAGGTGGATGAATTTGTTTTCCTTCAAAGAAATATACTAGATTATGATATCACATAAGAAGAAACAGTCTTAGCAGCAACTAAATGTGAATTGGCAAAGTTGCTGCAGAAAAAATGCATTCAATAAAGTGATCCGATAGGTTTTTTTTGCACTGAAGAATTAATTATTTTAAAAACTCAAAAACTCTTTCAGTTGTAAAGTTTGTCTATTAAAATACATTTCTAAAGAGTAGTATGAATCATACCTCCTGTGGTGACCAAATCTGATGGAGTGTGTGGGTGAAAGAAATGGCAAAAACATGAACATTGTACTTGGGTAAGTCAGAACTAAACTAACCATGGGTAATTTTAAAAACCCTTGTCCAGCAGCTCTTCTTTTAAGAATAGCAGCTAAGATTGGACCAGCATCCTGGCATCTCTAGTAGATGATATTAAAAAAAAAGTTGAGAATCATTAAAGATCAAGTCATTTGCAATTTTTAAAGTTAGGTAAGAAATCTTGGAGATTTTACTGCCAGCTGTCATATTCAGTTAGCTGTGTCATCTGGAACTTGAACCAGATAAACCTTTGACATAGGTGGAAACTTCTTTTACCAGAGACAGTTTAAAAATAGTGATTACATTTTTGTGATACTTTTACTTCAATGTATCAAAAAAGAAGTTCCCCACTTCATCACTTCAGAGCTGTAAGCTGCTTTGTTTTCAGCTGGCAGGTGCACAGAACCTTTTTTTGCCTTTTTATCTGATAGTACTGTAGAATAGAGTGCTTTTTGCATTTGTTCTTTAATGGCGAGAGAGAAAATAATAGTAACATTTTGAGTATATTCTGAATTCAAGTGTTGCTTTTCATGTCCAGTACTAGAGCTAGTTTGGCTTGTGGAATTTCCCCCTGTGTTTATAAGACCAGCTGACGTTTCACAGTCTAATTGAACAAACTGGCTGATAGGTGGCTGGAAGTTTTTATCAGTCTTTGGCTCCAGGCACTGTGACAGGGCATATTAGTCAGGAGAGGAGTCTCTATGTGCTAACAGAGACTGCTCTGATGAGCTGCTGCCTGCTGTGGGAACACTCTTGAGTCTCAGTTGTTGTGGACTTAGTTTGCACTCATCCCCCAGTTTTGGTGTCTTGCTCTCTCCCCATGTCATGCTCACTTCATCTTGCTTTTCTCTGGACTCTGCCCTGTGAGTGTATGGGATTTAAAGAGGCATACTGTATTTCATTCTTGAGATTAAAATTACAAAAGTATTGGAAAAAAAATGGACAAAAACTCTTCATGACAAGTTCTCCTCAGTTTTTCTAAAGTCACAATTGATTGAGGCAGGCTGGCTGTTGTGCGTTTGCTTGCCCAAAAAGGGATGATCTGCGATTGTTTGCTTCTTCCTTCATTTGATACTGGAATGAGCATTTCCTTTGCTTCTATTTTGTAAGGGTTTTGATTAGCTTATTCATCTTATTGCTTAATTACATAGTAGGCCTTAACTTTGAACAGGTTTTCCTATCATAAGTCCCTTAAAATGTTGAGATTAAGTTGTACAGTCACAAATTGTTAGAATGTTTATCTTCCTTTGTAACATGAGGGAAAATCTCCATACCTAATAATATATCAGTTAAATTCAACACTTTGCTCTTTATGTCAAAGCTGCAGTATTGAGATGTCTAAGTAGACATAAATATTTACCATGACCTGTCCTCTAAAAGTAGCAAAGTGGGAGTGGGAAATGAAACATTTTAAGACATTATTAATATCTGTCTCAATAAATGAATCAGAAGCTCAAGCGTGGCCACTTCCAAGCAATTGAAGACTGTTTTATCCATATTTCCACATTTAATTGGCAGAGCTCGGATAAGCAACTGCAAAACCCATTACAAGTATGCAAATCAACAGCACAGTTTGGCCCATGTTATGACAACTGTTAAAAAAACTGATGAAAACAGATTGTTTGGAAAGATATTGTGTCTACCTGTAAAGTTTTCAAGTAATAATAAATCTACCCTTTTGTGCTAGTAGATTATGAATTTTTTTTTGTTGTTATTGTTGAAAAGTCTCCATTACATTTCAAGTCTGAATTTGTCTGACTTCAGTTTATAGATTCTGTTTTGCCTTACCCCACGTTAAAGTCATGTGACTTTCTGACCTCCCAAGTTCACTTATGGATTCATATCAGGAGCTTTCTTTGGTAAGCTGAATCAATTGAACTCTTTAAGCCTTTTGTCATGAGACTTTCTTATCAGTACTGAAGTAGGTTTTTAGTCATATTTTCAAACGCTAGCTGATATTTTGATAATCCTCAAGATTAATATTGACGTTGGGGAGACAAAAAGGGCAAAAGTAAAGCTTATATTTATAGGATATTAAGCCAAAAGTGCTTCAAGCACTGGTGGAATACAGGTGAAGTTAGCTGCTACTTGAAACTTCAGATCTGAAAAGTGTTATGAAAGAAGTTGCAATGCAATAACTCGTCAAGCAAAAGAACTAGAAAATATAAGTGCTGTCAACCTGAAGAGGGCAGCACAACACAGCAAGTTTCAGCATTTTGTTGGCTAGTGTAGAATGCTCTTGAACAGACGTGTGTGCAGTGCCTTATTTTTTTTTCTTATTTATTGAAAATGATGTTTTAATAAAGGACCTGCTGAAAATAGACATTTTGTTTCTTAAGAACTTCCTTTTACAAGGAAGAAGTTTGAGCGAATGGGAAAATCATGTGAAATGTTGATTTGTGTAACAGAACTGGGCTCAGCTGAATTTCTGTGCTGAAGATAAACAAATGGACTCTGATTTATTCTAATAATTGATGGTTCAGTACTAAAGAAACAGTAGCACACTTTCACCAGTTTTAAATTACTTCAAAATCAAAGCTCTATGAATAAGAAAGTTTAAAAGCTTTGTCAGGTAATATTTTTCCTAGTGCCTCATGTTTGGGGGAAAAAAGAAAGAAACCCTTCTATTACATATTGCACTGGGGCAGTGTGATCCTTATGTACTTGTTTTCTGAACTGGGTTGTTTTGTTCTGTGCTGAAAGTAATAGCAATGTGACTAGTTGTCACCTTGAGTTGAAGGTCACTGTCACCACATTCCACCAGAGGTTCCATAGTTGCATAAGCTTTTCTTAATGCATCTCAATGCTCAATGAAATGAGCTGGCTCAAACCAGAGCTGCTAAAGATGACTTTTCTTACGTATTCTATATTAAGGAGGGCTCGTGCAGCTCTCTTAGAAGACTTAAGGAACCCATGTGCAAGATCAGCCTCTTGTGCCTTTAAGAATCTTGGTACAGGATGGGAGCTGTCAATCAGAGTTTCAAAGAAAAATTCTGAGATGATAAACTGTATTTGTTGTCAAAATGTGACTAAAGTTTCCATAAATATGCCCAAGTTGTCTGTAAATCTGTCAATCTGCCTAGTTCAAAGCTATTGGAAAAGTTGCACAGTGCTCAGGGAAGGAGATGCAGAGGAGATGGAGCTGTAAAACCTCGATTGAGGTTGATTCCCTGCTGTGTGAGCTGTTACCAAGCTGGATGGTTTTAAGCTAGTTCAGGCTTGTCACTAGGAGCTACAGTAATTCTTCAGAGTTGAGTGTAGATGTAGCTTCTATACAATGAATAAAGTAGTTTTGCTTGTATGAGAAGCAGTTTGTTGAGGTGTTCTAAGTTACATTATATCTAGTTTAAAAGAAATTAGGATATACTCGATTCTGCATATTGGGGAAAAAAATGGGTAGTATTTTTTTTTAAATCCTTTTTTTATCTTTGCAATGCTTAAGTTACTCGTAGATCTCAGAAGAATCTAATTATATGAAAAACTGATAGAATCCTACTAGTTACTAAATTAACTTTGTGTAAACAGTTTTATAGATTGTTTTAAAGTCAAAGTACATCTTGACTTACAATGAAATAATGAACACTTTGTGGGGGGAAAAAAAAGTCTGTTGCAATTTGAAAATACCTTAATCTTACCTCTTATGCACCCCCAATTACAAATGAGTTGTTACTTTTTTAACCAATTGGTACTGTATAAAATTCTTCAATTGTTGTCTTTTCTTTGGATTGTCTTATGAGAATGGAGTTTGGTGTAAATAAGTTCAGGTTAGTGTTTGTGCAACAAGTTGAATTTAAACCATGAGGTTTGAATTCTTGTGGCTCCCTAAACTGTTTCATTAAAGTGGTACTCTTGTAGATTTATATATAATCCTAAATTTGTTAGGAAAATAAGTGTATGCATGCAATTAAAAAAAAACCTGCACTTTTTACCTCAACCTTGAATCTTCATTCTTAAGAATATCAATACATTGAGAAGCTGTGATGAAGACAAGGAATGAAGCAGTAATTCAGTTGAGATGGGTCTGTGTACAGATACTCATAGATCTTATAATTTAAATGCATTGCTCTTTAGTATATTGCTGCCTTTCCTCTGATCATTAAAGGTGATCACTTTACTTTTCCATTTCACTTGCTTTAGTCAACACAATCTGATTTGCCACTTTCACTGCATACTTTGTAATGTGGGCAGGTTCTAATGTTGTGGCAAAAGGGACTTTGCCTACCTGAAGCTTAATGTGGAGCTGTATTCCTCAGAGATTGGCTCTTGTACTCTGATGTAATAGAAAAATTAAAAAAAAAAAAAAGTAGTTGATGAGCTGCTTTACTTAGAAAAAGGGAAAAAGCTGATACGGAATTTTTTCTTCAGAGAGATGAGGAATGTCATCTTCAGGGGTTATTTCTGTGGCTGTGCAGTATAAGCTATGCCTATAGAACTAAGCCTAGCTAGCCTATGATGCTGATGCAAAACTCTGCATAGATGAAAGCCACAGCCAGTACTTGTTTTGACTTATCAATATCAGTGTGCCACCTTTACTTATTTTTAAATAAAATAGGTGAATAAAGCAGGTTAACTTTTGCACAGAATTGAGGATTAGGAAATAGAGAAAGTTTCTGTTTTTTGGAAAGTACCAAGACTTCTATTTGCACTTTCCAGAAGACTGAAAGCAAATTCCCTACAGGTAAATGTGGAATGGAACAAACCTATGAGGAAGTGGGATATGACACCATACTTTAGAAGTACAATATGAATTAGCAAACAAATTTTTGAAATTTTGCTGCCCTTGATTATAGGAGTTCTTTCTAGTTAATCATTACTGTAGGAAACTACAGAGAAATATTGGATTTAATGGTTTTAAAGTAGCTTGAAAGTGGTTTATGAAGTATTATATTCTTCACTGCTCTTAAGCAAGCAATGTAGTGTTTGCTTTTGTGGATGTAAATCCATTTCTAAAGTTGTTTGCTTCATAGGTAGTCAGTACTCAATTGCTCATTTGTTAAGTGAGCCTTAAGTCTGCATGTGCACATAAAATGCTGCAGCTGTGAAGTGCACTATTGATTTGTTGTCTCTGACTCTTCAGATATGTTGATATTTTACCAGTTACAAATACAAATTCTTTCCTGGGAAGGAAATGTAATACTTTGAGGCCATGCTTTTATTGTAGGTGTGTTTGTCTTCTCAGGGCTCAACAAAACTGCCTCTTGAAGCTGTTTTTTGTATTTAGTCTCTGCTATTTCTGGCTATATGATGGTTGCCTGTTGTCTGCTCTGTGTCTCAAGTGTTGACCTTCTGCTTCTAGGATCTGTCCAATTCACCTGACATTAAATAATGCAAATTCAGTTGTTCAGAGAATACTTTCCCTGCACAAGAAAATTTGATAGATCATTTGAAAAACCAGGCAACAGCCAGAATGTGGTCAGACATGCTTGTTAAGCATATTGAGTGGTACTTTCGCAATTTTTTGTATGGAATTGGAACTTTTGGCAATACATACTCTTGTTAAAAATGACCCACAAGTTATAACAAGGCCTTAGCAGTGAGACCTATGACAAGGAAGGTAAATTGTGTCCTGGGCTGCTGTAGGATGAGAGTTATCAGCAGCTGGAGGGACAGGATCCCTCCAGTCTACTTGTCACTGGTGAGACCACGCCTGGAATCCGGTTTTGGGCTCTCCAGTTCAAGAGAGACATGAAACTATGGGATGAGAGTACAGTAAAGTGCCACTGAGGTGATTGGGCTGAATCTAATGTGAGAGGAGAAAAAAAGGCTGCAGGACTGGGACTGTTCAGCCTAGAGAAGAAAATATTTGGGGGTGGGGAGTTCTCATCAATGTGTATATCTGTCTGAATATCAGAAAGTACTGTGAGTGCAAAATCAACGTGGACAACATGATGCATCTTTACAAGGAGTTACAGAAACTGAAGCAATGTCTTCAGAATATTCTGAAGTGTCACAATGTGCTCAGCCCATTAAATTTTTAATCTGTTAAGGGTTGCTTTCTAACTACACATATCTTTTTCAGATAAGTAAAACATGTGGTAGGACTTTAACTTTCAAATGTTTTAAATGGTTCTAATTACTCATTTTGTTGCTATTACGTAAAGTTTTTTCTAATGATTGTAAGGAAGCATTCTCTGCCAGTTTAAATAATATGGAAAAGGGTGATATTTTAAATGGTTCTTTAATCTTTAAAAAGATGAGCAAGTAATTGCCCTCAACAATGTAAGGGAGAATTAACTGAAATAGTTGCCATATTTCTCTGTAGGTTTATAATAATGCTAAACTATTGTTAGTTGTGTACAAAGTTAGGATAGAACTGAAGTTGTTTCA
Organism: Corvus hawaiiensis; assembly: GCF_020740725.1. NCBI lineage: Eukaryota > Metazoa > Chordata > Aves > Passeriformes > Corvidae > Corvus > Corvus hawaiiensis. Next base: position 45,864,983 of record NC_063215.1, on the reverse strand, counting down.
TAAGTGTGCTCTCTTCAATGAAAGGCATCAAGGAAGACACGAGTTATTGTCCATGAATGATAGGAGAAGAGTCCTTAACCGTTCATGATCAAAAATGGTTCAATATTATTGTCTAGACATAACTGTAATAAGCCCTACTACATAAAATTTTAACCTTATTCCAGATGTGTTTATAATTCTAGTTGTGGCTTTAATTTGACTACAGTCTTGGCTAAGATACTAGATAATTTTGACATTATTACTTGCATCAATTCTTGGCGTAATACTTGCCACATGTTATGGGGGCCATTGTTGAGGTCTGTTAAAGCTTCCACCAAGAAAACACATAATTCATCTTGCTTTTAAACCAGTGATCATTAATGTTCAACACCACCTAAAGGCATTCTAGCTTGTGTAATACTATTAGGAGTGCTTTCAACAATAACAGAATTTTCACTTTACTTGATGTTGTGATTTCCTTGATATGTGTGATTGATACGACGATTACCTCCCCATCTAAGGAGTTTTAAAGAAGTAACCAAATACACATTTAGCATGACCATATTAAAGCATATGTGCATCTATTCATAGAATTATCTTCAGCTTCAAACTAGGGATAAACTTCTGCACTACTAATTTAGGTGACTGGAGTTAATGTAATTAAATGTATAAAGTGTAGCCTGTTTGTTGAGTCTTTTGTTGTTGTTGTTTCTAGCCTCTTAAAAATATTAGGGAGTGTAAAATTCCTGTCCATCATGATAAAAACCTTCAATTTAATGAGGAAACCAAAGCATCTTTTTTGCAACATAACTGCAGAAATTCTGATACAAACTCAAAAAAAGGTGACAGAATTCTTCTTTTTTTCCATAGGTTAAACTCAGGCATATATTGTAACTTTTACAGCCACTGAAAATGTCTAATTTATTAGAGAAATTTGAAATGTAATATGGGAAAACCAGATAATTTGATTTAACACGTTTGTTGATTGTACAACTAGTCCTGCAACCCACAGTACATCCTGTCAGTGACTCAATTTTTGTGGTAATTCTGGGTAGGTGTGTTGAGAACGTGTATTCTTCTTTTTGTCTTACGAGTTTTAGTTACATGTTGGACATATAAAAGCATTACTTGGTTCTCTTATTAAAAAAAATTTAATTAATTCTGTTTTACATTGAGTTGTACTTTGTTCTCTGAACACGGATGTGGTGTTGCAGGTAAGCAGTTCAAAACTTTGAATGCTAACAAAAGCAGTGCCAGGCTTATTCAAAGCACACAAAGTCATAACTAGAGCATCTACTTGATGGACTTTGCAGAGACTAAAGAAATGCTCGAAATAGTCTTTTTGTTTTTTTGGAATGTTGTTCCAGTCCTAATGTCTTAAAGAGTAAGTGAAATAGAAAAATTGTCAAAGGTATAGAATAAAGCAGTGGGTTGTCTGGGAGAAGCCCTCTATTTCTTGGAAGATTTGAAGGAGAGGAGCAATGATTACAGGATAAAGGCATATCACATTGTCATGTTTTATGCCTCTTGTAATAGAAGCTCAAAAAATACTAATAAAATTTGAAAGCTGACAGATTTCAAATAGATAAAACGAGATCATTTTTGTGTGTACTTTAGCTTGTTAAGCTGAAAATCACCTTTATGAAAGAGATGGAAGTTTATTTTTAAAAGTTTTTTTAAGAGGAAAGAAACCAAACAACAAAAACCCATCAACTCCCACCCAGAAACATTGTTGTGTCTTCTCCACAATTAAATACTCAATGAGTCTGGTCTACTATTAAGCAAAAAAAAGTCAAAGATACCCATCCTGAAACACCAGCAAAACCCCAGCCTTTCAGCACCAGTGAAAGACCAGTATTTCGGATGCGGATTTGCAGTATCTTGCTTTTGGAGAAGGCATGGTGCTGTGATGGTTCTGTGACTACAGCAACTCAACAACTTTTCAGTTAGTCACTTTTACATTGTGCATTGAGATTTTTTATTGAAAACATTTCTACAAACTAGAAAGAAGACATCTAAAATGTATGGAAAAATATTTTTGAGCAAATATTTGCATAATTTTATTTTCAGGCACTAGTTAATTTTCCTGTTCTTTTTTATATAAAATAACTTGCATCATTATGCAAACTCTTACTTCTAAAGCTTCTTGGTTGAGCTTAAATGACTTTAAACAAAATGGTTCTATGAAATTAAGAGAGCTTTTTCTAGTGTAAAGTTGTTCATTACAAAGCTGCACAGATTATGAATTTGGCAAGTTACTGAAAATATGATAGAATATATAGGGAAGTCTCAACTTTTATGGTTTTAGGTTGCCAGCTTATACACATGTGGGGATTGTAAGAAATTCTTTTTTTACTTTGTGAGTTCAGTATGTATGGTAACTTTTATTTGTTTGAATATTGAGGAGCAGCTGAGTGTTTAAGCAGAAAATCGAAATCCCGTCCTCTTGATGAAAATACTGGTAACTGTGATTTTTCCAGATTAAAACCCAGTGGTTCATGAGTTATGTTTTTCATTTTAAGACGCATCCTGTATAAATATCTGACTAATTAAATTGTGGATTTCATGCAGTGTTTGATGTGTTGATTCTGAAAAGGACCAGGCAAGCTGACAACTCCTTTTTTTTTTTTTTGCCAGGATGATAGGGAAGGAGGAGTTACAATTCTTAGCACAGTATGTAACTGTATAGCTTGTCTCTGATCCTGTGAGGCTTTACACTGCCTTAAAGTGTCTCTTAAAAGTTGCCGTCACCTGTAACTCTCCTCAATGCCAGTATACCTGAATAGGTAACTTTAACCTTTCTCACTGTGGTGTAATTTGTTTTCACTGTCACTTTCCTATCATTGTTAGGGTTTAAACTTTCTTTTAAAAAGAGTAAAGTCTTCATTTGTTCTGCAAATCATCAGGTTTGTGGTAGTAGAGAAGAATGAGAAACTGCAGTTGCAGTGAAGTCCAACTTTCTAGAAAATTTGTTAATTCAGAGATGAAGATTTGCTTTCCTATAAATTCAGTAATTTGATACTAAATTGTGGATATGATCAGTGTGAAATGCACTGCAATTTTTGAATTTGAATGATTGTCTTCATGTGCTCATGTACTTGAAGGCATTTGCTCTGTACAGGTTGGCAATTACTGATAGACTTTCACCTGTTGTATCCTGCAAATGCATCTGGAATCTTTTGAACAGCTCACAGCTACATGGAGGCTACACTGTAAAATAAAATCATTTAAAAAGTGCTACATTCTGTTGAAGTTATGATTATTTATTAGACAAAATGATAGCCATCGTATGAATGTTTGCTTTAGATCTGATGTAGATTATTTAAAATCATCAGTTATGCTGTGGGTTTATGGGTTAAATTACAGGTAGTGTTTTTTCTCATGATTGATTAAGCAAATATTGCACAAACCACAACATTATGTAAGCAGTTATTCATGTGGCTGTTCCTTCATGTCTTGTTGTAGTAAAGAGAATCATAGAATAGTTTGAGTCAGAAGGGACCTTCCAAAGGTCATCTGGTCCAGCCCACCTGCCACAGGCAGGGACATCTTGCACTTAACCAGGTTTCTCAAAGCTCCATTCAGCCTGGCCAGGACACTTGCAGGGATGGGAATAGAGTAGGAAGTTGTAGTTAAGTTGGTCTTACATTACTACCCTTGAAAAACGGTGGTGGCAAGATTTTTTGAAAACTATATATGCTCCTGTATGACTGAGATACTTTGAAGAGTTATCCTGTAAACGTTGTGGAATGTAGATGGGACTTTTCTTTTGATTCTTTTAATGCATAAAGCCTCTGCTGCATGTGAGGGAAGAAGTGTGTAAGCATGTTGGGTTAATACTCTGCCTGTAGGATTAGATTTGTGAATCACAGTCATTGTATAAACAACATGCAGTTACTTCTATCATTTTAACATTGATTAAGACCAGTGATTTTTATTTACTTTACCACATCTCTGTTGCTTAACACTTAAAATGCAAAATTGAATTCATTTTCTGTAATGTTTCATGATAGCAGCTAAGGATATTGTTTGCAGCAGTCAGCAACTATGTGGGAGACTTGAGAAAAAACAACGTTGGCTTTTTCCTCTTGGCATTAAATTATTATAACTACGGAAAAAATTAACCAAAATTTATTAATAAATAACGAGAAACTGCAGTACACACTTGGGAAATTCTTGTCTTAAAAGTCTGATGATAACAATCTTTGCCTGCATATACGTCTGTTTATTTCCACTTCTGCTACTTCAGACGTTAAACACTTGGGAGTTATGACTGGACTTCTGTGAATATCCAATTATTTTTAAAAACTAAACTTGGTACAAAATTGTTTCGACTAAAACAGTGTTTTAGGGGGTTTGTCCTTTTTTTTTTGTCTTTTTTTTTTTAAGTTTTGCATGTACATTTCTTCAACATAATATGCCAGAGTTCACTTCTGTGGGTCTGTCTGAGGTGGATGGATCTTGCTGGCTGTGTGCCTCCCATCATCTTTGAAATTTTCACATATTTGACTACCACTGTTGATATCCACATTTGCTTCCCTGAGGACATAGAGAATTGACTACAGCAGCTAGGAGACTACTTCTGATTAGTCTTCATAAGAAAAACTGGGAAAAGACTATTTTTCCATATTTGAAGACTATTAGCAAGAAGTAACAAGTAGCTGTGTGTCAACACTTCTGCACTGTACTGCCCTGGAATTACTTCTGAGGTAGTGTACCACTCTTAGGCAAAAGCTCTCTGCCTGCCTGTGAGTGAGTGACAGTTGTATTGTCATTCTTGATCTGCTTGTTGCTGACAGAGATCACACCATATAACTTTCTTTCAAAAATAATTTTTAACTTTTTTTTTTTTTTTAAACTTTTTGCTATGCTTTGTTCAGGGTTTTTTTTTTTTTGGCAGGGGTTTGTTTGTTTAAGTGGTTGTTTTTTCTCCCCAAAAACCTTCTCTGGGAGATGAAATACCTCTTGATGTTGAGTTGTTTTGTTTCTATTTTTAATTACCATAACCACAGTTCTTAAATAAGTGTTAAAGATCTCATAGAATTAAATCTGGCCAGGGACATTAAGGGCAACAAGAGGAGCTTCTATAGGAATGTCAGGGATAAAAGGAAGACTAGAAAAATTGTGGACCCTCTCCAGAAGGAAATGGGAGACCTGTTTACCCAGAACATGGAGGTATTCAGTGTCTTTTTTGCCGCAGTCTTCGCCAGCAAGTATTCCAGCCACACTGCCCAAGTCACAAAAGGGAGAAGGCAGGGAGTGGGAAAACAAAGAAGTGCCCATTCTAGAAGACCAGGTCCAAGAACACCTAAGGAACCTGAAGGTGCACAAGTCTGTGGGACTGGATGAGAGTCATCCCCACAGATCTTGAGGAAAGTGGCAGATGAGGTGGCTAAGCCACCATCCATATTTGAGAAGTTGTGGCAGTCCAGTGAAGTTCCTACTGAAATGTAACCCCATTTTTAAAAGAGGGAAATAAGGAAGACCTGGGGAACTACAGGCTAGTCAGTCTTATCTTGGTGCCCAGCAGAAGTCGTGGAGCAAATCCTCCTGGAAACTATGGTAATGCATATGGGGAATAAGGAATTTGGCTTGATCAGCCTGGAGGAGAGAACACTCCCAAGAGGCCTTCCAGTACCTAAAGGTGGCCTACAAGAGAGCTGGAGAGGGACTTTTTACAAGGGCATGTGGCCCTAGGAAAAGGGGAATGGCTTTAAACTGAAGGATGCATAGTTGAAATCATGAATTCCTTTGCATATCTGCAGCAGAAGTGGGCCATATATGTTCTTTACATATGACTGATGCCTTAAGTAGGCAGAAGGTTCTAGGTTGCCTGTCAGAGCACAAGACTTTTTTTGTCTAAGTTGTAGTGTTTCTTGCACCTGAAACAGTTTGAAATTTTCAATATAAAATCTACTGGGAAGAAATCACCTGTTGAGCTGTAAGGGTACAGTATTGCTTTGACCTGGCAAAATATATAGGGATGTGTTGAACTCCTAAGTTTGTGCTCCCTTCTTGGTTTTTTTTAAGTTAAGGATATATTCAAGTGGTTTTTTAAAGCAGGTTATATTCCCGTAACAGAGGTCTGGGGCTTCAAAAAAAAAATTAACGCTCTTACATCCATGACACTGTCTGTAAATGATCTTCACAGTTTTTCTGGAGTGATGGCTTACTTGCAATTGTTAATAAGCAAAAACTTACCTGCATTTCATGATGTGGATGAAATGCAAGCGGGGGTCGGATGGGAGAAGGGGAGAATGCAGAAATACCTGATGTTTCTTTTGCTGCAACCTTTAGGTTTGTCCTAGTATCTACTTGTCTCAAATGCTAATACTACATATTTGCATGGTCCTTAAATTGTTGGTTTTGTTTGTTTTTTATTAAAACAGGCAACAACAGAGAGACCTTTTATACAGAAGCTGTTTCGACCAATTGCTTCAGGAGGACAGTTGCATACTTTGGGAGACCTGCTAAAAGATGTGTGTCCTAGTGCTATCACCCCTGAAGGTACTGCAGAAATAACTTTTTGTCCAATAAGATAATTCTTTTTCTGTTGATCTATTGGGTTTTTTGGTGTTTGTTTGTTTGTGGGTTTTTTTGGGTTTTTTTTTGTATTTTGAAGGTAGAACTAATTGTCAGTGCCAGAGTTTCAGATTTCATTAATTCCTGGCTCTTTAGTGTGCCCTGCATCATCTGCATGGTTTCAAGAGGATAAGATTGAGTCCTTAGTCACTCCTGAAGAATTAATTGCTAGAAGTTTTATTCTAAAATTCCTGTACTCTTTTGCCGTTATGTTGGTCATAATAAAAACATTCACATGTTATTTTCTGCACTTTAAAAAAAAAATTCTGAAAGTGTCAGCAGGTTTTAAGTTACCTTTAATTTTGTATTCCAGAAACTTTTTATATGTAAAACTCCAAAACTGATAGAAATTGAAGATGTTTTCAGAATGCTTTTTTCCCTTCTTGAAGTCCAGCCTTTTAAAATGTACCAGAAAGAGATTTTTACAAGTATATAATAGTTTATGTATGATTACAAAGTGGTATTGTGTGACCAATTAATGTAGTGTATTATTTCATACAATTTGCTGATCTGCACTTACTCAGAAAATAGACGTTTTTTGATGTCATTTTAGTCTCAAAGCTTACATGTGTTGGAGCTGTGATATACATTTTTGGGGGGGTAAATGTAACAGTTATGTTCTCTGCAAATTAAGATCAAAATTATTTAATGCAAAAGGTTTTTCATCTTGTTTGTGCTGTTGTCTTACCTGTAAATGAGGAACTTTGGAGAAATGTGTGATATTCTGGAGAAGATCTTGGCACGGAATTTACTGGTGTAGTATCAGCATCTTTTGACAGGGAAGCACTAAATTTGAAATCAGTATAAAAATCTGTACAATTCTGTTGTACACAGAAGCCACTTGATTCAAATTAAACAGTTGTCATGGATTTCTTCACATACTGTGATTTTAGAAATTCACTGAAATATCAAAAGTATTTTTTTACCCTTTTAATACTTGTTAACACATGGGAACATTTTCCAAAAATAACAAAAGGTAAGAAAAATATGGAATATTGCTAACCATGTGTCCATTTTTCATAAAGCTATTATAAATTTTGGAGCATTATTTTAAGTAATGCTTTCCACTAACTGTCCAAAAGATAAAGGAGATACCCATAGATACATGAATGTTAGCACCAGTTTAACCATCTTTAAGTACTTGACTGTCAGTATCATACAGACCCTACTGAAAATGTACAGAGGGAGTTTAAAAAAAATCAATGGAAAGGATGGATGCATTTTAACTTGGAAGGCAGTCGAGCACAAATTAGATGAAAGAAAGTCAAAAGCATTTATGCACAAGTTATTCCAGGATTTAGGGGATGATAATTTTTATGTGGATTTGCCAAAGCTGCAGATGATGAATGTGCTAGTTACTGCCCTTATTAAAAGTGTGAATGTAATGTAATTCTATCTGAATACCAGTGATGATGCTTCCCATCAGCGGCCTTCTTTTCAGATGTCGACAAAAGCACCAGTCTTTAATAGCAGAACAGAAATATGCTGTGCTAATTGCTTGCTTAGTTTCTGTTAAAAGCTAAAAAACCTTGTATTTACTCAACTTAGACAAAAAAAAGTTGGAAGAAGAGAAACTAAAGTAGGTACTATTCGTATACTTGCAAGGAGGGATGTGAAATTTGGTGGGTTTTGGAGTGTTGGAATATGCTTGTCTATTCCTGTATACATCTGCTTAAATTTGGCCCAGTTTTTACTGAGCAACTCACAAACTTAACAGTTTAATAAATCTGGTCCCTCACATGGGTGTGAGCTATCCAAAACTCGGCACATTTTCTCCTGTAATGCAGCTTTGTATTGTAGTGTCATTCAGTTGTTCCTCTTGTATTATGAGTGTTCTCTGCCCCTTCTGGTACTTAAGAGAAGGAAAACTGTCTGAGCTAAATGCAGAAAATAATGTGGGCTCCTCAGGAGGAGTGGGATTAGACTGATACATAGAGCCAGTGGAGGGGGGAGGCAGACTGACTGAACAAGTAATGTGGAAGAAAATGACAGATCTGGGAGTCATTAAATGTGATGGGGAGAGTGACTATAAACAATGTGGCAGAATGAAAGAGATTGGGGCAAAAGTCAAAACCTGTTGTTATAAATGCGAACACCTGGACAGAGGAAGTGGGGTAGGAGATGATAAAAGGATGAGGGAGGAAAAGAAGCGTGTTGCTTGTGGGACATGCACAGAGTTTGCACATCTGTGAAAGAATGGTGAGTAGATACCCTGCTGGCCAAGGGATTTGAAGAAGGGATTTGGAGGAGCAAATTGACTCAAAAGTTGAAAAGAAGGGCAGTTTGTGCTGACAAGATGCAAGTAAAGAGGTGTTCAGATGGAGCTGGGGATAGTCAGATAAAGGATTGAGGAAAACCTGTTCAGGGTTTGCTGTACCCCAGACAGGAATACAAAGTAGAAATTTTAGGCGTGGCAACATGGAAAGAAAAAAAGGAAGAAGCAGAATTAGAACAAAACAGAGGGATGATAGAGAAAGGTTCAGACATAAAGGAAACTGACCTGAAAAGATGGATGCCCATGACAGCAGTGATTCTTACTGCTAAGGATCATAGACAGGAAAGGACAGTGCTGGTTTAGGCTTTACTGCTAGAGGTCATCATACTCTGTTCACTGATTATTCAACTTAGCCAGTAAGTGAATTTGATTATTCTCTTGCTTGACTAAATACACTCATTAATTATTCAAATGTAATGTGCCCCATATTAAATGTTCATGCTCTAATGCAGCTTTGAGCTGTTAAAAAACCAACTAACTCTCCAGACTGCTTAGTGCCACTTTTGAGTTTTGCCTGTAGAAATGTTAGCAGCCATAACAAGGAAAAGCATCACCCTTTTCCATCAAATAGACTAAACTCCTGAGACTACAGAACCACAGTACATCTGTGCTACTGAAGTCTCCATGAAACCCATTCAGTAGAATCATTTTCTCTCTGATGCTGGATCACTGAGAATTTAACAAGCTTCCTCTGTCAAAGATGTTCCATCAGCTCAAAATACAGAGGAGATATCAGCGTAGGAGAGTTTAATTTGCAAGCATGTTTTGGAAACCTGGGATACTACACATAAAGGTTGTACTTCTAAAGCAGTTGTCTCCATTTGAAGTTGAATACTTGAAGTTTAGATGGTGTCAGAGCTGTAGACTGCCTATACAATTGTAATTTCCTTACACACTTACCATTCATCTTATAATTACTCTCTGCCTCTCATCTCTCTTTGTCTTCTGTGAGACTATTATCTTTCTGCCCAGACTGGGCATGTTTTAGTGTCAGGTGTGTGTAGTGAAAAATCACAGTCCTGATTCTTGAAAGGATAAATCAAGAATTAATGTGCTTCAGGAAGTATTATAATTTAGACAGCTGAATACTGCCTTTGGGAGCTGAATTTAATTCTTTTTTCCTGGAGAATTCATTCATATGTGATTGCAGGTAAGCTGAGTGTCACAAACCCACACATTTTATAGAGAGGAGCATCAGAAAAATCTAGTGATCAGCATGAATGTTCTGCTGAACAGTTTGCTTGCTTGTACTTGTAATCAGTGAGAGCTCTGGGCCATTGAGTGTGCAAACCCCAGGCACTTTCTGAAGTAAATTTTAGGCCTCTCATAACTATCCTTCTGTCCCACCCTCCAAAAAATGAATATTTCTGGGCATAAGATCACTTTGACTTCAGTTTGTGATCTCTAAAATGATGATAATTCAGTCTCTTTCTAAAGGAAACTCTTGTTAAAATGGTTTCTGAAGGAAAAATAGATTGTAGTCAGACATTAAAAATTGTCTCTTTAGACATTATTTAGTATCTTCTAATATTTTTCTTGTAAACTTGTATGTTTTGTCTTAATCTACACTTTATTCCGGTGGAGGCATTAAAATAATATTGTAACAGAACAGAATACATTATCAAAGGTTTATTAGAAAATTATGAAAAACTTTTTCACATCTGGATTTTCAGACTATTCAGTTATCAAAGTTTAGATTTACTTAATTTTTCTAAACAAAGGGGATAAAAGTAGTATCTCATCAAAGATATGCTTAAAGGTATAATAGATACTGGAGAAGCAGGTGGTTTTTCATCTTTTTACTCTTCTTGTCAAAGTCATTTAGGTATTTTTCCAAGCTGTATTTAACCTCCCTCTTTAGTGAATTAATTCACTGGTGACATTAACTTCATCTTTTCTTCAGTGCAACATAATCAATATGAACTTCTTTCTTTCTGTTTTTCTCCATCTGTTCACTTTTTTTTTTCCTTTTTCCTCTATGGTTTTCTCTTTTCCAATGACTTTTCATTCAACTGGAAGCTTCATGGTAATTGTGGTGGTTGCTTGTCCGTGGTGACATCCGTAACTGAGCTTTGTGCCGTGGGAACACAGAGAATATAAGGTTTTCAGACTCAGCATTTGTAGCCGTATTATGTGAGCTGTTCCTGCTGCCAGATTCTTAGGGACCACCACAAGAAGAGGGAGGGAAGGGTTTCAAGAACCACCCACAGTGTCTATATGCCTTTGCTTTAGGAAACATGGATATAATTAAGTCTTCCTTTTAACTGTGCTGAGAAAAATGTTTCAATGAAAAAATGTATTTATATATACATGGATTGAATATATGCATTGATTACCAACTGTTGGAAACACAGCGTAAGGAGCATTGTCAAAAGAACAGGTTAAATAATGACATTAAAAGATTGATAGTGAAAATGGTCTTTGTAAAATGCTGTGTCAATATTATTTTGGACTGTTACAGACTGTGGGTAACTGTTTAGCTAACTGTTTTAAATAAAACTGCATTTTATTTAAATTAGCTTATGAAACTATTTATTCAAAGCTTTTATTGTTTGTTGAAGTGCTGTAAAAAATGAAAACTTGTACTGTTATTCTCTCAACCCATACTTTCCTGTCTCTCCTCAAACTGGTCTTTTATTCAATTATATATATTTTTTAAAAACATGTATATGTGAATATTTTCTTTTTGCGTAATGAATTCTGTACAATGCTCACCTTTCTGGGTTGCTAAACAGTTTTATCTCCTTAAACTGTTAATCAGAGAAAAACTGGTGGGCAAAAGGCTTTTTGTCATGGGCATTGTTATACCAAAGCAAAGAGTGGCTTCTGTTTAGAGTCCATCCTTTAACTCCTCAGATTGCGAGGAGTGTTGGCTTTATCTTCTCTTGTCCTCAATCACTGCAGTGGAGTTGGAGCAGAGTGCACAGTAGTTGGGAACTCATTTGTCAAAATGTGTATGAAGCATTTCATGCATTAGTAGTAATGGTCAGAAAGTGTAAAGAAAAGCAGTACTTGGAATTAGAGCAAGCACCAAGACGCCAGTGTAGTTCTTAAAACTATTGGCAATTACATTAATTGTCTTGACTGTGAAGAATACCCTGTTTTTCTAAAGCAGCAATGAGAATGGCTGTCTGTGTTAGTAGCAAACACAGAATCATAGAATGGTTTGGGTTGGAAGGGGTCTTAAAATTCATCTGGTTCCAGCCCTGCTGCCATGGGAAGGGACATCTTCCACTAGACCAGGTTGCTCTAGGCCCCATCCAACCTGGCCTCGAACACTGCCAGGGATGGGACAGCCACAGCTTCTCTGCACAACCTGTGCTGCTATCTCCACCTGAGACAGGGAGTAAGGAATAGATTCTTTATATAATTATAAATTATATAAATTATATATTATTCTTTATATAATTATAAATTACAGCTAGAATTATAGCTGACTAAGAAATTTATTCCTAATACCGAATTTAAACCTGCCCTCTTTCAGTTTAAAACCATTCCCCTTGTCCTATCACCATATGCCCTTGTAAAAAGTCCTTCTCCAGCTCTCTTGTAGGCCTGCTTTAGGTACTGGAAACATCTTTAAGAGTAATAAAATGTTCAGAGACCCTTCAAGGAAGATGCATTTATTTCACCTTGCATTGCTCCTGCTGCAGTACTGTACAGTACTTTCTTCCAGAAGGCTAGGTTAGAACAGATCTAATATAACCCTCTCTAATTTTGTGTCTAAATGAGTATTTAGACAGTAAATGTGTTAAATCAGCTGTTTGCTCATTAGCTGAATAATTTTTCTTTTTTTCCTATTTAGCTGCTTCATAGGCAGTGGTTGTGGTTATGTGGCAACAGAAACAGTAAGACCAGGTCATCACCTTCCACTGAATATTGATACATTTCATTTGTTCCACTTATTTGCTTTGTTCTGATTTTCCTGTGTTGACATAAAGTTTGAGAAGCAGTGAAGTCCTTCTTGTCATGTTTAATAAATATTAAAATCAGTATTTTCAAACTAATCCAATAATCACTTCCTCTGAATTGTGGCCTGCTTTAATCTTTCTTTAAGGCATGTTTTTAAACATATTTTTATGTTTAGATACTGCAGTAATAAATTGTATTTTATCAGTTATGCAGCAGTTCATAAATTAAAGTCACCTCAGTCTGAAATTTTACTATGGATAAACCTATATTGTGTATGAGTATATTTTTTATTTGCTGTATTTCCATAATTATTGTTTAATTCAGTTTGTCTAAAGGCTGCATATAATTGAAATCAAATCTGGGAGTTGTGTAGTTATATAGAAATACTTAGCTTGATGTTCATGGACTACTATTCCTGACCATCTAGAGTTATTGGAAATCCTTACTGGAAGATGGGCAATTTCATTTCAGTTTTCAGTGTTTTAAGGTAAAACTTTATAAGTTCTGTGCTTTGAACATAGCAAATTGTGTTTAGTTTTCAGTTGTGATCACCCTCTGTTGGAGGAGTGTGTGTACATGTGGGTTTTATATCTGCTTCTCCCTAGTTGTTCATACTTGAATCTGAGGCAAGCTGGTCAGTTAGGTTTTGGGGTGTTCCATTATATTTGATCCTAATTGCAGCATCAGGAAAGAGGGGTACTTATTTTTCAGTTCTTTTTTTCAACTTGCATTGACTCATTTTCTATCAATGTCTCTTCTTTTTCTGGCTCATGTTCCTTCATCATCTGTTCTAGTAATAGATAGCTCTTGCTGTCTTTGTTACTCTTTTAGTATCTGCTTTTGCATCCTCTAAAACAAACTTTCCTACTTCTTTGACTAAGCTCACTGTAATTTATTTAACTAATTTTGTAGATTTTCAGACCTTGGCTGATTTCCTAACAGGAATAGATCTAGTTCTCTGGGGTAGTAATTAGTCAGTAGTCACTTCTATGTTGTTTTTTTCTTTTTGCTTTCTGTCTTCTTGTCCTGTGGTGTTCTATTATCTAGACTTCTACTTCAGTTTCCTAGAGTTTTCCAACAATTTTTTGTATCATTGCATATGAAAATCTAAAATATTTTGACACCTAGGGGCTGTGCCTCTCTATCAGCATTCTTCAATTTACCAGTTTCTCTTGGTTTTAATTTGTCCCCCAAGTTCCTGGTTAGTTACTCAGGGAAGTCAGAATAAAGTTGCCTAGTGTCCCCCTTCTCATTCACCGTTTTACACTCTTGAAATTGTACAAGTATCCTTTCCAGCCAACAGTCAAAGATCCTATAGTTTTGCTTCTCAGGCTGTGCATCATGTAGTTTTGAATCTAAGCTCATGACAGATGGCTTTTTTATTTTAGTATGAAATACCCATTCATGAGGACTCCAGGGTTAGAATTAGATTATTCTGATTATTCATGCTGCAGCCTGTAAACTCATTGTCTGATCTTTTTTCCTATGCTTGTGGATGGCACTTGCACAGACAAAAGTTGATTCTTTGATTGGACAGTTCTTGTGTGGTAAAGTGCAATTGTCTGCAGTAGTTCCAGTTCCAGAAATTTAGGCAGTCATTTAAATAACTTCAGAGTTATTACTATTTGTGGGAAGATTTAGTGGCTTATGCAGGAACAGGCTAAGATGAAGCTTGATATTGCTTGTGGTCTCTTAGACTGTGTTGTTGTAGTTTCTATGCAGGTAAGGAAGAGAAGATGTTAAGACCATGTTGTTACCTGCAACTGTAGCATAAGGTCACATACCTGATATGGTAGAACATGTTACTTATGGGTATTCTTCCCCAAACTGATGAATAACAAAATTATCCATCCCTGAAGGAGGTAATACCATGGCTACTCTCCCCCACTGTCTAAAATCCTCTGTTTTTCTGAGATTAGGTGGAATAGTCCACCTACTTACAGCAACACTGTCATCTATGACAGATAATAAAATTGTTAGCTATCTGTTGCTTCAAGGAAGTCATGCTGTGTTTCCCCATGATTTTCTGTATGTGGTGATAGTGTTCCTGTTGCCAGTTAAGGGGCCTTTGTTTCCAGAAGTAATATCAATTCTGAACGTCAACGTTTATCAAATTGGAAAAAAAAAAAGTGAATAATTCACAACTATTGAAAAAAAATATTTTGTTTAGTACCGATTTATGAATTTCTTGTAAATGAACATCCTAATATTATAAACAGTTCATTTAGAAATAGTGACTCATCTTGTTAGGAGAAAGGGAGGAACACAGTATGATCTTACATAACTACAAAGCAACAACTGCAAGAGGAAACAGTGTTGAGTTCAACAGAATGCTTTGAAGAGGCAAAGGGTTAAAATGATAGAAAACAGAGTTCTGGGGAGGGAAAGACTTTTCCTCTTCCACACCAGGAATTTAAGACATTGGGCATAATGCAAAGATAAAAACTGTATAATGCAGAAGAAAGCAGTTTTATTCCACTGCTATAATGTCTAAACAATTCTGGATACAATTTTAATTTGCCAGTGTTGTTGAAGTCTTCATAAAACTTGTTTTGATTTTTGTCTCATGCTTCCTTGAAGACTCAAATGGTAAACATTTGGATATAATGACGCAAACAGTAGGCTATCAATCAATCCCAGTTTTCACAGCATTGTTGTTCATTCAGAAAAGCTGTGTGAACTGACCTCTTTCTACAGCAGTGTCATTAGTTCTTTCAGAAATAAAACAAGGATCAAAAAGACTTCCAGGATTTTTCTCTTAAGACTTGCTGTACTGAATGATTTTGTAAAATTAGGGATCAACTGTTTTCAATTAACTCTCAGCTTTTTTTAATGTATAATGTATGAGAGACTACATATTAATTGTTTTTGTTCTCCCTCAGTTTTCTAAGCATTGACTTCCAGTAAATTAGTTAAACAGAAAATTGAATTTAGATTAGATTTGCCATGTAGGCTCCTAATTTTGATACAAATGAGAAATGGTGCAACAGAAGGAGGTAAATTTATGCAGTGTGAATGTGTTTGGATAGACATGAAATATGACTGGGCTTGCTTTGCCTGAGGTCAGAATTAGCTTGACTGGGGGCTTACTGTGGGAATTGGACCAGCACAGCACCATCCCAGTCCTTGCTGCTCTTGCAGTGAGCAAACAGAAGGAAGTCTTTGCTCCCCATGTCTAACTAGTAAGTCTGATTGCATGTGCTCTCTGCAGACTGGTCTCTGCTTTTCAGTGCTGTGGAGGTACAGTGTGGAAATACTTTCCCAGGCTACCTAAATTTAGAAATATAACAAGCCCTGGGCAGTTTTAGGCAGTTTATTAGCCACACTTTCATCCCACAAAGCTGTGAGAGCATTGTGAAGGGTTAGAGGTCTTGTAGAATGTGGTTGTGTACTAAAAGATGGTTAAAGCTCACCAGTGATACGAATTCTGGTCCACTGTCTCCTCTACTGTGAGAGTCATCTTGCAGGCCACAACTGACCTTCAGACCACTGCTTAAGCTATTCCTTCCTCCTCACATCCTTGACTCAGTGGTGCTTTCCATGTTGGAGGAGGTCATCCTGTACTTCTCCTTTCTGGTGTGAGTCATTATTTGTGCCTGTTATCTTTTCCTAACTAGGCCATCTGCTTGGATTATTCTTCTGCATCTGACTTTCATCGTACTGCCAACTTTTTGATTTTTGTTTTTTTTTTTACACCCACAAACACCTACCTGCCCCAGTTGCCTTTTCTTTTTCAAGTTGAAGTGGAAACATTTTTCTGTGTAAAAATTGTGTACCTTTTAATTTAGTAGTCCTTTTTGATCAAAAGGGGTGGAAGTCCAGAGGTTGGCTTGAGATTACAGAAGTAATAGTCGTGACTACAGAATTAATTAATATAGTATTAATTTGTCATGACCACATGGAAAGGTGCAAATAATCTGAGAAGAATGTGGCAGCTGTGCTTCTTGTTAGCCATCTTAATTTCTAAACAAATTCTTTACATAATCAGAGAGGGCTTCTGTTGTGTGCAGAATGTTCTGGCTCACTTGCTCTCAAAAGAAAACATAGTGGGTATGTGAGGCTGCTTGTGATCTTTCTGCATACAATTTCTTGGGAAACAGTGAACATAGCTTGGTTTTAAGGGCTTCTCCAACTTCACCTCAATCAACTCTACAAGGATTATCCACTTGGTATCTTGTGAGTCCTTTGTTCCTGTCTTGTTGGCAAATGGGATGAAATTTAATAAGTCCAAATGCCAGATTCTGCACCTATGACAGAGTAGCATGGAGCACAGATATAAATTGGGAGAGGACTGGCTGGAGAGCAAGCCTGCAGAAAAGGGTCTGGGGTTGCTGACCAGTGGCAGACTCAGTATGAGGCAGCTGTGTATCCTGGCAGCCAAGACAGCAAACCACATCCTGGGGTGCATCAAACACAGCACAGACAGTCAGAAGAGGTGACTGTTCCGCTGTATTCAGCATTGGTGCAGCCTCACCTGGAGTGCCGTGTGCAGTTCTGGGCTCCACAATGTAAGGATGTTAAGGTACTCAAGTGCCTCCAGAGGAGAGCAACAAAGCTGGTGATGGGGCTGGAAGGCATGTCCTGTGAGGAGCAGCTTCCAGAGGTGGGGAAGTGGAGAGGGAGGTGCTAAGTTCTTGCCCTGGTATCCAGTGATAGGACATGTGGGAATAGCTCAAAGCCGCACTGGGGAGGTTTAGACTGGACCTTAGGAAGCATTTCTTTACCATGAGTGTGGTGAAACACTGGAACAGTTTTCTAGAGAGGTGGTCGATGCTCCAATCCTGTCAGTGTTTAAGAGGCATTTGCACAGTGCCCTTAATAACATGCTGTAACTTTTGGCCAGCCCTAGATTTCTCAGGCAGTTGGATGAGATGATCTTTGTAAGTCCCTTCCAACTGCAGTAGTCTATTCTAGTCTAGTCTTTCCTCTTGCATCCAGCAACTTTGCTAACATCACAAGAGTAATGTGCTGTTTCTTTGTGACTTAGAAGTGGTTTCTGGGCATGCACAGGCACACACATTCAGAAGGGTAGACTGTAGGAAGAGGTACAGCAAATAGGGAAATAATCCTGTTTCTCGGACAAGCCTTCGGAAATTTTTTCAGCTTCAGCTAAATTTGTTCTGCCGGCCACCCAATAAGTTTTATTAGTATCAGACTCCAGACTATTCTCTTTAAATTAGTCAAAAGGCCAATGACTTCATTCAGGCACAACAAAGTTTTTCAAGTCTATCATTAACAGTAGTAGTATGAAATGGAGAAAGTAAAATCCTCCACAGAGCAAAATAACTTCTTCAAAAATTGAACTTATTCTGTTTGAAAATCACAAGCTAGCATTTGTAAAATTCTCTCCAGAAGAGAGGTGGGGTTTTTTTGTCCTAGAATAGTCTGCTCTTCCTGGGAACATCAGTGTTCTACCACCAATTTCCTGACTGAATGCTATATAGAGCTGGAAGTCCAGGCAGTTAAGAAAAGATTGTGGAAAATTACTGACAGAAAACCTGCCTGATTTCTAGTAATCTGCCATGTGTGTGAGTTTTAGGAGAATGGTTGGGGTCAAAGCATCTTGACAAAATGTTTTGGTTGTGCTGAATTTTCAGTTTTAAAATGAGTATTTTTTGTGTTTTAGGAGGAGACCTCAGGTTCCTTATGCACTGTACACGTTGCAGTGTGTTCCCACAGAACTTATCACTTAGATAAAAGATGAGTGAAGAGAGACAAAAAGGAAGGAGAAATTAAGAGGCACAGAGGGGTGATGTGGCTTGTACCTGGTCACATTGAGGTCAGTAGCAGAGTTAAGAATTGGATTTTATTGAGTTGTGATCTAAGTCAGTCTGTCTTACTCCAAAGAGGCCACAGAGGTCACTCAGTATGACTGAGCCATCAAAAACTTCACAGAAAGAAACCCAAACCAAACCTTCCTTCTAGTTTCTCATATATCGTTGCTCACAGAAACAATCATGTCAGTAACAGCTGAAGTATACAAAGTACATAGATTTACAGGATGTTTCTTATGGTTGGTTTCATAGAAAATGTGACAATTCCTTTAGTACTGTAATTGGTGCAAGAGTAACTGGAGATTTGGGTCTACCAAAGCTTTCAGGAGACAGTAATAACCCTCTGTGAAGACCCACAGAGACATTAATAACCCTCTGTGAAGACCCACAGAGACATTAATAACCCTCTGTGAAGTTCTCAACCAGGACGCTGCAGTGCACAAACGGATTTAAATGTTGTGGTCTCAGTGTTTTTATTTATACTAGTAAACAAAAGAGGGTTAGAACATGTGTTGTTTGTGCTGTATGACCATTAGCAGTTCTCTGGCATAATTTTGGTCAAGGCAAATTAATATTCTCCCAGAAAATTTGAGCAGTGTTCATGGATTAACAGTCTGGGGTCTATTCTCGATAGGCAATAGAGAGAGGGAGATAATTTAGCTGAACGGGCATGAGCTGTTTGTTCTCTGGCATTTGCCCTGAAGTTCGAAGAGTGAGTTCTGGCCCATTTTTTGAATTATATCTATACCTTTAAATTAGGTGCACGTACTGTGTCTTTGGGGGTTGTCTGAGTAAAATCATTCCCATCTTCCTTGCATCTCTCTTACAGTCTGGCTCTATTTTGCCTTGATGCATATAGGTATCACCTGATTTTTCCAGGAGATAAACCTCTTACAGGGCTGGAAAGAATAGAACCTGCAAAACTAAAGGACCTACAAAAATAATTAGGAGAAAAGTAGCAGTTTTACCAATAATGTAAAGGAGAACAATCTGCTATGTGTCCTACTCTCTTCTCTAAGGATTCAGCAGCACTTGCTAACAGTAGTTGTCCCCTGTTTGAATATCTCATTTTAATCAGAAATTTTAATAACTTCACATTCAGTGGATAACTTTATATTTTGCTCTGCACCTGTAGTCATTTGGAGAATATCTGTTAAAAAATAGGGGTAAAACTTTTCCTTACATCAAAGCCAAAGTCTTATGCAGTGGTTTGGCCCATGCACAGAGGGGCTACGTCAGTAAAGATCTGAATGCACTTGTGCTCCCTGTCCTTTTTCCTGATGTTATCATCACCACATTTACAATGGCAGAATGCAGCGGGTCTCTAGACTATAGGAAACTTCACTAGGTCCAGTATCTCTGTGCAAGCTGGCAGCAGCCATTTAAGCCAAGAAGCCCCATGTATGGACCAGATACACAAATAGATGCCCTTCTGCCACTTGTGATGTTGGGCATCAGTATCCTCAGATGGAGGGTGGTTGCAAAGCCAGTTCTCTTTAGTGCTGCGAACTAATGCAGCCAAAGCAGTGGTAATTAATTTCAGAGCTGTGTATGTTTGTCTACATAGCTAATGATTCCTAGTAATCTTGCTAACTAATTGAGGATGCTAACTTAGCAAATTTTGTTTGCAAGTGCTGTATGTTTGTGTTCTAAGCTTTATGGATCTATTTTTCTACTCTGAAGTGGAAAAATATGTTCTGAACTCTAAAAAATATTTAGGTTATGAGTCAAAAAATAAAGGTTATATTATAATCTATCAGCTTTGCAGCTGTCTTATTCTTTCAGAATGGAAAAGCCAAAAAGAACTTTTGATGAAAATTTATTTCCAATTTTGACTCTGACCAGGTAGCTGTTTTGAGAAGGGGTTGTTATTTTTTTTTAAGTTAGTGTTCAGTGTAACGAGTCCTGCAGGTATTCCATTACTCCTTTCACCACTCTTTCCTGAATTTTTCAATGCTAAATTCTTTAATTTTACTTTGGTAGAGATCTCTAAATACATCAGTCTGTTAGCTCAAAAGAACCTACAGTACATGTACAAAAAAAAGGTATTTCATGTGTGCAAACTCCACAGCCTGCTCATTACAGAATTTATTTTTCAATGAGTAAGAGCCCGGAAGAAGCTAATGTAAGTATTTTAGCAAGGGTTTGTATTTCTCTGATAAACAGCACTCCCCTTCTGTTTGTGATCACAGGATGAAAGCTCTCTAAGCTTGTATATGTACATTTTTACTGCTACATCATGTAGTGTGCTCTTAAGATTGAGATCTCATTCCCCAGGAAGCATTTCTGTCTAAGATTAATTGCCCTTTTAAAATCAGTGTTTGATGTATTCCTTTGGCTATATCCTGACTCACTTTAACCCTCTTTGACCTGACCCCACTGACTATTACTGCCGTGGCTGGAGCAGAAATCCTTCAGCCTGATGTATGCAGTACAGACTTGAGCCTGTGGTTTTTCACATCGATGGATTCAATTAGCTGAGTTTTTACTGATCAGCTTAGCAGAGGTTGAAGAATTTGTCAGACATGGAACAAAACTGTCCATACTTTGGGTATAATTGAATAGCTCACCTCAATTTTCACATGTAGTCTGCTTATGAAGTTGTTTACTTTGATAAATAATACAATAATATTCCTGGAAGTAGCATTTTTAAAAAGGAAAAAACAGTTTATTTTTCTCTAGTTAAATAGGGGAAGGCACAAAATATGAAATAATAGCCATTAAGCCTCCGATCTGTATGTGTTGCTTATCACTCTTCAGCCAAATGTTTTCAAATGGTAATTATGTCCCAATGTCCACTTTTGAATTTGATGTATTAAACTGGGCAGATAAACGAGCAATTAGTGTTATGGCTTGAAAACAAGTAAATGTGCTGGTCTCTTCTGTACTGAGAGTGATTTTTCAGAAACAGTAATCCTTCTTTGCTAGGAATAGGTCATCATTTGATTAGCTGAAAAGTTCTTTATAAAAGATGGACGGCCATTAGGATCACAGAATATTTGCAGGCATGATGTGAATTATAGTAACTTGAAAATGAAGTAAGCTTGAGGTTGAAAGTTCAAGAATGCCATTAAAAACCTTTAAAAGTGTATGAATGTGCATATACTTAGGGGATATATAATATTTAATAGAAAATTTGTTGTTTAATTATTTGGCATAATACTATTTTGAAAACAATGACATTATAAAAGTTCCCACAAACTATTAGTAACAAGGTCTTTTACAGCAAGATGATTTGCTTTAGACCAAACTTTGTAGAGAAAAATCTTTATCAAATGGGATTCTTTTTTATTTTGGTGTTGTTTTTTTTTTTCCAAGAACCACATTGATCACGTTTAGCTCCCTAGCTATGTAAAGAGATAGCCCTAATTTCTGAAGGTCAGTTGCATAGTTTGGAGGGAAGGGCAACGTCAAATCTAATTAAGGGCATAGTGCATGAAAGGGTTAACTTATTGTAAGTCAAGATTCCTGCTGTTCAAAAAAGCTACACAACTCTTAAAAGTGATTTAGCTCTCCCTCAACAATGGAAAACATATCATGGATGAGTTGGCCTCAATTTGTCAAGCATTCAAGTGTTTATCTTTTAGATGCACACCTTGCCTGTTCCTCGTGTATCTCAATGTGTTGTGTGCTTGCTTGTTCCACGGAACAGCAGCACGATTTACATTGAACTTTGTCACTTTATTCCCATGAAAGAAGAAGAAAATTGTTTTATAAGCCTCAGCTGCTAACCCCAGTCTTTTATAAACTACCACAGGTTTATTGCTAGTTCAAAGCTGAGGCTAAGACACTGATGCTAAAGATGAAGGGTTATAATATTCCCTGGGATAGTCTTAATCTTACCTTTATTTTATTCTGCCTGAAGCTGGATGTTTGATGGGAAGCATCTTTGGCCTTGTAAGGTCTTCTAAAACTTTTAAAGACTAAGATGTCAGATATTTAAGAAAAATATTTTAAGGTTCTGTCATAAATTAGTTTGGGACTTATTCAAAGAACCCCATTAAAAAAACATCTGTGAAATATACAAGAATAAAATAATAATAAAAAAGCAACAACACCAAAGTTTAGTTAAGTAAAGCTTAACCCATTTCCACCTTCTCTCTACTTTTCCATTGAGTTGCTGAACTCTTTTACAGAAGGAAAAGTTCCCTGGTGTTACATGGTGTTACTCTCAGTGTTAACTGTTTTGGGGAATTGTAAAAAATAGTCTGCTCAGGCTTAGTCTGCTTAGTGGTGTTTCAGGCCAAATTCACTTTCTCTAAAAACTTTTTGAGTGGACTAGAAAGAAAGTTTTCTAGTTCATTTACATGCTTTCTGGCTCCTATGAGATTAGAAGTGTAAGCCAAGTTCTCATAAGCTGCTCCAAAGTATCATAAACTTGTGGTGATTACTTTAATCTGCTTTTTTTGCTATGTTTCAGAAATGTGGCTATCTAACCTGAGGATAGACTTGAGGTAGAAGATGACAGGAAATAACGAGAGAAAAATTGCATGGAGAAGAAAATTATGAATGGGGTGATGCCAAATATTTGATTCCATCTCAGTATTTAGTGATATTTAATGTAGATGATGATAATACTGCATATGACAATATTGCACTTATATTTTGGGGATAGAGAAGCCTGGACTGTAGCTGAATATAATCCAAGGGATGTAATCATGTATGAACTGTGACAAAGAAAGTGTTTTTCCTCTCCGTTAAGTCACAGATGTCTAAATTGAAGTTGAGATGTTTATACCATGAGACAACCATGAAGATATCAGCCAACTGGCCTGTGTGAAAACCAGGTAAAGAAGTAGAGTAATAATTAAAGCTCAGTCGGTGAATATGGATCCATATTTATATCTTGCCTGGAGCTGGGCTTTTGTAGTCAGGTACTCTGCAAGAATAGTGTTCACTGAGGTTGATACAGGTCTAGTTCTATCATAGCATTTTGGAGAAGTAGTTCTTATGAGGGGCTCTGGTAAGATGACATGAAGGTGCTGTAAGGGTTAAACTGAGATATGTAATATGAGTGACAAAACACTCCAGGACAGATAGACTGACATTTCTAACTCTTTATTTTGGACAAGAATTTAAAAAATCAAATTAATGAGTTAGAAAAGATAGGTTGAGCACTCCTGTTATTTGTAAGTTGTTCAGTAAATGTATCAAAAATTAACATTCCTTTTAAAAGAGTTTTTAAAACAAAATTCAGAGTTGTAGATTTTATTTGCCATACCCCAAACTGAAAACATACATTTAGGAAAATTATGACCTTCAGTTTGAGCAATTGAACTCATGTTACTACCAATGGTTAAAATGAGTGATATTGTCTTGTTGCTGACAGTTAACTAAATTTATGTAATGGTTTATTTATATTCATGTCAGGCAGTTAGAGTCTATCCAGGAACTGTAATTCTTATTCTTCAAACCACATCTTGTGTTTGGAACAATGCTTATTTCAGACACGGAATCATTTTGAGAAAGAAACGTGTACTGAATAATGCACTGACCTTGCATTTCTGTGTGTGAGTTCTTCACCTTAAGTCAGCTTCAGTGGCTTTCCCCAGTGTTGGTGAGATATGTAGGCAGGAAGGAAAAGTCAGTCCTGTGCTTTCATGTCACATAGCAGCATCTAAAATTTTGAGGTCAGAGGAACCTTTTGTTGTGGCTAGGCTATTGTAGAGTTGGCTTTGCAGAACTTGTTGTGCGTTCTTGCTCTTGGTCAGAGGATACTGAACAGCATTTCTGCTGACATGATGCAGTGTATCATCTGTGTGTCTCCTTAAACTGATAATCATTCCAACTTAGGGGAGACAAAAAGAATAAGGATTTTGGTAGTTTGTGTGGTTGATGTGAGGTTAAAACCATGTTAGGATTGCTATGGAAAATTAGTTACTTCTAGCAACAGAGCCTACTACTGTGAGAAGCAGGGTCGTTTTTGCACTGGATGGAATTCACAGAAAAGTAAGGACAGCCTGGGATATGCTGGCTGAAATAGGCTAGTGTGAAGCTTCTGAAAGCTCATAACATTTTATTCCTAGTTAAAAAATTCTAAAAAAACTCTATTCAATAGAACATGTAGCAAACGTAGACCTTGAAGCTATAGTTTTTTGAGTATGAAATATTTGGTTTTAGTAAAGAGAACATGTTTGCTGTCCAAAGTACTTCTGCTGAGTTCATTCAAAGAGCAAAATATCATTTGGCCACAAGATTTGACCAAAATCAACATTTTTTATGCACTTCCCATGAAATTACATAGGTATTGAGCTCCTGTTAGTACTCAGGTGGTTAAGTAAAATTTGTTCAGTATACAAATTTGGTTTTCTATTTGATCCCTTTATATTGAGGTTGTCGTTACTGTGGAATCAGAACACCTCACCATATTTCTGTACCTTGGTCACTATTACACATACACATGCTGGAAACTGATTGCAGATGTTCCAGTTAGGTTGGAGTTTATGCATGGAGAAACCTGTAATAATATGTGTGAATTTCTAGTATTTTTTTTAAAGGTACTGAAGAAAAGTAAAGCATGAATATTTGATTTATACATGGGTTTAATTAATTCTGTAGCTATGGTTGCTCACTAAGCAGAGAAATATTTTGCCATGAATTAAAAAATATATGGTATCTGCCTATAGTCAGTACTACAAAAGTGATGTGAAAATGTTCATAAATACTCCTTAGGCTAATTTTTTTTGTATTTTATGAATACAGGATTTTTTTTTGTAGCACACACAATGAAAATAATTGCAACGCTTGTTTTGTTGTAAATGGTATCCTGTCTTTGTCAATTTTAATACTGGACATTGGAGTTGTTTCCAGTTTTGGACAGGTTACTGTTAAATGAGGTGGATGATCTTTGTGAGTTTCAGGGCTAATGAATTAAACCATTGCTGACTATATTGAGGTTTGAGGGTTTTTAGAGATGCTACCTACTTAAAATTACAAAAAGTGAAGTACATTCATGAAATGCTTGTTTGTTTCTTTTCTGCTACCAGTGCAGAACTTACTGGTGGAGAATTTCTTTAGACTGTGAGGCTTGTTTGGGGCTGTCTCTCCTCTGTATGTCCTAGAATATCCAACCTGAGGTGCCTAGAGAGGGAAAGAATAACTTCAGCCAGTGTCCAGTGCTTTCATACCACGTGTGGTTACAGATAAGAACACAGTATTTGAATTTCCTTGCTAAGATAGAGTAATCTTTTGTAAATAAGTGCACAGATTCATGTGTGATCCTTGGTGCTACACCAGAAGCCTAGCTTCCAAGAAGGGAATTTTCACTTTTGCTTACTGGAGATTTAGCCCTGCCCAGCTTTGTCTTTAGGCTTTCAAAATTGGGTCAGCAATATCTTTCAGTAAATGGTTGCACACTACGTTACTCACATGAAGCATATTACTGAAAACTATGTTTCTGTAAGTAATTTCCTAAGAGATCCTACAGAGGTAGATTAAAATCTTTCCAGTGAAGATGTTGGTGTGTCTCTTCAGATTCAGAGATGTCCGAGGCACCAGGTGCTGAGCACACTCTGTTCTCCTGCCTGATAATCTGAGGAACAGAAGAAATGGGGAGGAAAGCAGCCACACCACAGTCACAAAAAGAAAATTCTGCTCCTTATAATGCTGTCCCAAGATGAGTTTTCCTACAATATGGTATAGCCTATTATCAGGAATACCTTTAGTATCATCTTCTCCAGAACATATGATATATTCTGAAGATAAGCAACCAAATGCCTATGGCCCACTTCACAGCTGGAAAAGTTGGCATCTAAATATGTCATGCTATTAAAATGCTGCTACTGCATGAAACTTGGTTGTGTTTACTCCTTACACATTTTAGTGTCCTTGTCTATAGTCCCATGGCCTTGTATCATACAAGAAATGCATTGTTTGCCCCTAATTTGAAGTACCAGATTCTATTTGCCTTTTTAGGGCTGTAAAACCGATTTTATAAGTGGGGCTGCCGCTGACTACAGGCAGATTCTAGAACTTGCTATGCAGAGAACTTGCATACTGAGGATTCTAATTGAGTACTACAGGGGCACTTTTGCTAAAGCCTGAATATCTTGTATTGTCTATCAGTTAAGGGATTTAAGCCTGCTAAATTGCCCTGACAGGTGATTGCTTGAGGCCACAAATCTGAAGGGAGGTATTTCATCCCACTAAAGAATTTTAAGTGGTACATCACAGATATAGTCTGGCTAGAGGAGCTGATCTTGTGTAGGTGAAAGGGAGTATGTCACTGCAGCGCTGGTGAGCATTGAGGTGTTAATCTGGGTAAAAACTGGCTGAAATAATTACCTGTGACAGAGGCAGTGCCTTCTCACTATTCTGCTCTCAGGCACTTGAATCTATCTCAAAACTAAGCCAATCTTTTCCCTTCATCTTCAATTCTTTCTTTTAAATAATAATGTAATTCAGTGGAAAAATTTATTTAGATATATCAATGGTTTGTGCAACAATTTGAATTGATGCTGAATAAACTAATTTTCCTAATACTGAGTAGTTTACTTTGCAAGCAACAACTTATATAGCTGGAGGAAATAGAAAAATTTACTGTGTGATACCATGACATTGCACATCTCGCCACGTTCTCTGAAGACTACAAATTTTCTTGTTTGTTTTTCCACTGTGTCTCACTGATTCCTGGATATTGAGGGGTTTTAAAGGAAGCTGGGGATTAGCAGCAGAGAATATTGTAGTTAGGGCATTCCCCTTAAAGAACGGAGAGTGGACTGAAGCTGCCTCAGGTTGAGGAGGGCTTTGAGCCACTCTCAAGGACTCACTGAAGATGAAACAGGCCACTCTCTCTTGCTTCCTTCAGCAGATGCCTATCTGCAAAAGAGAGTCTTTTGCCTGTACTTGCTTGTAGTGGTTTCCTCATCAGGAACACTGAGCCACCTTATAGGTGACAGTGAAGCAGATCTCTTCTTAAGCCCTTCACTTCAGAGGTTCTTGTTCCTCTCCATTTTCTGTACAGAGCTGGAAAACTCTTCTGACTTTAGATGGTGTCATGGTTTGAAGCTGGCTGCTACACATGGTATGATTAATTAGCCTGGGTCTGGTCAACACTTTAAAGTGTTGCAGCCTTGAGTTAGGGTCTAAGTTAAGTGAGCTGAATGTCTCAAAAATGTCTTAGTACATAACATGTAACCATAGTTATCTGCCTTCTGGAGACGGAATATTGTTAAGTTTTACCAAAAAGCTTTATCATCCGTGCTTATAGCTTGCCTCTAGTAACTTTAGGGGGCTATAGTACCTTCTCTATTGATACAGCTCCACAAGAAAAGAAGAAAAAAAATCTTTTAATCTTGGGGCAACCACTCTGATAGATGACTTAATTTGTTTTCAGCTTTTTTTTTCCTTTTTGCAAATGGCAAACAGTGTTTGTTACTTGTGCATCACTTCAGTACTACAAAAATACTCTGATTTTAAGTAACATTATGAAAACTTACAAAACATATATTGCTATGCTTTTTTTTTTCTTGTATTTCCACTTCATCTTATTCCCAAGAGTAATTTGCAGCAAAGCAAAAAAAAAAAAATCTTAGGTCATGTGATAAATAACATGTAACTCAGTTCTGACAGGATTTTTAGAGGACAGAAAATGTTGATGAAGTTACTGGAAATTTTGAACTTAGTGGTTTTGAGGAAATCCTGGGGGTTTTTTCACTACATTGCTGAACATTGTAAAATGGGTATTGACAGTAATGGTATCATCAGGTCTGGACCCCATGTGCTGCAGATAAGCAGAGTTGCTTGCCCTAATTTTCACAGGCATGAGCCAATGATATAGAGTGGCATTACCCTTTGTAATTAGGTCATTTAAATTTTATACCACTTAATTTAAATATATTTTGTGTTTGGCAACTTGTACACTTTGTAAATGCATTTTGCCACTTTAAAAAGACTTCTCGTGATCATCGAGTATGGGGTGGGGAAGAAGAGGACAGCGGTTGGTGTGTCAAGATGAATCCAAAATCATGGAAAGAAAAAATATTTTGTAAATCTGTTAATCTATTATATCTCTAAAACAGGTGGATGAAGTTTTCATGATAGCTAGCAAATCATTCAGTACTCAGATCACAGTGGAAATGGGTAAGAATTAGCTGCTGAGAAAGCAAGAATACTCTTCAGTAATTTTTTTAGTGTATTTGCTGTTGACAATGTTTTGCTACAAAAAGTAGAGAAGATGTCTATATGAGAAAGACTCTGTGATTTAAAATCAGATGTGTGACTGAAAACATGAAAGTTGAGGAAAGTTTGGGTAAATGTGCCTTAAGTGAGAGTTTATGGTTCCTAGTAACAAAAGGAGGGAAGAATGTTGAAGTAAAAACAATGGATTTTGTGAAAGAAGGCTGCAGTAAATACAGAATTGGGAGATAAGATCTCTTCAGTCAAGCCTCAAGGGGAAAAGGAATTAAGGAGAAGTGATGCTTTGTCAGAGATAATACTAAAGCACAAACAATGCTAATGCAGAGATTTAGATTTTAATTAAACTGTAAATTCTTCATTGACCTCTGAGGCCTTCTCAATTTGCCAAGGAACAGAATAAAAGACTTGTATGAGAAAGGGACAAAGCTGGGTAAGGAACAAGGAACAGAGACACCAAGATTACTTGCATTTCATTTTTAAGCAAGAGTAGGCAGATGCACACACATCCAAAAATATTATGTTGCACAGTAATGGAAGAGCCAAAGAAAATGTTTCTCATTTATAAGCTTTTCTTCCAATGGCAAGAAAATGGTACTGTGGTTCTAAGGCTTTGAATCTATTTTTTGCAAGTTATGGCTAAAAAGTCAGATGTGTGTAGGTTGCTATCACAGTGCTAATGCTGAAACAGCATTCTGTCATTTGTTTTTATGCAAATTAGTTGTTTCTGAAAATTAAATATTACTATGAAACATTTAAAAAAAATGTCACTAACTCTCACCCATTTAAAGAATACCATAGGTAGATTTTCATTTTAAAGTGTTTATTACATATATTTGGAGGTTACTTAAAAATATTTAGGTGTTCCCTCACTTCTAAGAATAAAGAGAACTGGTATTGTAAATGACCACCACAACTGGGTTTCTGAGATCTTTTCTTTTGGAGTTTATTCTCTTGACAATCTGACTGGTAGTGTTTCAGCCCAATAAATACCTGTTTTGGCTAGAAATAAGAAGTTTGTTTTTAAATGATGTGTTTTGTTCTTCAGACTTGTCCGCAATAAAACCAGAAACCAGCAAATGTTTATGCTTAATTTAGTGTGATAATGTGTGTATTATACCATTTAGAGAATCAGGACTTTGTACAGAATATACCATATGTAGGTAACAAGTAACAAAAGCATAATGCTTCATTTTAGGCAAACAGAACTGTCTGCTCTTGCAGGAAGAATTATTACTGGCATAAAGTCAACTACATATTTAAAGATGATTTTTTTACCAGTGTAATTTAGCTGTGCTGGCATTGATAGCTGGTTATGGTACAAACATTTTCAGGCAGCTGTCAAATCATTTTGGCTACCAAACAAATATGATTTTGTCTGTGTTATAAAATAGAAATTATGTTAGAACTGGGGTCACTGAATGAAAGTGCCAGTAATGGTACCTACACTTCTAGATTCTGCTCTCTGCCATGCCGCTCTTGACGAGGATGGTGGTTTGTTCTGTAATATAGACACTGGAGGGGAACATAAAATGCCAGTTAGTAAATGCAGTGATACTTTTGAGTACTGAATGTGAATTTCACTGTGGTAGATCCATGTGAGAATGCCATAGTATAGTATAGTATAAAATGAGTGAAAGGTCACTGCTTACTTTTTCCCCCCTAACCATTATTTGAAGCATATTTCATATGCTCTTCTCATCCCATGGCTCTGAAATAAATTTTCATTTTTTGTTGTTTTAGTTCATGTCGTGACTGTTATGTCAGTTGCTTTAGCTGGTTCCCATCATTTGAATCAAAGGATCAAAGTACTTGCATCCTCCGGGACAAGTATAAATAAAAAGAATTGAAATATTCTTAGAAAATACTCTTGTTATACTGGGAATCATTTGCTAACTTAGCTTTTCCAAGAGATGAAACTAAGTGAGAAAAAACCGGTGCCAAGTCAGCCTTCAGAGTAATTCTGAAATATTGCTAGTGATTCTTGTAAATTATTCTTAGCAAAACAAAAATTACTTCAGGAATAATACATGTATTATATGTGTGATATATTACACATAGTCCAGCTCTTTCAGGAGATCACAGTATTAAGAATACAACTTACCAGTATGTTTTAGGAAGCTCAACATTTTAAGCATGATCTGTGTAAAATTCATATGCTTTACAGCTGGGCGAGATGGACATGCCTTAACTGAGCTGACAACAAGCTGTGATCACTGTAGAGTTAAAAAAAGTCCCTTGCGACTAATAAAGAAGAGTGGCACTTCCACCGAGTTTCACTTAATTCTGGTTTTTTCTTGGAATTAACTTTAGCTCAAAGTTTCTATTTTAGATTATAGAAATCTCAGCTTTCTCCACACTGATATTTCCTACTTTTCATTCTGTTAAATGTTAAACTCTGTAACACCAATTAAAACTACCGTAAATTGAGTAAATGTTTAATCGTTCTGTGAACTTTGAATGGTATACTAGTGGTTTCTCTTTTTCTTTGAATTAGATGGAGAGCAGAAGACTCAAGTGATGATTCATGGAATTGAGCCAATGCTGGAAACACCCATTCAGTGGCTAAGCGAACATATGAGCTATCCAGATAATTTTCTCCACATTAGTATCATTCCCCGACCCACTGATTGAAACTCAGCTATATTCGTATGAGGATCATTCTCAAGCTGGAATTCTAAGGGCATGTCAACTCCTTGCTTCTGTCAGTCTTGACAGAAGCAGCCTGACCAGAAAAAAAGAAACCAACAAAAAGCCGAAACAAAACAAGAAGTCCTCACTGCTGTAAGCCAAACAGGAAGAGAGATCCTATCATCAGATAAGGGCAATTGGGCTGGTCTTATTTTGCATCACTGCTGCATTTGTTCACCGCTGTAATTAAATCAGTTGCGATATGAAAGAATTTACAGGACTTCTGCAAGTCTGCTGTTTTCTTGTAAAATATAATGAAGCTGAAACTGTCAGCTGAAGAGCAAATGGAAATATGCCACTTGATTGTATTTCTGATTAACAAATAAACAGGGCTGTTTCCTAAAGAGGTAGTGTTTCAGCTTTGAGGGTGGAAACATTGGTTTAATTTTCTAGAAAGTTAGACACTGAGAGATTTGGTTACCAATAGCTTTTTGTAAAAGATCAAATTACTGTAAATCCATCTTTCCTTAATGAGAAGTTCATGTTTACAGTATATGTATTGGTATGCAAATGATCTTTTAACTTTGATAACAAGCAGTGAGAGATTTTAAAGTAAGCCCGTGAGCATGTTTTGTCAGTTAAAAACATGCACAACTTTAATTATTACAAATACTTTTGATTTGTATGCTGTCACTGAATACTCCAGTGTGTTTATTATTCAAACCAGTTTTCACAGACTAGCAATGATGTAGGATAATTTGTCTCAGGATTCGTCATGGCATTTTTTTGTGCTCATCTAATTTTTTTTTCTCTAAGAATATATTTTCTTAATTTACTTTTAAAAGGTTTTTTTTTTTAAAACCTACATGGATGTTGCAAATAGGATTGTATCCTGCTGTTAATTCCCATAGACTAGGAAACAGTTAAATCATAGAATGATGGACAGATTGCTTTTTAATAATTTTGAATTTTGGAAAGCTGAGGCTTTTCCACGCTAATACTTTCTTACATCTGTGGTCCCTGAGCAATCAGTCCAAAATTTGGAAGCTTCTAATCTCATTGCACAGATTTTTTTTCTTAGTACAGCAGATGTATTTTTAGGTTATTGGATCATCCTGGTTTCTAAATGTTGCCATTGCAGATGCTACCCAAACTCTACCAATTTTTTCTGTGTTACACTAAATTCATCAAACTCTGTGCTCTGTTGCTTTGTCTGCAGTTTGTGGCTGTTTGTGGCACAAAACTACGTTTTTGTAGACATATTATCCAATATGTCAAATATTATCCAGTATAAAGAAAGCATGACATTTTTCTTTCAAAAATAGAGGCTGTCGAAGCTCCTACTCACAGTCTTGGCTTGTAAGTGTCCCAGTAACTCCCTGTGCTGTTCCCATTCGTTTCCATGCTCCTTTTATGGTAGAATACTTACCTGTGTCTGAAAAAGAAGAAAATGAAAATCAATCAAATGAACAAAAACCTCTTTCTGAAGCAAGAGGGGAAGGATCTCCATGAGTGAGGATAGGGTTGAGGCTAAGAAGAGCCCTGAGGGCAGAAAAAGTCAGTAGACAGATTAGATACTGTTTTAAATGTTAATGAGGAAATAGAATTAAGGAAATGGAAGGGTAAAGATACTAATGAAACAAACTTATGCTGTATTCTGCAGGACATGAAGAATTTTTAAAACAAAACAAACCGTGCTGGTCTGTGTTTATGCAGAATTGAAATATAATATTGTTATGGTGGGATGATTTGGTTGAGTTATTCTAATTTCCAGTTCTGTTTGGAATTTTTGTTGCAGTGTTGGATTGGCATTTATAAACTTTCTTAGGCACACATATCTAAATATTTTGGAGAATTTCAAAGTCCTGCCAATGGATAAAGCAAATATTTTGTAGAGTCTTCATATTAAAAAAAAAAAACTTTTGTAGGGATAATTTTTCCATTAATCAGGATAAGAGGCAATACATTTCAAAAACTGTAGAGATTGTATTTCCTTTGTTTTAAGGTAATCTGGAGTGAGTCACTGGCTATTTTAATATATTCTACACCAGCACTTTAAGTATACAGCTCTTCTCATGGCCCATATTTGCCAGTAAATCCAACTTTAAGGCCTAGCATGGAACAAAGAAATAGCTTGGCTTTAAAACATACTCTTTACTCTTACTTTAACTATTTAAACTTTATTAAAAAATAAAACAAAGTTTGAGTCTGTCTTTATTTCCAGCTAAATAAGGATCTTTGTCATGGAATGACAAGAGTACTTAACTAATACTTAATAAGTAGGAACTTCTTAAAAGAGGTTGTTAGAATATCATCACATATAGAATGGGTTCCGAATTAAAGCAGGTAGGTATCTCTTCTATGTTCAAATACCTGGTTTTGAGATAGGCATGGTGACATTTCAAAATGTCACACTAAACCTGAGTAATATCTCTTGAGAGAGAGGTAAAAAGACATTCAGAACTAGATTTCAGATTTCTGTACTTTCAAGTTACACTATCAAATTAGCCTGTTTGAATATGAGTTTAAAATGAGGGAGATGTTTTCTTTCCTTCCCTTGCCTTTCGTGTCTCTACAATTCAAGTAATTAAGTTCTTTTAACTGTGAAATGAAACACCAGTTTCCCTGAACAATAGATTGAAGGATACAAGAGAATACAAACCAGCTATGCAAACAGCTACATGAAGAATTTGGTGTATGTCAGGTTTTTATATATATAAAACAACTAGCATTATATGGAGTTTAAAGGTGTGCTTTTAGTAGTATTTATATGTATAAAAAACACTTAGGGTAGAAAGAGAGGCAGTCAAACACCATGTTAGGGTTGGAGGATCTTGACTGCAATTGAAACTGCCAAAATGTGTCTAATTTTGAAATAGCACTTTCCTCTGAAGATGTTTGAAGCCTTAATCCTTGCATCATTTCACTAATCTACATCAACAGATGCAATAGAATGAATATGTTGTGGAAACAAATCTGTGATCAAGCTACTAATACTCGTTATACCCTCAGATCTCACCATAACTGTGAGTATAACATGGTGGAAAGGGTAAAGCCAATATGCAATGTAGTTTGGTTGCATCTGTGGGAATTCGGAGGATTGCTTGCTAAACTTCTGACAAGTGTGTTTTGCAAGTTCACAAGCACTCATTAGATTAGAAACCTCTAGAAGCTTGGTTCTTCAGAGAAGATCGAGCTGTAGTGGGAGAAAAAAGAATCAATAGTGCTGTTCACTAAACCTTTGCCTTCAGTGGCTGCCTTACAGTGAAAGACATGTGGAGAGCTGGTGATGTCTTATTTTGTACAGATATGTATATAATTTCTCCTTGTGTGTGTTGCTACTTAGAGTCCCAGCTGACATAAAAAACCAGAAAACTTGTTATTCTTTCAGCTAGACAGAGGCACTCACGTATTTTTATTACTACAAAATTAAAGATCAGAATGGAAACTATTGGCTGAAACTTGCACCTTACATACTTTTCTGACTATAATTAAAATAATCTGCACTTCAGAGGTTTGATTTCCATCAGTCATATGTACGCACACCCTCACTGGATTTTTTTCCACAGCTCAAAATTAGCAAAATAGGCTAGTTTTCCTTAATTTTAAAGTTTATCTGAGTCTGTACAAGGCAAACAGGAGGATGAGATGAGGCCATGGGGGTGAGCCTAAAGCCTTGAAATCCTGGCATGACACAGGAAGTCATACGGTTTCATCACCATTTCCACAGCGGCCATTTTATCATATAAATCTTTGCAGATTCTTCTTTAATTTGCAGCTTCTCTTTATTTATTATCCTTGAGCTCAGCTGAGTAATGATGAGGCTGTGCCTGCCCCTGGCTCTGCAGCTCCTGTCTCTCCCTTGTGGGATTGCCATTGGTGCCCTGCATGTGACTAAAACCCCCATCTCTGGAGCCCTCCCTGGCACTTCTCGCACAGCTCCTCCTTCACCAGCAGAGGATGAGTTCATTTCTGCTGGCTCTTACCACAAACTGGGTGGCCCTGTAGGAAAGTAGTGAGAGAAGGGTGCAGAGGAGGAGAGAGGGTAACGAGAGGAATTAAAAAACAGTGAAGGTGGGGCTTGAGAGAAAATACTTTGTGGGGAGTGAAATGACAGAGCCAGATTCTTGATCTCACCCAGGTTTCTCATTCACTCATCACCTTACAGCTCCTACCACATGCTTTCCTTTCCATCTGTTCCATGAATACTGTGCAATGGCTTTCACCTGTGGGCAGTGTCTGGTACCTCTGGTGTTGTCTGGAGTGAGCAGTGCACTGAGTGTGTATTTAACTTTGATGGTTTAGCACATTGCTGAAGGAGCCCTTTATTTACAAGAATTGTTTCAGAGCTTCCTCCTCTGCAGCAGATCCTCGGCCTGGGCTTCCTTCATGTGAGGACTCAGAATGGGGAGGTCCTGCTGCACAAGCATCCTGCTCAGGCACCACGGGTCACTCACTGTTCCAATACACTGTATCCTGGAATACTGACTCATGGGCATGGCTTTTTTATTCAATGGATGGATGGATGGATGGATGGAGTCACTCAAGGACCTTTTTTCATGAAAATTAGTGTTTCGTGGCTCTGAAGTTTTACTTTATGCTGTTCTGAATGTTGCATACAGAACAGCAGAATACATTTTCAATGTGGGTAATAAATACCAAACCCAGTTTTGGTCACAAGCCTTTTCTGTTTCATTCTCCAGACAGAATAAAATTCCATTATATGGGGTTTAGTTGTAGAACAAGATGTCAATATTTGTAATGAGTCTGTACAGGCAGTAGAAAGAGGATGTGTCCTTTTTAATCATCAGCATTTCTTCACTGTACGTCTCAACACCTTTCAATGTGAAGATACATGAGGACTTCTGCTGAGGCATGCTTTTGCTGAACCACCCAGGCAGTTTCTCTGCCAATTTGGGAGGTCTTCTCCCCTATGGAAACTCTCCAGTTTTGGTTTATTATATATAAATTTATACTTGATGGCTGTTGAGAAAATGACTGGAAGAACAGCCATAATGGCAATGGAAAAAAAAAAAAACCAGAACAACCAAATGACAAAAAAAGGAAAGCTTAATTTATTGCTCGAATGGAATGTCCTTCAGTAAGAAATCTTAATGTCTGTTTTCAGTGAAATTAGTGATGTCCTGCTTCTGGTTTTCCATTCAGTTATTTCAGTGGTAAGAGGGAACAATCCTAACAGGTCAGCCTACAATTGCCTTGAAATTTTTATAGTGTGTTTTTAGTTAATATGCCAATAACAAGAACTACTTGGTTTTTATTCTTTCTCTTAGCGAAACTTGAATGCATTCAAGGGTTCTGCTGCAATTGGCTTCCTCAGGGAGGTGCAGCAGGAATTGTGTCCCTTCTGGCCTCCATAGATCACACTGGGATCAGTGTCTTTTGGGGTATAGGGGAAAATAGTTCTCTGCAACCTAGCTACTTGCACTCTTCCCTCCCTCCTTCCACAAACGAGATGCCACAATTTTCCATCGTGCAACCCTTCTCTCTTTTTTTTTTTTTTTGTTTTTTTTTTTTTGTTTTTTTTTTGTTGCATGCTTTGGACAACAAACCAGGTGAACTATAGCTACTGAGCATAATGATTAATTCTTCAGCTGTCATTTTGGGGGTCTCTGAAATTTAGATCTTTCAAGTTTCTGAGCCACGCCTCTAACAGAGACTTGTTCTGGGGTAGCCACGCAAGCTCCCAACAAGATAACACAAGGTATAAATTAAATTATCTTTTAAAATTGGCACTCATGTAAATGGAAGTATCCCCAGCCTTCATTCAGGCTGTTTTTGCTGTTTCTGTGTAATCAGCTTTCTGGATACTTTCAAAAAGCAAACGTCACCGACATCGTGTGGAGGGAATGGACGATGCCTGTTGCACAACTCCCTTGCCCACGCCCAGCTCAGCCCTTGCTTGTGTCAGTGCAGGCAATTAACAGTGCTCAAAACCACAGCAGCTCCTATTCTAAAATGCCATTTGATGGTATCAGGACACTTGAGCATTCAGGAAAAAAAATTGTTTATATTTTAAAGGGAGTTTATTCTTCAGCATTAGAAAATGCTGAAGTAATAAAAGGCATCGAGTGTGTAGCATCAACAAGAAGATCTTTGCTGCAAGTTATGATCTGGATGGGATAAAAATCCTTCTTTACTATAGTACTTGCTTGAAATGAACTGTAATATATTTATGTGTTCTGCTTTGATCCTAATGCGTTGTGGGGCGCTATGCTGAAATGAACGTGGATACCATCAATAAAGGAGAAGATCCTTAACACCTTAATGTATGGGCATGTGCCGCAGTTGCCACATCATAAACAAGGGCGTAAGCTTTTCAGAGCTGCCCCAAGATGGGGAACTTTTACCTTCCCTTGTCCCGGGGTAAACAGGTTGCTAGTGTCTCTGAGAGCAGTGGAGTGCTTTCTCTGGCACTGGCCAGGGAGGGATGAATGATTACTGTGGATTTGCCAGACGTGCTGTAGGCACACAGGTGCATCTTGACCCAATAGGAATGAAACTGAGTGTTCATCTTTACCTGCAGGATTTCTTCTGAATGATTTTGTTATTTATATCAAAGAGGGTCTCAGGGATTTGAAGTAACCTTAGGCCTGGGATAATTTTGTAGACTAGCCTTGGTGCTAATTGTTTGAAGCAAATCAGTCACTAAAATTTTTATGAAGTTTCATCGTGGAATGAGATAAGATTAAGTGTAAATGGTGTGGCTGGAAACTTCTTGAGAAATATTTATTTTGTAGTGTCACATAGGATCACAGGAAAAAGAGAATGCTCCTGCCTGTGCTGTCTCTGCTGAGTGTTTTGGAGGGTCACTGTTTGCCTGGAGTGGTGAATTATCACTCTGCCGTTCAGATCACATAGTAAGGGTGTTATTCTGGTGGAAAAATCTCCTTGCCCAAGATAAGGGCTGACCTAAACCTGAGTCTGGTTCTTCTGAGTTCTGACAATAATAATCTCACGGAGCACAAGCCACATTGTTGCTGCTCAGCAAGTCGGTAGGTTTTTTTCTGGATTTATTGCCTTGCAGAGGTAAAGCCTGCTCTTTATTCTGAAAAATTCCTACCTTAACAACTGAAGAACACCTTAAAAGTTTTTCAAACTAGAGGGAGAAGCTAGAGCTAGGAGGAGCTAGCAGCAACCTCCCATGATGTACCAGAAAGAGAGAAAACTCAAATCCTGCACTTTTCATCACTTCACAAGCTTCTTGATGCAGCATAAGAGAAAGGTTTCCCAATAACTTGTCTGGGGTTCACGTAGGGAAGAGAACTGGGGGTCTTACTGCTGCTTATGTAGATGTCAGTACCTTCAACTTTGCAAGCAGAGCTTATCAGCTTCTGCCATGAATCTGCTGTCCTTCCTCTGCATGCATGTGGAAATTCTGCTTCCAGGAGAACTGCCATTTCAGTTTTACTGGGGGAATGAATTGGTAGAAGCTTGGGAATAAAAGATGATGTCTAGAAGGTTACTTATGGCAGAGGATCCTTCTCAGAGCCGTGTTTAATCCTGCTGTGGATCAGGTGCTGGTCAGAACTGGGTTTGTGTTGAACCGTCCTCTGATCTGTCAAACAAGTCTGTCAGCAATACCTGTGTGATGGCTTCGGCCTCAGAAGGGACAGATCATGCTTTGCAGTGCAAACTTTGAAGAGTCTGTGATACTGAATTTGCAAGATGGCAGGGTTTGGTAAGTGATGCACAGCCTGTATGTATTTGTTATGGAACGACTCTTTAAAGGCACAGTACACCATTAACATGAGGAGCATTGTTTTATTTATCTCCACTGATGTTCCTCTGAAACTGCTTGGTTGGTAATTTTAATGGATGAGTGTCACGGTTTAGGAATGGTATTCCACAATTTAGTGTTCCCAGTGAAGCCACTCCAAACCATGCTCTGCTTGCTCACTTCCCCCTCCCCCTGCCATGGGATGGAGAGGAGAATGGAAGGCACAAAAGGTAAAGATCACGGGTTGAGGTGAGAACAGTTTACTGGAAACAGCAATGAGATGAGAAAACAAACAGTAAGAGCAGCAACATTAATGGCAGAGGGTACAAGAAAGAGGCGAATGATCCCCACACAGAAACCCCCCTGACAACACCTGGCTGCTCCCTCCACCATGCTACACTGATCCAGGAGGGAGTCCTTCCCCTGTCCCCAGATAATGCCATGTGGGGGTACAGAATAGCCTCCAGGTCCTGGCCATGCATCCTCCTGTCTACAGCAAAAAAAATTAACCCTGTCCTGGCCAGAGCCAGGCCTATGTGGAATGGAAATCACTGCACTGGCAGGTACAATAGCCGCTCACCTTATTTGCTTACAAATGCCCCAAGCAATCACGCGTGACACCTTCCTGCAAATGAGGCAAATCCCACTTGGCACTCAAGCTGCTGAGGAAGAAAACTTTTATATTGTAACATTAAAGGCAGACACTTTGTTTTAATCACTTGCCAAAACAGCTGAAAACAATTATTAATTAATAGGAAACATTAACTTTTAGCTTTGCAAGCTCTCCAAAGAAGTGTCTGTGACAACTTGCATCTGGATTTATGGATAATTTGGATACAGTGAAAATGGGCATCGTACTGCAAAGGTCGACTGCTTTAAATTCATTTTAAGTGTACACATAGTGCTCTTAAAATTAATATGTTTATAAACCTAAATTGGTTCAGTTGGATGCCTTTTGTTCTCTTTGTGGCTTCATTTGAAGCAACAACAAAAAGCTGTGCTTGTTTGTGTGTTTAACCAAAATGTTAAATGCAATTAATCCACCAAAAGCATACAAATATTTTTTGAATAATAGAGGCGCCCCTTTCACAGTGTCTTTGGTATTTAGCACTATGGTTTGGCGAGTAGAAGGCAACTTTTTCACATCTCATAAATAAAATTCAAAAAATCTTTTGCTTGGCTTGTTTAATTTGAACCAACGCAGTGCAGCACCCTCAGTTTTTCTTGTCTGCTTTGATAAGGCTGGGGTTAGTATGTATGGTTAGGGCGAGGTGGCATTCCTAGTATTTTAGATTCTGGATCCTACCTTCCCTTCTGAAAAATACTGTGTCTGACAAATACAGCTCCCAGGAAATAAGAAAGGGGATGGATGAATATTGCAGTCTGAGACAGAGGTCCTGTTCAATCTGACTATTTGGGGATTCATCATGCAAATCTATTGCTTTTGCCTGTTTTGTCCAAAAAAAGAAAAAATTCCTTGGACTGTCAGAAGCAGAATATCCAAAATATTTCAACAAGATCAAACCACAAGAGTTCGTTTGTTATCTTAACTGAGGATCTTGAGACATCTCAATTATTTTGACAATAGGAGAGTGTCTCCTTAGCTTGTCTGCTTCTAGCCAGTCCACTTCCCAGTTTTTGAGCAATTCATGGGAGCAGATTCTTCATCAGTTAAAATATCATCTCTAGCAAATGTCAGAACTTTGCTTTATACATGTGCTGCTAAGACTCTTCTCTTAAAAAAGGTGTGTTTTCATCTTTTATTTAAAATTCTGCCAGTCCTGCTAAACCAGCCACTTGCTCTTTGCCAGGTAACTCAATCTGAGCTCATCTTCTGTGCATGGGACTGAGTCTTAATGCCGAGGGTTGTCTGGTCACACCGCGTAGCTTGGGTGACTGACAATTTTGGTAAATCCAGAGTCTACATCTGGATATAGAGAGCCAGGTACCAGACTTTGCCTGTGTCATTTGAAGAAGGCCATCTGTTCCCCTCTTTAGCGTGTTTACTTCTCAGTAGTGTATAACGACTGGGAATCATCTTTGTTATCTTTGTTTTGATCAAGGCACAAAGCACCTAGCCACTCACTGACTGTGGAAGGCAGATAGGCCTGTGTAGTCCTATATTTATGGTGGAGATGAAAATTGTTACGCAGTTCAAAGGTTAAGTTGTGCCTTCAGATAATAATGCTTTGCTTTTCCTGGAATGTTTTGCACAAGTCTCATAAAGAAATAGCACTGGTCCTCGTTTTATCAAATAGTTCAGACTTAAGGGGCTACTGAAATGATGCCTACAGCTCATTTCCCTTTCCCTTCTCCTCCCCACCCAGCACAGTGCTGCTGTTAGAAAGGGAGGGTTGCAATGGTGCACACACATGGATGCAGCAGCTTGAGTCAGATGTACAGGAATGAAGGGCAGTGCTGCTGCATCGACAGAATGACATCTCTGCTCTGGTTGATAGTGGTCAATAATCTCAATAATAGTGATCATATAAATACCTGAGGATTTTATGGGCTGAACTATGGCAACTGCTCTGCTTCAATTTATGTTTGTCCCTGCTGAAGTCTTACACGTGTATCCTGAAATTACTTTTTATTACAAACAGTGGCTGTTTGCACAAAGAACTTCATAATCTCAAAGCAGTTATCTTTCTGCAAATAGATAATTGGGTTATTAGCAGCTTTTTCTCAAAAGAAGAGGAAAAATTGACTAGTCCGATACTTCTCAAAGGCAGACTGAAAGGAAAAAAAGTGATTTCTGCAGTGGGTTGGGCATTTTCTGTATTTCTGTTCTCTACCAGCTGTTGCCTGATACACTGCTCTGTCTGGAGACTTGTACTAAACATTCACCCTACCAAGCATAGCCTAAGTGAACTGCACTTGTGGCATCTCCACAGTATTGTGACCAATCACCAGTGAAAGCAGTAGGTCGCTTCTGGTTACTCACTGGTGTGTTAGATTCCTAGCAGCAGTACCATTTTCAGGTTTGTAGGTTGTGTGTGGCAGATGGAAATAATTACTCTCAGTGTGCTCTGGGGTACTGCTAACTGAGCAAGAAAGACAGTGTGGCTTCCCTCTCCCACCACCCATGGTTTAGGATATGCCTCGTTGGAGTGCTACAAAAATCTGGATAGATTCCTGAGTTTCATTTTGGTGTTTTTCATTATTTCCACAGAAGCAGTTGAGGGATAAATGTAAATTCCAAGTGTCAGCTTCCAAGGAAGGTGTGAATTTGATCTGTGATGGCCTTTATTGAGAATGAATTCAGAGTAGTACTCCTTTTAATGCTTTATTTTTGCCTGGGCTGTGGTGATTTGGGGTTTGTTGAGACCTGTGAGGTTCCTTTCTGCCAGTATTGGTTTGTGCCTTTTAAGCAACACCCTTTCCAAAGCCCTCAGTGCCGAATCTTGGGCACAACTCCCGTGTAGCAGAAACTTCTCCCAGCTCTTGAGTTTCCTAAACACAGTCTGAGATTGCAGCATCCTCTGATGCTTCTGCACGTAAGAAGATGTTTGGATTTGGTCTGTTCCTCTCCAGCTTTTTGAATCTGCCAGCTCTGTGAAAAAAACGGGATGCCAAAATTTTAAAATTAAAAAATAAAACATGATTTGATATGTCAGCTTCAGAGGACAGCTGCTGATTACAGTACACCTCTCTGTGCTGTCCTGGTTTTGACTGTTTCTTGTTACAGTGGTACAATGAAATTTGTGTTATCCTGTGTTATCTTATGCTTACAGGACATGGGAACCAGCAGGTTTCCATGTGTAGAAATCCAGCATTAAACAAGCAATTTCGTAATCCTCTGCAGTTGTCCAGAGTGTAAAATGCATTATGCTGCCACAGACCAGTCCTCAGAGCACTCTTTAAGTGGATAAGCTGTTTCTTTTCACTTGGCCGTCTTGCTTAGGATACAAAAGTACCCCCCAAGCCTCTTTCATGGCTTTCATCTGTATCTGTGGAGCATTTTGCAAATGAAAGTTGGGAGGTTTGTCATCCTTGCAAAAAATACTGCAAACCCCAATTCCAGAACAGGGAGCTGTCTCCCTGTCCACACAGACAAAATTCAACAGATGCTGAATTTTGCAGTTTTTTGATAACCCATAGCATAAAAGCCATAGTGTGAACACTGAGGAAAGGCCTTCTCCCCACCAAAACTCTCAAGCAATCTTACAAGTGAAGCAAAGCTGCTTCCGCTGTCCTGAAGAGAACACCAGGGAAAGGCAGGGACATGTGACAATGAATGAGAAAGTTTGGTCTAACTGGTCTTTTTTCTCACAGAAGATCACCAGAATGCTATTTGTTGTGGTCTGTTGTTGAAGTACCAATATTTGTTCTATTTTTAAAACAAAGAAATGTTGCTTTGGTGAAAATCAACAGAGAAGAGTGCGGGAAGCTGCTGATGTTAAAAATCCTCACATCATGCCAAGAGAACATTTTTTATCAAGTTTTTGCAAGGTTACATGCTGATGATAATGTTTTGTTGCTACAGCTGGAGAAAATTAGACTGATGATAATTTTCTGTGTGAAAACCTGTAGAAGCTGACTTCAAAGAGAGAAATGTCCATGAATGCATCAGAGATGTTCTGCAGGGATGTTTCAGCTACCAGGAATATGAACTGTTGTGAGCACCTCTCCTCTCATATTTGCATAGATGGAGATGCATTGATTCAAACCAGAAGGATTTTGATAAGCAGATATTAGCTTCACTCAGAGCTGAATAAAGAGGAAAAAAAAGGTAGGTCATAATCAAAACAATGGAAACTCACCAGCTCAGTTATACACTATGAATGCTCCTACTCTTCAGTCAGTGAAGATGGAAAAGTCCTTTGTTAAATGTTATTGGTGCACATGAAACTGCAGTCTTCAAGCCTGTGCCAGCTGCTTCTGAAATCACAACAGTGGATACTGCAAGCTGCATGGCAATGTCTTTTCCTGAAATTGTGTGGTTTCACCTACAAGTGAAACTTAATTGGGTCAAACGAAAAGGTTTGGATTTGATCAGTGAGTTGGTATATGGTTTGTCAGCTTCTGTTGCTGTTCTACCTTGTCAGTTGAGAAATACTAAAAACTTTGGGCAAGATGAGTTAGTGAAAGTAATGCAACAGTTTTGATAATGTAACTTTCATGCTGGCTAAAGGATGGCTCAACACTAATTACACATGATAATTAATAGGAGTAAGCTAAAATTATAGCCTGACAGTGCTTAGCAGTGCTTAGGAGGGGACTTGGAAGATGTGTGTAATACATTTGCTTCCTTCCAAAACTTGTTGGACTAGCAGCCTGACTACAGGAAAATCACTGTAATTTAGCTTTTGCTGGCAGTATCAGCAGTGGAATCTAGGGCATAAATATATTGCTTTGTGTATATCTTAGCCCAGATCTAACATGGGAGCAAGTGAATATGGGAAAGCTTGCACTGTTGTTGCTTCTCTTTTTTTTTTAAACAGGAACAGGGACAGCTCAGGCTTGGTTATGCTGCAAAATAGACAAGCACTTAAAACCATTACCTTTATTTCATCCCAAATATCTTATTGAAGGGAGATATGAGCCCAGATTTTACCCAGTCCAAAACAGAGATCCTCAGGCAGACAGCAGGGCTGCTCTCAAGCAGCCACGGAGGAGGCAGATGGGGAAACTCACAGTTCAGGTCTTCGGGCTTGGCAGAGGAAGGCAGTTCCCATTGCACCCAGCCCCTGTCTGGGATGAAAGCAGGGATCACTGCAAACCTGGACTGTCCACATGTCTCACATGTGACAGAAACATTTGTATTTTCTTCAGCCCGGTCCCTGGGAAGCATCTGACACAACTCACAAACTTTGATTTATGTGTCTGGGGCACAATTTGTTTCTTACGGTAGTCAGAGACTACAGACAAGAAGAACTGTGGGTCTTGGTTTTAAATTTTGGAATAGTAGGGTAGCCAGGCTTTATACTTGCATTGGATGCATTCAGTTCCAGCTCCTGTGAG
Source organism: Corvus hawaiiensis (assembly GCF_020740725.1). Lineage (NCBI taxonomy): Eukaryota > Metazoa > Chordata > Aves > Passeriformes > Corvidae > Corvus > Corvus hawaiiensis. The sequence continues at coordinate 45,819,994 of NC_063215.1, read as the reverse complement.
CTAAGGAAGCACTCGTGGTGACATGTTTTGCCAAATGAATTAGCAGAAGCAGACTCAGCCAGCCCTGAGTGTGTCACGGGTCACTTTGGTGGCCCTTTTTGTAAGAAACCTGGGAACTGCTGCAATCTGGAGAGATAAACTTTTGAGCTTGTGCCAGCATGCACCTGTTAACAGGGCTTTGTTGAGGTCTCTGACCTCCAAACACAGATAAGCTGCTCCTGCGGGTTAGGAGATTTGAAGCTGCTGGGCTGAAATCCAGCACGTTACAACCCAAGCTCTTTACCTTTTCATTGGTTAAGAGGTGCTTGAACTATTTGGCAGGGAGCCAATGAGGTCTGCTGGGTCTGCCATGGGGCAAGGAGTTAATTTAAAGGACCCCGTTTCTAATTAATCCAGGCCTTTGTAACTCTCTAAGTAGCTTGCCCAAAGTCACATCGGTGCAGGGTCACCCTTGTCGTCCGAGTGTGAGATGGGGCAGATGAGGCCTCCAGTTCTGCTGAACGCTGAACTTCAGTAGAGATCATCAACATTTTGAAATTATTGGGAGAAAAGTTCTAGAAAATCATCTGTGTGATTATACCTTGAAGGGCAGAAGGCAGAGCAGAGCTAACTGACTGATATTTCTCTCTTGGGTGGGAGTTCAGCATTGCCCCATGCTCTCTGCTGAGGCTGCTTTTTGAATAAAATAGAACTTTGCATGGGGCTGTTCCTGGTGTGGCTTCTGTTTAGAGGAGACAAGAATGAGGGAGAATCCATAACCAAAAATTAGCCTCGTTTTTTTCTTCTTTCTGCATTTCTGATGGTAGGTATTGGATGTGGGGAAATTGCTTTGCTGCACCAATCTGGAAGTGTTACTGTAGCTTTGATCGAGGTTGCAGGAGATGGTCCTTGCTGCCAGATGTGCCTTGGCTTTACTAACCCATGTGATTATTTTTGATATGCTCTTGGTTCATGGCAAGTATCTCCCAGAGGTAACTGGCACTGAAGTACATTACGTGTGAAAATGTGATGATGTGGTAGCTCCATGACAGAGTTTTTGGTGTACCAGGGTCATGGTGAACACCCCTTTTCAGTAACTGGGATGGGGTTTGCTAGCAAAAGGCCTGATTGACACGATACTTCTATGGACAATTGATCAAAGCTGTGAGGAGCAGCACAGCGCTGGCAGTGCCAACTCCTCTGCTGCTGGTTGTGACTGAAATGGTGATTATGTGCAATAAATGGTGAATCAGTGCAAACCCTGGATATGCCTGCCTGGTACTCTAACAATTCACCCTCACAGGGGATTTCAGATGCCTCAAATTTTACTTGCTCAAGGAAAAGTCATTTAAAAAACCAGGCTGATAACAAGGGTCAAGCAGGAAGTTTATTCTTTTCATTAATACAGTCTCTGTAAATAGAGTGTGTTTGTTAATATGGTATAAATTGAGCTGAGATAAAAGATCTAAGAAATGGAACTCCTGCCTGAGTCCTGTGTGGTGTATATTTAATGAATTTTCACTTAATTATCCATTAATATGTATTAATAAAATAAACATGGCAATTGAACAGCACAGTACTAACATACTGTTCTGAAAGAAAACCACATTGAGTAAACTAAAACAACTGCATTTCTTACTAATCTACACAATGCATTTCATTTAAAAGGAGAATTTATAGTATTTGAAATATCCTACCACATACTGAAACTTTTAGTGTAAACTGCCACTTTCTGACTATCACATATTGAAATACTTGTGGTGCATAGTGAAATTTATGTTACATTGTGTAAAATATATAGTGAAACCGAACTGATGTATAATGAGACACACATGCGCCTGCAATGACTTATCAGTTCCATTATTTTCTAACTAACATTATTTTCGTGATCAAGTTTTTCTGGGTCAGAGGAAGAAGATGGTGAAGACCAGGACTGATACTACAATGGAGAGTGTAGACCCAAACTTGTACAAAAACCTAATCAAGCTGACTTATCCTTTGTCCTTTCCTGTGATAAATTCTAAATGTGAAGTCTGCTAATGGTTACAACATGTCTCTCTTTCTCTGCCAAAGCTTCATTATGAACATCAACATCACCCCAGCAAGGGAAATACCACCAGCCACAAGTAAAGAGTCCGGGTGCCCAATTCTCAGCAGTTTTTACCGATCAGGGCTGCCACACAAGAGACCCTGGTGAGGTATGTGGGGCCTTGCAGGAGCACCCAAGCACAGGTTGGGTTATTCAGACCCATTCAGGTTTTGTGGGAGGGGGTAAGTAGACATCTCAGACCTGACCTCCTTCATCCACCAGTGCTCCAGACCTCCTGTGAAGGTTCAGGGCAGATGGGCAGCACTGCTGGTGGCTGTGATCTGCAAAACATCCCTCTGTGCTGCTTAGATTTGTTTTTCTTTCTTAAGTTAGGTCTTGACTACACAGCCAAGCATCCCTACCGCGCAGGGCAGGCAGGCTGGGTGTGCCCTGCTGCCAGCAGAGGAGGGCTGTGGCAGCCGGTCCAGCAGCCTCCTGCTGACCTGGCCTGCTCCTCTGCAGTGCTGTTGTTTTCAATTCACAGTTGCTCTCCAGCTTCAGCAGTGGCTTGGGCTGAGGATGGTGGCTCCTGGGATGGCTGACTGGCTTGGGAGGTGGTTTTACCCTGGTTGACTGCGATCTTTGCAGGTCCCAGCCACTGCAAGGCTGCAGATCTCTCCAGCCCTGACCACTCCTGCCCAGAACTTGCTGCTTGGACCACAGACCGCTGTCTCTGAGAACTTGCCAAAAAAAGAAACTGAGGTCCTAATGCTGCTCAACCAAAAGAGTAGGAAATAAACCGCAAGCCTCACAGCTCCTTGACAGTCCTATTCCAAGCTCCATTGGAGGGTTTTCTTTCATGGGTTATCTTTTACCTGGTTTTGCAACCATGCCAGGATGACCAAAGCATTTAACATTTGGAAAGAGATAAGTGCAGTGAAGTTTCCTCTTTCTGATCTGCCTCGATAACTCTCAAGTCAAAGTGCATTTATCGCGTCCTTGCATTGGACTATCGGCCTTTTGCTAAACCAAAACAAGCTAGGCCATACTGCAATTGAAAGAAGACCTTCCTACTTCATGGCTGTTGTGCAATCAATGCTCATCAAGGATGGTTAAAGACACAAGACAAAACACACCCTGCATTTGAGGGTAAGGTGTATTAACCTTTCCACTTGGAATGCCTAATTGCTCAAATATTGCCAACATTGTTCAAACTGCCAGATATGTTAGGGAGCAGGCAGAACTGGAGGGACAACTCTATATGAGGGGTATGACAAATTTATTGGGTAAATTGTATGAGAGTGCTTAACCCTTCTCTCTGTTCTGTTTTTTGTAAGGACAGTTGCCAAGTAGAGTTGGTCATGACTAATTCATGTGAGGAAACAGCACGGAGAAGTTAAACAGCAACAACCAGTTTAATTTCACTTGTTACCAATAAGGCTTAACTTAAGTTTCAGAAGGAGATGAAAGGTAAATTTGCCATTTGCTCTCTATGTTTTAAAAGCTGCAAGAGAGCTTGAAGAGTGACATGCTCTGTATTACTAATGCTATCTCTGTCCTTAGAGCAGGGGGAGGAGACAAACACAATTTGATTTCTGTGTATACTAGGACAAAATTTCTCCAAAGCACAGAATTTGTTTTGTTCTATCCCACTCCTAGCTTTTAAAAATCATTCTAGAGGTACATTAGTTATCCCTGAAGCAGGGCAGAGCATGCATGGGCTCCTATATGTGTCAATGCCAAAACTGACCAAGATGATATAAGAACGTTGTCATGAGGGAGAAGAAGTAAGCAGGAAACATATCCTAAGTATCTGAGCATCAACTCTAGCGAACAATGCATCAGGTATGAATATTTCACAGGTGGTACAACCAGTCACCAGCTACCTCTTTTTTGGCTTATCTTCTGATCTCCCCTGAATCAAAGGGTACAACAATGGTGACAGTGAGTGGATGAGGTACTGTGTATTTAGACAACATTGTAGAAGATGATTTGTCAACAGGGAGACAGAAACCTTTCATAATGCTTGGAGGAAAATTCATAGGGTAATCCCAGGATAATAGATTTTTAATCCTGGGTTGTTTCCTTGTATGATACAAACTAGTGAGTTTCACCCACTCCTTTGAACCTTTCTGTAACTCCCTTGAGATAGACCATTTCCTTTTGAAAGATGTTCAATCCAAACGGAAACATTTACCAATTCCTTCATCCCTGTGGCTAGATAGTTATTTACTAAAATAGAATAGAGCAAAACAAGAATCCTTTCAAAGGCAGTATATGGAATTGTTATCCCTTTGAGCTAACTACAGGAAGCCAAGCACATGGCTGAGCTTTTGTAAAATCAGGTTGAAACACAATTCTTGTCATTTAAAATGCTTCAGAAGAAGCCAATCTTGATTTAAATGTACACTACATGGGTTGTAGTTGAAGACCATCCAAAATGAGGCTGCCAATGGGCAGATCTGCCCTCTGCTGAGCCAGGTGAATCTCTGAAGAGGCTGAAGGCAAATGGCTCTTGCATACATTAGCAGCTTAGCAATTTTCTCAGCATCCACAAAAAAGCTGGGGGTGATCACTTGCCAGTAAAGGGAAGACTTTGCTAGCATGGGCCCAGTTATTTTCTTCCCTGGCTGCCTGTATCCAGTCATGGAGATGACAGTGTCCTAACAAGAGCCCCAGCTCCATATCACTGGATTTCCAGCTCCAGGGAAAAGTATTAGCAAAATGTGTCAAAATAAGGAAAATCCTAAAAAAAAAGAGTAATTTGGTAATATCAACCCAGCAAAATACTAAAGGAGAGCTCTGGCAGGGTGGCAACAGGTTTCCAAGGAGCCAGAAAGCGTCATGGATGTTACAGTTTGTCAAGTCATGGGTGAAATTTCATGCCTCAGATTAAAGTCGGAGATGAGAAACTCTGGACCTTTCAATGTGGGAGAGTTGAATCTATCAAAACAGTTTCACTTTGCATCTACAGACTGTGAAAAGATGTTCTTCCTTTTTTTTTTCTTTTTCTCTCTCTTAGTATTTCATCTCACCCTTGCCCTTAGTTGTGTGGGTCCCCTCACTTATGAGGCACCATGTTTTCCAAAGAAAGGTGCTGTTTCACTGCTTCACTTCACCAGAAATTCTCCTTCTGGGAAGACTGAAGAAGCTGGTGGCCGCTGTCCCCCATGGCCAGTGTGCTGGCAGGGCTTGCAGCACTGGCAGGGATCCAGGAGCCCCAGGGATGCTCACCTAGAAGGCAAGAGGACAGGGCTGGGCACAGGGAAGGGGAGAATGAGAAAGGTAACAGGGATGGAGAGAAAGAGCGGAAGGTTCACCACCCTCCCATGCCAGTCTGCATCATGGGTGACAGGCTTCTCCTAGCAGCAGTACCATGGCTAGCAGAGCTGGTGGATTGATACATGGAAAGTGCCAATCCTGCTGTGTTGTGCAGACATACCATGGGACAGCCACAGAATGGACAAATCTTGCCAGTGCATCTGCTTTCCAAAGCCTCAGAGTTTGCCCAGGCAGCCAGTGAGGACAGCACTGAGGCAGCAATCACAGGCACTCAGAGGCTGAGAAAAGCTGGAATTAAGTCAGTCAGTCCTGCATGCCTGTGTATAACGATGTGGTCTTTACAGGACACGTGTTACCTTTGCCCTTGGCCTTTGGAATCGGGAACCAAAGGAGGCTCTAATGTGTAAACCCCACACCTTGGAGGTGGTCTCTTCAAAGAGGAGGAATAGATGGAGGGGCTATCATGGCCAGACACTGGAGGGCTGCCTAGGGGAAATGTTTTCCATTGGCTGTTACCCAAGGAGTTGTGCATAGCATGGAGCAAGTCACTCAACCTGAGTTTTCACAGGTCATGTAGCATAGTTATCCCTGGTTTTGTGTTTGGTTTGAAGGTGTTCAGGATTCCCAGTGACCCCTGAGGTTAAGATAAGCTTAAGTCAAATAACATGTGGGATAAGCTGCCCTGAAAACTCTGGGCACCCAAAGAGAGTATTTGACTTCAAACTCCTGTATTTTCTTTCTTTTTCAGTCCTGCCTAGGGATACCACCTTCCTCTCCCACATGGATGCTGACTGACACAGGTGAAGCCTTCAGCCATCTTTCCAGTGAGTCTACTGAAAGCACTCAAGAGCAAATGGCCCCAGCTGGAGAGTGGGGCAGGAGCACAAAGGCCAGAGCCATGTAGCCAGAAAGGAAGATGGGGTGAGAGGGATGGCATCTCTGCCCTGTCCCATGCAGGATGAGCATTTCCTGCCTTGTGCACTGAGCAAGGTAAGAGTCCTGTGGGAAAACCAGTGTGTGACCCTGCAAGCAAGGCTGCTCCTGAAGCTATGTGTGGACAAGCTTAATTAATTCTGTCTCTTCATAGCTTTTTTTGGTGCTTGACATTTGAACCTTGCTTGTGGTGCAGTAACACAGGGAGAGAGGTGAATGTATGTGAGCGAGTGAAAGTGGTGTCAGCGTTTTGATCAGAACAAGGTTTCCATTAGATGCAGACACATGTCCAACCTGGTACCTGTTTGTTTCCAAGCAATGTGAAGGCCCACTCAGTTCAGCACAGTTCTGGGGGCCCAGGCTTTTAATACCATGTAATATTAATTTCTGGCAACAGATGAGAGTTATACACTGTGTTTAAATCTGGGATGAGTTGTTGACCAGCTGTGGTCTATGTGCAGAGATACCAAATGCTTTTCTTTGGATAGTGTCAGTTCCAGCCTGCAAACCACATGTGGGTCAGAGGCAGGACTGAAGACCAGCAAAAATAACCCATTTAATTTCACAGAGCCATGTCTCTCCTGCAGAGCATTTAGTGCAGTTTCCTCTAATGATTTAAGCATTTCAGAAAGTTCTGGGTGAGATGGCTCCTTTTTCAGTTCAGCATGTCAGTCAGCGCTGGTGGGAGGTTTCTGCCCTTCTGTCTGCACCAGAGAGGTAAATTAGTTAAGCAGAGGCATGATTTATTTGCATGCAGCTGAGGTGGCGAATGTGTTATCTCAACAGCAGAAAAGGAAATGGCTCTCTATAGATTATTAGCTACTGAAAAAGCAAAGGCATGTCTTTTGTTGCCACCACACCACTGATCTGACTGTTGAGTAGATATGGATCAATAGCTCTCTTTCCTCCTCACCCTCCTTTGCTCTTCACATTTTCACTTAGGCTGAGGTGAAGAGGTTTCACTTTAATTTATGTCATTCTTGTATTGCCAAATGGCATGCCAGCACAACCGATCCGGGCATGATCTGACTCTCTGTTGTGTGCTCTCACATGCAATCCCCTCGTGGGAAAATGCTGAGAGAAAATGGAAATTTAAGCTGTGCACCTAGCCACTGTGGTTTTTGGGTTTTTAATAGTGCTTCGTTTGTAAGGTCCTTGGGGCAGAGAGAGTTTGTGTTGAGTTCAGGGTAGTCATAGCCCGTAAAGTGAGGATTTCTAAATATTACGGTATTGCAGATAGTCCTGTAAGCAAATTGTTCTCTCTATGAACAACAAAATACATGCAGTTACAGATCAGAGGATCTCAGAACAAGGTACAAATATTAGTCCTACACCACAGCCTGAACAAGTCTTATACCTATTCTACAAATGAGTTGGGTGCTGTATGGGAAGGTCAACTGACTTGTTCCAGACCTCACTACTAGTTAGTGGACGTATCAAAAGCAGAACACAGACATCTTGGCTCCAGGGTCCTTGTCTTTATTGTTTAGCTCTGGCCTTGAAGTACTGAACTTTTTAGATTAAAAATAAAAAGTTTGTCCTTAAACCACATTGTTAGATAAGCTTGATCTTGGATATATTCCCCCATGTAGATACTCATCACTGCCTTAGTGTTTAGACTGATTTAATAATTACACTGAAAATTAATTTTTTTTTAAATGTAGTAGGAATGGCATCAACTGGTATTCCCAGACTTAAACACCCAAAATCTGGGGTAAATGAGAACCTGTAACTGAACTCTGTGTCTGGCTCCATCCCTGGATATATTTTTGGAGTCAGACTCGCATGGGGTTGAGGCATTTTCTTGTGGCTAATGGATGCAGAGGGAGATAATGGACAAGCGACCAGTGGCAAAAACCTGAGATTTAGCATGTTCATGTCTAACAAGGCACTTAGAGTGTTTTGCAGGGGTGTGTGCTGCTTCAGGAAATGGGTTTAATGGTCAGGGAGGGCCCTTGTTTTCTAGCCTCCTCAATTCAGATGAATAGCTAAGATTTTGAAAGAAATTGGAGAGCACTGTGCCTCCTTTAAGGTTTGTCCCCTCCACTCCTCAGCCTTCCTCTCTGTTGGGTGCTCATTAGCAGGATAAGGATAATCCTGCCCTACACAGCAGAAGGGCCTGGGCCATGTTGCCCCTGCCCAGCAGATCTTGAACCACTTGCACCTGCAGCCACTGTTCCACCTCATCTCCTGGGCTGCTTTTTGAGGTCAAGCAAGACAAACGACAGTGCAGCAAACAACACAGTCACTCCTGAATATTGTATCTGGCGGGGATTACAAACTCAGGCAGATCTGAGGGAGGAAGGAAATCTGCACATAGCTCCTATGTAGGTCATAACTTCATCTTAGAAATACTCAGGTATTTTATGAACAAGTCTCCCAGTGATTTGTGGCATGTGGCTCCCAAGGAGGGCAATAGGAACTGGGGTATCCCCAGGGAGCTACGCTGAAATCCTCCTGAATGGCTCCTCTCAGTCACAGCCCATGTGGGGACAGCAGGACAGCCAGTAGGGACATTGGTGTGTAGTCTAAAAGCTGGGTGTTTATAGCAAACAGATATAAAGATAGCAATGCTCATGTGGAAATCAACTGCACAGCTGGGCACAGGAGTTACTATTGAGACCACAAGCCTTCGGAGCCAATCTAGAGCTGCTTCCCAAGGGCCATGGACATACCTGCCCTGCCCTTCCCTTGCTGCCATCTCTAATCATGGGCACAGTTTTGGTCAGTGGCTTGTGGCCAGACTTGCTCAGGGCCAGCCCAGGGAAGAATGGGGATGGGCAAGCATGTCCTGCAGCTGTCCCGTTTGTAGCTGCCAGGCTGGGACCCCAGTGCTGGGACATCAGTGCAAGGAAACAGGGCTGAAGCAGGATTTTAGGACAAAGGGGATGTAGGAAAAGAGCCCCAGCCCTGGAATCCTGGCTCTGCTAGCTGGGATCCTGGCTGGGGCCTCTCACTGTGGCACTGAGGTTGTGGCTCTAGAGGCAGCTTATTGCCCCACTGACTGGGTTGTGAGGGTTTTGGCAGATTGGGATGCTCTGCTGAGAAAAAGCCCTCTGGTTGTCACCTCTCTCACTTCTCTGTGCTTAAAGCGTATTTTCTCAGTTTGCAGTGTCAGGGGGCTGGGTGCACTGTGAAGCAATTTGGATTCTGCATTGATAAGGCGAGTGCAAACTGTCCCCACAGCTCTCAAGAGCAGAATCAAACTGAAACTCACCACTCAGAGTAGAAAGCACATAACACCCACAGCTACAGACATGCACAAATTGCTGCAATATAGATTAGAAAAGGAGCCCTGTTCTGCACCCTCTGGTCTCATTAAAAACACGCACACACATCAAATCTTCACTGAATGACTACAAGCACCAGCGCGTGTTCCCTCCTAAACACCCAACTTGTAACGGCTTATTAAAAAGGCAAATTTTCACTTTTCATGTATTCTTGCCCCCCTTAGCACCTGGTTGCAGTTTCTACAACATTTTTAACTTCTGTTTTTTTCATGACTGGTTGTGAGTAAAGTGAGACCTCTCTGGGATACCACCCAGCCTGGTAACTGGGTCCCCGCCTAGGGACGTGGCTCCAGCGTAGCCGGAAGAAACCAAACTCCCCTCTCTTAGTAAAGAATTTGTGCATAGGGTTTTGAGGCTGACAAGAAGAGCAAATCTGGTCTGTAAAGATGTACAGAACCTGTCCCTTAAAAACAAAAGGTCATCTGAATACACAAGGTAGACTAAGAAGGTGAAGGTGGGGGAAGAAAAATGTTTCCTGGAGTTCACAGGACAGCTCTCACACAGAAAATTTTGCCATAGGAAAGCTGTAGGGAGACTGGGAACTATAATATCCAAGAAATCACATACAGAATGCTGCCTGCCACACTCCTCTTCCTGCCCAAAAGCTGGCCACTGCTTTGCTCATTTAAGTTAGGATTTAGTGTGTAAAATTCAGCTGGTAAAGGCAGGAGCGTTGGGTCTCCTTAACCCTAAGACTTGTACCACATTCTAACAGCTGAGTCCTCAGCACAGGCGAACTGGGAAAGAGGTTTTCAGCCTCTGATTTTGCTGTGCGTGGTTTCAATATTGCAGGAATCGCTTCTCTTCCCAGCGCAGTGTGGCCACTTTGGGGCAGGAATGCTGTAAGGAATCTCACTCGGTCCTTGGATAAGGAAATGATCAAGGACTTGCTTATTCACAATTAATGGAGAAAAAGAGCTGAAAGCCTTTATTAATCATTGCACAATAAGGAAGTCATACTGGTTTTGCTCCCTTCAATAGGGCTATTTTGTCACACCTACCTAAGTGGTTTGGCATCCCAACCATCTCTCCACGTGCAGCTGGGGAGGAGGAAGGAAGGCCCACGGCACCCAAATGTCACCAAGGTGCCTGGCTGACAGCTCACAGGGAGGAGGGAGCTCTGAGTGTCCATCTCCCTTTCCTGGAGGGCCAGGCATCTCTTTTTAGAGATCTCTGCCCAGTGCACACACCGGTGCTGCCTGTCTCCATGCTTTGGGAACAGGTTTCTGCCCCAAGCCCTGGTGTCAAAAAGGAGCAGAAACTCATGCATGCCCTGTGCCAGAGTTCCCCCCTGCCAGGGAGGATCAGCTCTTAGGGGTGTGTGCCACCCACCCAGTCACTGCAGATCCTTGCCCCACTACTGGGCTTCTGCTCCCTTGTTTACCTATCGTGGCAGGCAGTCTGTGTAACCCCCAGCTTCAGAAAGCAATTTGTGGCTGGATGTAGTGGCTGGCAGGTGCCTCTGAAGTGCCAGGAGACAGATGTTCAGGCTCTGGGCTTTGGCTGGCACAGGGAGCTGTATTGCTGTGCTCTAGAAAAGGGTGCTGGGGGTGATGTCTCAGGGGCCTTTCCTAGGTGAGCTTGTGCAGGCTGAAGTTTGTAGAGCTGAACAGCCTGAGCCAGCAGAGCCTGTGCTGCCTGGAGGTGGAAAGCACCATTTCATCTTTCCTGGGCTGGGTTTTCCTGTGCAGAGCACCATTCAACCAGTTCCAAGGTGCAAGCTCTCATGGTGGAACTAAGGATACTTTGACTTTGAAGCAGAAGTCAACGTCTGCTTGCACACACCTCGCAGCAGACACCTGACCTCTCTATCATGGGACAAGAATACAACTTTGCATCAGAAGGCAGCACTCAGGCAGCAGCAGGGACTTGGTGAGGCTTAGTGGTCCCTCTCCCATTTGGCTGCCACAGTGGATTGCTGGGAAATGTTCCCCAATCTCTTAAAAATGAGTGAAAGCAGAGTCATGCAGCATGTTGGAAACTCTATCATTGATGGCAGTTGGTACAAAGGTGGCCTCAACTGGGATGCAAATGTGTTCCTTGCCAGCTCTTCCATGTACTTCCCATGAGAATGGGAAGGGCAGCAGCCATGCTGGTTGCAGGATGGATCTGTTTCATCATCTCATGAAAAATTAAACACTTACGGTTTTGGGAAGTGCCATATCTTTGACAAAAAGTCTTGTTTTTCTGCTGTTCAGGCAAGACTGTGCTGAAGTTGCCAAAATGTCAACCTGTGCCCCCCACATCCCAGGCCAGGCAGCTGCCTTTTCCCTGCCAGCCTACCCCAACCCTGGGCAGAGGAGGGAAACCTCCCCCTCAGTGCCAGGGCGGCTGCTTTGATGCTGTCAGTGAGTTTTTCTTTAGCCACCATGACAGCCTGTGTTTTGCAGATACCTGCCCCATGATGGGCACATTCCTCAGCTGCACTGCATCCACTCAGCTCCAGCTCATGCAGTAATTAGCCAAGTGTTTCCTGGCTGCCTTTAATTACAGCCACAACTATTTCCCTCACTCTAATGTAACACCTCTGAATGACAGCAAAGGTTTTGGGCCGCATCCCACGCGGTCCCAGCACGTGTTGAGACGCAGCCGTGCACTGGCAGACACTGATTTGAACCCAAAGGGCTCATACCCCCTCAATGAGTCACATTTTTCATTTTCGACCTCAAGGCCATAATTGGCCACACTGGGAATTAGCGGTGTCTCCCCAGTACCCAGCTGAGAGGCACTGGGCTTTATAAACCAGCCAGAACGGCAGGATCCTCCCTAAATCTGTGCTTGAGTCTATCTCAGCTGTAATTCACCCTGTCCTGTGGCAAAGCAGCTCAGCTGGCAAGGCCACATTGCCCAACACGTTTGGCCCCTGAACATTTTCACACTGACGGCAGCAAGACAGGCATGAGGCCTGCCCGCCCACAGGCAGCCAGCGGCTCTGTGCTGGGGCACGCGCTGTCACAGGGCTGCGTTTTGTGGCAGCTCCCAAATCGATTAGCTTTTCTCCCCTGCCCCTAGTTAACGCTGTTGTGGTTATCCGACCTGGTGGTGGTGGTGTTGCCATGGCTGAATCCCGCTGTACTGCTGCTCAGAGCACATGCCATCAGCGGCTCCATCCGGCTTGGGGGCCGCCAGAAACCAAGGCAGCAGCTGCCGGGCTCGGCCTCGCGAGGCTGTGATCTATAACGTGCATTGTCTTTTTATGTAATGTGTTTTATTAAACATCTTCTAAAGCTTACAAGTGTCCCCAGGACATAACTCTCCAGCACAACGTAACGCTCTGCCAAGTAATGAAGTATGATTTATGGCGGTAATGGTTATCCTATGTTTTTTACAAAAAATTATTACAGCAATAGCTCTGTTGAATATGGGAATATAACATGCTGCATTTGGCACGTTTATGACAACAGTGCTCTGGTTTTCTTAACTCCACAGTTCGGTGTTGGCAGTATTTCAAATTCTTGAGACAGATGTTTAAATGAATTTTTTTAAGAGGACAGTGAAATACTTTTAAAACATCATACGGCGCTGAGTGTCTCAATATGCGCAGGAACGTTATTTCTTTAACATTCAGGTAGGGCAGGGCAGCACATGGCCTCTCTGGTTTAGATCTCACGGTAAATGATGGAAGTAGCAAATGTTGAATTAGCTTTCTGGGGCATCCTGGCCTGCTGTTACTCTTGGGCTGAGGTGGGGAGGGAGGGGTGGACACTTGACCTTCCCCTGGATTTAGTGCAGTGTTCACATCTCCTTTGTGAGCACTTAACAACAGATCCACGTTTGTTTTGAATGCAGTTCCCACCATGCTGAGACAGGACTAAGTGGTCTCACACTGACATTTTGAGTGTGTCATTGTGGTCCTGGTGGTTATGGTTTCAGGCCAGAAATGACAATCATTTGGAAAAATGTAAATGAGAACCCTGGTCACATATCTCTGAGACAGATAGCATTCAAGTATTTCCATTGAAACACAGAAAATTCTTGGCTTTTTTTTTTTTTAAAAGGTACTGGCTGAAACTGAGGAAACCTCTGTACAAAATGAAGCCAGGGTATTCAGCTCTGGCATTGCTGTTTGCAGCTTTCAATGAGGGAAAATCAGAACCCACAAAGGCAGGAGTCAGCATTGCTGAAGACACCACTGCCCTCAGTGAAGCAGCATTGGGGCCACAACCAGGCCGCGCACCCAGTTGGTGCAGAGAGATTGAAGACAAGGGAAGCATCAGTAAAGCAATGAACACTTATATTTAATTTACATTTGACAATTTGCACATAAATAATGATGTAAACCAATACGTAAACATATGATAGTTTGTTGTTCTAGCAAAGTAAAAAGCCTGTTAACTTTGGTCAGAGTCTTTCTTAAGAGAGACAAAAAAACCCCCAAAAACACTGTTGATTGTTGCTACATTCACATGTAAAACGTCTAAGGGAAGGGGGAAACAGTAAAGAGAAGTAACAATTCTTAAAGCTGATGCATATAAATTCTTGTAAATTTTGTATCAAATACAAGAAAGCACTACAGGCAATAATAGGAAAAGTGTGTGTCCAGTGACAGAGTAGTGATACTTTGGTTTATCCTACAATTAAGTACTATATTTATGAACTATTGCTACATTTAAAAGATGTCAGCCTCACAATTTGCAAGAGTGGAAATGTTATGAACTGGAGCCCTTCAAAAGCTGTGTTGGGAGACCTGTATTTCAGGATTGTTTGTTTTTTTAACAGAAGGCATTAAAATGAAGTTTGCTGAAAAAAAAAGACCACCGAATCCTGAATTGTTGAGGTGGACTTTAAAAATTTTTTAAAAAACATAACCAGACAAAAAGGGATACATGGAGGGAGGTGTGTAATAATGCTACTTATATTCATGTGAGTTGACTGTGCAACTCGTTAGTGGCAGGGCACAATGAGACAAGGGCCTTGTCCCCCCTTGACTTCCATCCTGCCCTTACTGTGATTTGTGACCACATCACGCACGGGTCATATTTGGCTTCTTTTCAAGTTCTTTCAGTTACATTTTCTGGCTGTCTGTTGACTGACCACCAGCCTCCTTCCCTCCCAGTGCAGACTGCCAGGAGAGCAGGGGACTGAAGGAGCCCTGGCCTGAAAACAGGGTCATTCCCACCAAATTCACTGAGATGCCACACGTGGATGCATGATGATGTCACTCACGTGTTTGCAAGTCCCGGCTTCACCTTCAGCTGTGCGTGTGTATTTGCAAGTGATAAATGCCTCGGTACAACCTTCTGGTTTTGAGGTCACTGGTTATTTGCAAAACTGGGATAACATTTGATTTTCACACTTAGATGAAAAATAGGTTTTATTACATGGTTTGGCTCACAACTTAAGTGGTATAAATATATATACATATACATATATCGTATAGTGGTATAAATATATCTATAAATATACATGTATTCTTTGCTACACCTCAAACATCACCATATCATCTTTGGGCTTAGCAAAACAAAAAGATAAAAGGACGTGCATTCTATCTTTTCCTGTGCACATTTTGGTTTCTTCTCTAAAGTAGCAAAGCATTTAGGTAAAACAGCATTGTCTGCACCACTGGACACAAGCACTGAGGTAATTGTTGTTCAACAACTTTGCAATGCCCTTTTCTTCTTTAATTAAATTAACCACAAAATGTACAAACACAAATACTGAGAAAAATCTGAGTCGTACAGGAAGGAAGAAAAAAAAATTATGTGCCAGGAAAGGACTTTGCTCCCCACTTCTACCCAGGCAAAGTGGGAGAGAAAAATACAAGTAAAACTGAACCCCTTCTTTCTCAGGGAATCTGACCATCTTTTTTTTTTATCCCTGGAAGGCTCTGGCCAAAAAACCCAAAATAAAACAAAAATCAGAAGAAAGAAATCTGCCCAAACCCCCTTTTAGGCAGAATATTAATAATATTTGTGTCTTTGCTTTTAAACTGCTTTTGGAAACAAAAGAATGTGAGATTCTATTTTGGAAAAGCCACTTTAAGCTCATGTGTTCCTTTGGTCTTAAAGTTACATGACAATATGTGGGGCTAGAGCTGTTTTCTAAAAACCTGTGGTATTGTCCATGGCAGGTCAGTGTTTGCTGTGCCACATCTGTTCCAGGGAGAGCTGCAGGCAGAAAAATCTTTCTCCTCTCCTCTGAGAGGCAGGAGAAGTTCTTTCTTCCCTGCTTGCTGCTACTCTGGGTTGTTGGTTTGGTTTTTTTTTTTTTGCTTTTCAATTCCCAGTGGGGTGATTTGCTCATGAAAGTACACAGAATTTTTTTTTCAAACCAACAGATCTAGGATTCTGTATGTCACATGTCCAACTTTGGCAATATGAAAAACCACATTTGTTTAAAAGACATTGGTACATAAAATACATTTACTGAAACCCTAATCTTAGGTTCTTAAAACAGATGTGCAGAAAAAAAAAATCTACAAGGAATGGCCATAAAACAAAAAATAAAAACATTTAAAGTAAAAATTACAATGAATTTTTCCAGTCATTGTAAACATTTTCCTAATTATTGCTTTTAGAATGATTAATTGCATAATAAATTATGAAGTACTATCATTGAAAAAATAATTATGGATAGATGATTGTCTCTTAGTAACTGGCGAGGCAATGCACAGTCCTTTGCCCCTTTTTATGCCCTGAGAAAACAGTAACTTTGGAGTTCCTTCTTTCAGCTGGAGAGCGTAGGGAAACTACTGTAAGCCAAGATTGCTTTGCAGCATTGAAACTATGTACAAGCAACTGCTACAGGCACCCTGACTTGCCAAGTCATAAATAAAAAAAAATCACTTTGCCAAAAAGTCTTAAGGGTCCATCGGTTCAATTGTTTCTTGCTTGACCTTTACAGGTAACAGAGGTAGTGGGTGACCGTGAGGCAACTTCATAACTGACATATCTGACGACTCGTAAAGGTTGCATCCTGAGGAGATAAGCCCATTTCCCAGGTTCCTCTGTAGAGAGACTTTCAGATTAGCTCCTTCCATTTCCCTCCTGAGCATGGTCAGTATATCCTTCTCCACGATCGACGTTAAGTCGATATTGTCCTCCACTTCTTCCAACTTGTCAGCATTGTCACTGATATCGAACTTCTCGATCTCCTCATTGATTCGGTTCAGGTCCTCCATGGAGAGGCCAGAGGCAGGGGCAACGGGGCAGTTGCCCTTCAGGTGGACCTGGAGGCTGCAGAGGTGAATGTAGCTCTTGTGGCAGTGGATGCATTTATGGGGGCGTTCCCGGGTGTGGAGACGCTTGTGCAGCTTCAGGTGCACAAACTGGGTGAATTTGGCCGGGCAGAGCTTGCACTGGTAAGGCTTCTCTCCAGAGTGGAGCCGCAGGTGGGTTTTGAGATTGCTGGTGCTGCTGAACCGCTTGTGACAAACCTAATGTGGGGGGTGGCAGAGAAACAGCGAGTGAGTGGGAGGCGATTTTATGGTTTAAATCACAGACACCTAGGAGGAGACGGCAGGACGAAGCAGCAGCTTTCTATATCTTCACACTTTCTCACAAAGGGAAAAAAATCCCCACCTTTTTTTATTTAAATATTGCTGAATGTCATTTTGAGTGTGGCTGATAGCAAAACTGTATCAGGCAGATGTTGCTCTAGCAGGCTGCAGGCAATCGTGCTGTCTCACAGATGCTGCTGCACAAGGGCTGGGCCCAGCTGTGGTGTGGATTCTGGCCCTGAGCAGCCAAGGGTTTGTCCCTCAGCCCTCCCTGCACACTGTATGGGGTGTGCAAAGCCCTGCTGTCCCTTTGGCCTCAGAAGGAATCATCTCTCTCTCTGTGCATTACATACCTGACACTCGTGGGGTTTTTCTCCCGTGTGTACCAGATAGTGCTTCTGGAGGTGAGCCAGCTGTGTGAAGCCCTTATTGCAAGTCTGGCATTTAAATGGTCTCTCTCCGCTGTGTACTCGGAGGTGCACCTAGGGAGAGACAAAGCAATTAACAATTTGCAGTTTCCAGTACTACAACAAAAGTGCTTTCAGATGTTTCCTAAAGTCAGCGGAAGAGTCCCATTGCCAAAATACAATGTTATCTAGTTAATTAGGTGGCGTCAGTATTAAAACACACAACCACGCTTTCTTGCTGGGGGATGCTGTACTAAGCCCAGACGAATAAACAGCCTAACAAGCAAGGG
Organism: Corvus hawaiiensis; assembly: GCF_020740725.1. Taxonomy (NCBI): domain Eukaryota; kingdom Metazoa; phylum Chordata; class Aves; order Passeriformes; family Corvidae; genus Corvus; species Corvus hawaiiensis. Next base: position 45,802,346 of record NC_063215.1, on the reverse strand, counting down.
AGGCCTGACCCTGCTTTTCCTCGAAAACCTACAGGGAGAAACCTGAGCCTTCAAAGAAGGCTCCTGTCTTATTCTCCACTGCCTACCTTCAGATTGGAGAGCTGGCCAAAGGTCTTGGAGCAAACATTGCATTCGTACTTGATCTTCCCATTCTGCTTTTTCAGTGGGTATGGGAGGGTTTTGTAACCGGTCACATTCCTCTTACTTTTAATGAGATTCATGGCTTCTTCACCGCCGGTGGCAGCCAACACCACTGAGGTAGGTTTAGGTTGCATTATGTGTTCTGAACTGGCTGCTGTACCAGCGGTGGGGGACCCACTGGTAGGGCTGCATGGCTTGTCCTTCATGCTGGCAGCAGCGCCCGTGATAGAGAAGGCACTGTTGGGTGCTGGTATGAGAAAGTCTCTTGGATGATCAGGCTGCAGCAGTCGACGGCCTCCTTCACTGGGCAATGAGCTGGGGAGCGTGGTAGGGTTCAGCATGTGGTGGGAAAGGCTACCTCCACTGAGCAGGTTGCCATAAAGAGGATACATCCTTGGGAAGAGATTGAAATTGTTGATGCCATTGATATTGTTCAAAGCGCTCAGGTTATTACAGCTCATATTGAATGGAGGTAACAGGAATTTGGGGTAATGGGGATTGTAGGACGGTAGAAAGGCAGGTGAGAGGTGGCCAGGGGGTGCATATCCAGGATAAGACCCCAATCCTTCTGAGCCATATGATCCATTCAAGTAAGGGTATGGCTCTCTGTGCTCTTGGGAAGTAGGTGCCAGAGGCGAAACCGTGACCCCTGGACTACTGTGGGGGCTTGAACTTTTTAAACTTTGGTCTGGGCTGCTCCTCCCGGAAGGACTCGGTGTAGTAGATGCCTGGATGGGCGAGTGAGTAATGTAGCTGGGTCTGTCCATGCCATATGCTAAGGAAGCTTTCAGATAGTCTTCTGGAATGTGAGGTCGGATTGGGTAGACAACTCGAGGGAAGAAACACCTCTCCGGGCTATAGTTCTTATGTAAATCATCCAAGTCTTTTTCTGGAGTAACTGGTGAAATGTTGGTCTGAAAGAAGTCTTTTCCTTTTTGAGGATTGGATTCCATTTTCAGGATTTCTTTCACACTGTGCTCCTTCTTTGGGATGCTTTTCTGATAAAGCTCATCTTTATCAGCGCTGTGCTGCTTTGGATTAACGTGGGTTTGTGCTGAAATACAAAGACAAAGTAATGACTATTTAGATATGTCACTGGTATTATCTCTTTTCAAAACAAAATCTAACTCCTACAAGTTTAGTGGGAAGGAAGGTCATCTCTCAGAGATGAGCAATCATTCAACTTGCCAGAAAACTAATTTTTGTGTGAAGAAATGCCTGCTGGTATTAAGTGTTAATATAAAGCACTGTTAATTTAGGGGATACAGGCCAGTACATAGAGATCTGATGATGATGCATTTGCAGAGTGCCAGTCTCCACTCTGCAAACTGATTTCACCTTTCTTTCCCCTTAAATTTGCCTGGCTTTGCTGTTGAATGTCTCTTTAAGCAGTATTTCTAATAAATGTGGTAACGAGCATTTGTTCACAATACAGGTTTAACTGAAGGGCTTCACAGAACACAAGCTCCCAGAAATGTTCCTCAGTAAAATAACAAGGCATGACAAATCGGGTTTTTCCAAACCGCAGCAGTCACTTCACCAGCCAGTTCAATTACTTACAGTACCAAAAAAACCATGGCTGGCTAGGATGAAAGCCTTCTTCAAAGAGAAGGTATTCTCCATCAGTAAACAGATCATTACTCATTAAATATACTGCTTAGGAACATCTACAACAAAGCAGACTGTTTACTGCAGATTTCTGTGGCATTCAGTCTATGCAAAACTCCTCTGCTTACAGCTGTACTTTATAAAAAAATGCTGAAGCAAAGTAAAAGAAAGCAAGACTGGTTGGCTCCAGCTTAAGTTGAAATGTGCTTAAAAAAAAAAAAAAGGGAAAAAGAAATATGTATTTAGAAGGAAATAGAAGCTAGCATGCATTCATCTCAGTTCAGCACATATTCTATTTATTTGTATTCAAAGACCTTGCTATCTGGACATAATACAATCTTAACAGCACACTGAAAGACAAATTCAGTAGAAAAACAAATCTGCCTTTATCTTTGTTACATAATCTTGATTACTTGTAAGATATTTTATTATAGGGGGAAAAACTACAAGAAGGTTTCATAATCTTAGTTAGTGCCAGGCTTTCCCTCAGGAGGTGCAAGCCAACACCAGTAGGTACGTGACTCAAAACCATTGCAGTCCTTTAGAAACGTTTCCGCTTCCATGACTGACTGTTCTTACTTCACTATCTGAGGTGAGAAACAGTTATTTCTGATTTTTGGAGGATCATCTGAACCCAGTGAGGAACGTAAGAACAGGCAATGACCACGCAGCTTTCAACACGGATTCTTTGCTTCACTATGCACTACCCTGATGGAATCTATCATTTGGCAACATTACCCTATAAGGCAAAGAAACAGCCATTTATTAAACGTATCCAAGAAAACAGCTGTTTTCAAAGCATGCGCCTACTTACACCAACCCACTTTACAGTAGCATCCTTTTTGAAATGGCATTAGACTAGTAGCAAGCAAATTTAGTTTGAGATTTGTTGGTAGTTTGTGTGTTTTCAAGCTGCAATGAAATGCAACTGAACACAGTTAAATTCAGTTAAAATATTTATGATAAAACTTAAGAGTGTTGTACAGCAAGCATGTACACAGATAAGTGCACAGATAGCTTCCCAATTAGTTCTCTCAGTATCTAAAATTTAATCCAGAGCTGTATCAAAAATAAAGTAATAACATATTGTGTTGTCTGGCTTTAAAAAACATCTACTTTCTTTGGTCATTTTGTCTGTAATCCTGGACTGGTAACTCATTTTTTAAATGTCAACCAGATTTTTGGGCATAGCATAGAGGTCCTCCTAGGTCCAAGAAGCTCCACAATGGCACTGTGGATAATATTATCTGTATCTTCTTATCAGCTGCCTTTCACCACAGCAGTGTCTCAGAGCAAACATTCCTGGTGACACTATCAGCATTGGGAAGTATCAAGACCAGGCAGTATTGAAAACTGGACAGGGGGGTGAGAAGGAGGACTTGTGAAGCCTTGCAGCAGGAAAAATAAATAAATACCACCTTATCAGGCCCATATCAGTTTCTCAGTGGGGTCTGTCAAGCAGGAAGTTCAAATTGACACTTTTCTCTTTTAAAGAAAAAAACCCAGGAGGAGGGGAAGAGGAAGGAGAAATGCTGGTGGTGCTGGAAAAGTGATAGAGAAACTGGGGCCACTTCAACTGGAGAAACAACTCCGACTGTCACAAGGTTAAACACGAGGGTGGGGATGTACGTGCCTTATGTGCAGGAGCAAGCCCAGGAGTGACAGAAAGGAAGCTCACGCAGAGATCGTAACTTTCTTTGTGCAACAATCCCATGCTCTCTCTTGACTGACTAAAGATAATTGCTCTTTTCTTCCCTTCTGAATTTTCCCAGTAAAGCTGTCCCTCCTACTAATTTCCATGCATATACAGAAGTTGTGGTATTTAAAATTTATTTTTCAAGTCTAACTGTGACAGGTCTCTTTAGTTTGCAAGCTATCTGTGGTCCATAAATCCCCTCTTGGCTTTTCCCCTATTACCTGAGCACAAGGGACACTTGGGAACACCAGAGAGATCAAAACATAAACAAGTGTGTCAGCACTGTGTAAAATAAGAGAAGGTAATGTCGGGGGCCAAGGAGAGGTTCTTAAGTTTTATACTGAAGGTGGATTTAAACCAGGGCTGAAACTGATTGAGAGGTTTACAGCCTTTCTTGTTGCTCTTAAAGGAGCCATACTTCAAAGTTAAAGAGATATATTTCTTATAAATGGATGTTTTTTCTGAACTTGTGATCCTAGATCTAAGTTTTTACCAATCAGAATGTCTCCCTCTCACTCTTGAAATGCATTTCTCCCCCTGGCCCCATACACACACACACACACACATATATACATACTAAATATAGGCACATACTATTCCAAGATCTGTCTAGTTTCTGTGGTCAGAGAGACACACAGAAAAGAGATTCATGACAAAACAAGAACAGTGCAGCTGCATTTTTAAGTTACTGATCTAAGAAGGGTGGGGGGGAAGAAAGAAAAAAACCCCAGACGTGCCTCTTGAGGAGCCTGATCCACTTCTGAGGTCAACAGATTATTTGCTCAGATTTTTTTTTATCTGCAAACAGATATTTGCTGAGATTAGTGCGTGCGTGCAAGAGGAAAAGGGACGAAACTCCTGTTACTTTTAAGTATTAATAAAACTTGAGTGAAGGGGCTGCCTGAAGTCACTCCAATGTGGGTGTTCCAGCTACAGACTGCTGCAGAGCTATAGCCTTTGCTCTTGGTTCTTGTGCTCTGAGCAGTAGCCTGACAAACATTTCATGAAAACAATGATCTGGTTTTTTTTCTAAAAACTTGAAAAACAGTTGTAGGCAGACAGTAATTTCAATAGTAATTTCAGGAGTGAGATGGTACTGAACACTTTGAGTGGTGGAGCTTAATTATGCCGATTCACATTTTTGATCTAAATTAAGCACCTCTTTTGCTAGTAGAAAGAGAACCTCGAAGTTGTGAAGCGGGCAAAACAAAGACTGTTTCCACTCAAAATGAGAACAGAGACCAACATTTAGAAGTACATAATTTGATCATCTGTTTTCTAAATGTGTCCATGGCAGTGTGACATGCCTTTGAAAACTTTTTGCTCAGAGAAGGTCTTTCCGGGAGCCTTCAAATAATTCTCAATATTAAGACAACTTCAGGCCCTGAATTCTGATTTTGTGAAGACAACCTCTCATATCATTTAAAAATCGTTTTCCTGAGCCCTTTTGAACATTCCAGGAGGCATTTTTTTAAGCAAGCGCAGATGTTTCCTATCAACCCAAACAGAAAAGCTTCAAAACCAGAAAGTGAAACTGCCCATAAACAAAAGGGAAAGCGAGCGACAGGGCTGAGCTAACGGCCAGCATATCAGGGCCAGCAGGAAGAAAAGATTAAATAGCATTTAAAAAAAAAGCGTTAAAAACTTAATCTTCACAGAACTGGAAACATTTTAAATAATGCCTTGTTAAACCTGTTAATGAAACAGAAAGATTGCCAAGTATTTTGTAAATAGTCTTCCCCCAACTTGAATTTTTTTCTGAAGTTTGACCAAAAGATGTCACCTGCCCGTACTTGACTGAGGAGACAAACATGACATGAGCAGCAGGAAGTTGCATCATATGATTGCAATATATGAACATTATTATCAAATAGTCATGTCCTGAGTCAATGCAATGGTTTGGATTTTGTTGGGCTTTTGTTGTATAGGGGTTTTTTTGTTTGTTTGTTTTTTTTTTTAACTGTTATCCTCTCCACCCCTCCATCCCAAAATAATCCTCCCATGTTGAGGTAAGAATTAAATTCTAAACTATGTGGAACCACCAACGCAAATTTCCTCAGTCTTTGCTAAAAAAAAAAATCACAGACTAAAAGACAATCTGAAGGAGCGGTTGAATGAGGTTAAGCACATTTAACAAATTACTGATAATTTATTTTTAGCAGAATACAGAAATCTTGTGTCACCATACTTAAAACTATTTTCTGGACAATGGCACCATCTGAAGGTGACATCTCAAATCTTGACAGAAAACATCAGGGGCCTCAAAACAGGCAGGAAGGAGAAGGGGATAATTTGGAATGACACTGAGTTTCCAGCATTGGGATAATGTGGAGTCTTGCCTCTGCCACTGTTGTGCAACTCCTTGCAGGCACTTCAACATCTATCTGAAGTTATGTAGCTCCACTCAGAGCTAATCACAGCTGTGAAGGTAGGTGTGTGCTCCAGCGTCCGAAGGACTGGGTCAAAGGCCCCAATTCAGGAAAACACAGAGGACAGGGTTAAACCCACAACTAAGTACATACCTAATTGCTGTCTTGCATCTGGATGCTTTCCTTCTGCGGCGCAAATTAACTAATGCTAGGGAAGTTACCTTTAATTTGAAAGTTTGCTGTTACAGAGGCAAGTAGATGTTACATGTGGGTGTGTAAATACATTTATGCTCTAAAGTGGTAGTTCTCTCATTTTTGAGGCCACTAATTACAGGAAATAAAGCCAGAGAAATTCCCTGATACATTTTTCCCCGGAGGCCCATCCTGCTCTGGTGCTTAAAGAGGAACTGAGGTGCTGAACTCTAAGGCTGTGATCCCCAAACCCTTGAGGCACTTAAAGCAGCTGCCTATATTTTAAGTTGGCAAGACTGGAAGGTCTCTGTAGGTGTGTGTCCCAGGTGGCCTCTCCTGTGCTGGGCTGGGCAGGCAGCCAGCCAAGGTGCGACTCTTCCAAAGCCTCCCACGGGCACCAGTGAGCACTGCACGCCCAAGACATAGTGAAGGGAGAGATCTGGGTGCAACACATCACAGCCACTGGCAGCCTCCTGCCCACACCAGTGTGTATCCCATGGGAGGAGGCCCTGACTTCAGCATGCCTCTTGGGACCTGGACTCCAACTTTCCCTCCCTCCTCCTCAGTGGGTGCCAAAACCAGCAGTCATGAGCTGTGAGAGGTGGTGATGCTCCCCTGCTCCTCTGAGGGAAGCCATACCACTTTGAACACCAAATTATTAACAATCCATTTGGCTGGAGAGGACTTAACTGACTTCCTAGCAGGTGGGGGATCCCCTCAAGCAAGACTGTTTTGATGGGCCAAAGCCCTACGTCTGTAGCAGGTGCAGGGTGCCAGTGAACTGGAGACAAACCCTCTGTGCTTTACCCATGGATGAATGCAGTGCCAGGGTACCTTGGCCAGGCTTTGTGACAGAGAGAGAGGCTGGAGAGGCAGCACAATGCTCTCTAATTTTAGATTTAACTAGTGGCCTGGGAGAAAGGAGCAGAAGAAAGCTAAACAGTACTGGCATTCATGGTAAACTCATCTGGTTCCAGTACTAATGCTGGAAAAACCACCGCTGCTTGCATCATTGCTGCAGGGACTTTGGCAAATAAGGATCTTTGGGAGACTTCTGGATTTTTCTTCCACACTTTTCAAAAGGTTAACTTTAGAAAACCTCAACCCTTATGGTACCTGTAGGGTTTTTGGCCCAGCTGCAGGCTTTAGGCCTGAATGTGCTGGTCACAAGAATGAGGGAAAAGAAAAAAATGTGTGAAAATTTTTTCTCATTTTCTGAACTGCTATTTTCTTTAGGTGGAAGGAGCTAACATAAAATTTCTAAATGGTTTAAATATAATTATCTTAAAAAAGAAAAATGTCTGTTTCAACCTCAGCATCTGGAAAAACTGCAAACGTTAAGGCTGAACTACAAAATTGTGGCTCAAGTTCCCATTTCTTTAAATCCTTGTATTGAGCCTACTGCTTTTACTAAAATCAGTTATTCTGCCATGTCCAGACACCCCTAGTTTTGACCTGATTAAGAGTAACTGGACAGAGTAAGAAACACTTTACAAATACATTCATTGCTACTTCTGCAAGGAAGCATAAGGTGCCAGCAGATGCAGGAAACCGATCCTGTGTTTGTGTGTCCTCCTAGCTAGTGGCCAAATGTGCCTGACCAGATCTTAGCAAACTCCTCATCCACCAGAGCCCTACATGCTGTTGTCTCATCTCACCTGCAGGTCTTACTGAAAAGCCAACAGTTCATCATATCAGGAAATAAAACTGCACAGAGAGTGGCGAGATGACATATGTGCAAAGATGACAGAATCAGTGAGATCGTTTTTGAACAGAGAATATAGCTGCGTAAGACATTCCCTCCCTCTCTTCCCTCTGTCATTAAGAGACAACAGGTTTTCTTCTATTAATTTGTAGGAAAAGACAAAAAACTAGGGAAAGGGTGACACCCACAGAGGACAGATGTACTTTTGATTAATCTGAATGTGTGATATCATTTTTGTAATATGGGATGACAATTCTAATGATCCCCAAAGTAACAATGATATTTTTTAACCCATTCCTTGTTGCCAAATAACCATAAATAGTTCTTTATATTAAAAAAAAAAAAATCCTGCTTGCAGTTTGTCCTTCAAGTTTCGGTGTAGTCACTGGCAGAAGGACAAAAGAATACTCTGCTCTATCTTACAGCAGCAGCAGGGGAAGCAGCCTAAGAGTCCACTGAGAAGTCAGCAAGAATCCTTCCTTCTCTAGAAGGGGCTCTGGGTGAGGTATCAGGCAGTGATTAAGTGGGAAGTAAAGCACCAAGGCTGGAGATCATCAGAAATCACAGAGGAACACAAACTCCTGGAAACACCTCTTCCCTCTGCTACCAGTGCTATTATTTTTGAACAGAAAATGAAAGCTGCAATATAAAGCCAAGAAATGGGGACAAAGTACACTGACCTTAAAACATAAGTAACCAGATGAGAAGACCACAGGAGGTTTGGTCCCATTAGATAAATACGTGTAGATGCAAGGCTCAAAGTGCATTATGCAGTAAACACGTATTTTGTCAGACACCTAGACAGAGTCATGGCACATTGCCACTTCCTGGTACAGCGAGGGCAGCCCTTTGGGAGCATGACTGGACAGCCCAGCCTTTAGTATGTGCTACCAAAGCAGACTTTTGCTCAACACACTGTGAGATCTGAAATTGGAAAGTCTGAGAGTGAACCAACAGCTATGGTTAGGAAGACAGAGGTCAGGTTGTCTGTCCAGAATTTCACCAGATAAGACTCAGAGTGTAAACAAGCAACTGCTCAGATTTTATAACCTCTTTCCATTTGAACAGGCACAGAGTCTTGTGTTGGGTTTTTAATTCCCCTTTTTAACATTCTCTTGTGTTGGGCTTTTTAATTCCCCTTTTTAACATTCTCTTGTGTTGGGTTTTTTAATTCCCCTTTTCCACTCCAAGCTACCTCCTGTGACACAACAGATGATGCAGCTGTGTAATTATACAACTTATTATTAGATCGTATAGGCAGAAGAGACATTACTAGCATTCCTTGTTTATACTGTAATGCACTTACTGAGGTTCATCATTGTCAGCTCTCTGGAGGAGGGATAGTGCAGCCTCTCTGCAAAGTCTCGGCAATACCACACAAGCAGCTCTTGGTTGGCAGGGATGGGCTTGATGGTATAGAAGTAGATGTTCATTCCATTCTGACAAGCAGCCAAGTTCTGCTCCTGAACAGAGTAGCCAGGGTTTACATAACGCATCCAGTTGCTCTTGTCCTCGTTAAATCCATCAATGAAGTGGTGAAGTTCACCACTTGAGTAGATCTGGAATAGAGGAAGTGCTTATGAATATATATAAATATATATATAGGCACAATACGCAACACGTATGCACAGAGTCCAGAGGGGAAAAATGATAAGCTCCCCCTTTTTTTTTTTTTTAAAGAGCATATATTACTGAAGTAAAGAGTTCAAGCTGTGTTCCTGCCTTTCCAACTATGACATCCTCTGATTTAAGAAGGTATTCAAAGGCAAGTTCACAGTCACCTTTTCCATTTCATCTTAGCCTATGTCTCAGCTTGGGAAAACAAGACCCAAAATCTGAAACGCAGAGTACTCTCCCTGTGTGAGCAGTCTACCTTAGAGTCCTTTTCCTGATTCTCTGATCAACAAGTGGGTGATGCTGATGACTGCAGGTCTGAGTGCGTGCTTGCATTAATGCTTTGAGTCACCTGTGTATAAGACTGGCTGGCTGCACTACGTCAGAATCCTTCTCACCTCTTTCTATGGCCTCTGTACTTGCAGTTTCCTACCACCTCCACCCAAGGTTTAAACTATGCAAACATTCTCCACCCCCCCCCAGAGTCCTAAAGCAACACTTGCTCATAGTTGAACTGTAACCCTTTTGTAGGAAGGCTGGGTGAGGCAAAGATGAAATTCACCTGCCATAACTGAAGGAAGACCTGGAGAGGGGTTAACCCATGAAAAGTCATTTTTCCTGCCAAGGGACATGTTCTGACTTGCCCACGGAGGGGCAAGAAAATATGAATATGAAAACTGCTCAGCGGTTTCGGGGGAAAGAAGTTCCCATCATTGACAGAAGCTACTGTTTCTCGAAATGGTAAGAATAGGAGAATTATTTTTAAAAAGTCAAGAGAAATCCAGGAAACATGCTTGTTAAAAACTCACTGCTTACTCTCAAGGGGAACTAGTTCCGTGCTGGATGAAATGACCAGGCAAAAGCCAGACCTTGAAGTGGGAGCAGCTTGCACCAGCAATGCACCGCGCTGAGCAGGAAATGCCTTTCCAAAGGGGAGACAGAGCTTATCTCATAGGGAAAACACTCCACAGGATGTTGCTGCCCGTGTGCCCTCACCACTCTCGCAGCTCCCTGGCCAGGCAGCGCCCTCCGGCCGGCCGGGACCCTCCTATGCTCCCCGAAGCCCGGCGGGCAGAGAGGCGAGGCGGCCTGGCCCTTTAACGCGGGCCGTAAACACCAGAATCACTTTCTTTAAGAGTAACTTCCTGTAAACTGAGAAGGGGGAAATACATGTGGCCTCATCAAAGCGGCTTGCGAGAGATTTTGCGGTGTGTTTGTTATGAGAAAATGGAAGGGAGCCGGGCGAGTTGTGCTGCATCAAGAGGAGCCTTCGGGTTTCTCTGCTCACCCCGGCTCGCAAACTTCCAGGAACGCGGGGCTCTGGCGCTTGACGCCTGCCACCACTTCCCAAACCAGCCCTCCACCGCTCCCACGTCAGGGCCACAGCTCCGACTCTCCGGCAGAGGCACCCACCAGGCTCCCACCTATTCTGGGGAAGGCGCGACCAGATGTGCTGAGTCACGGCGCGTTCCCAGAAATGACGCGGGCCCGGGCGGCCCCGCTCCCCTGGCGCGGGCAGGGCGCAGGCAGCGTCCCCGGGCGCCTGGCAGATGTTCCCGCTCCTGCCAGCGAGCCCGGGATGCCTTTAATAACATGTGGGGAGTTATCTCCCACGTGTTATTATTTCCTTTGCATATGCAAGCCTGTGTCAGACCCCTAGGAAGGAATTAATTTTCAGTGCAGCAGTCTGTCTTGAACGAATCAAGAGATTATAACAGGGAATTTAATGATGCCTAGATGGTTCCTAGGATATTATTTCTGAGGATCCCTCCGCATTAAGGCTTAAAATCACATCGTAAGAATGATGTCATCTTTCTCACTGCAATGTAGGAATGAAGTCCTGCAAGATGGTTAGCAGCCCCTCTTCCCTGTGTCTTCTGTCTTATGAACAACTGGTGGGGCTAGGGTCAGCATACTGGTCTCTTCCTATACTGGACACAAGCTCCCTAAAAGTTCAGCAAAAAGAAACATTTTGTGGCCTTATTAATGTGAAAACAGTTGCCTGCTGTGTAAAAACGCACATGCAAATAACTGCCTGTGCAATGCTGTATTACGTCGTACAAAGACGATCTGAGAAAACCAAAATGATTCAATTAGGTAGGAAGAAAGGGGTGTGGGGAATGCTGGTGCGTGCCCTGGGTTTCACCTGGATATGAGGTTGGGATATTACTAAGGCAGGCAGGCACCTGAGCGTAGAGGCTTGGACACAGTCCCAAATCCACGGAATTAGACACAACCTACATGGCTAGAAGGCAGCAAAACAAATCCATGGAAGGAGATGGGGCTGAAAGAATGTTCTCTAACAATTAATAATGTCTCTGTAAGGAAAATGAGGATTATGTCAGCTGATAAACTGGAAGCATATTCCCCAGCACAGACTGCCCAAGCCAAAATATATTGGCTGCTGCTCCCTTCCAGTTTATGCTATGGAATACAAATTAGGCACCACCTCTGGTGTTTGTCTCTTTTCCCTTTGCTAAGATCCATGAGCTGTTCTTTTAACAATTCTGAGGAGGCCTAGAAAAATTTATTACTTGAATGATATACACTGAAGACTACCACTACTGTGTTACAGCAGTTCTATACAAGACCTAGGAAAAAATGTCACAAAATATATCATAATTCCAGAGTGAAAGCTTATGCAGTACTTTCACAGCTTCTTCATAGTGGGAAAAAACAAGGACGTGATACTTGCATAAATCAGAATGACTTCCCGCTATGAAGAAATGCAAAATAACCTGCGCCCTTACAGCAAGCAGCACAACTATTTCTGTACAGAATCAAGCACCGATACATTTTAGAAGACAGAGCCAGGAAGGGCTGTGCATCTCCACTGCTCTCTCCACCCACACAGTCCCTACATCCAAGATAGCCAGGCTTTTACTCAGCTTAATTCACCCACTGGCCCTGTTTGTGCCTGGCCACATACAGAGGTTGTTCCCTGCATCATGAAGCAGGAAGTGACCCAGCTTCTCAGCCGTACTCATTTAGTGATCTGCTTACTGCAACAACGTGGTGATGCTTTTTCCTGCTTACCCGCCAAAAGTATTTTCTGTTCGCATTCTTGGGAACCGTATCACTGGTATAGATCTCTCCTACCAGGGGTCCAAAGCGTGTTCCTTTTGGGATGTACTCTTTGCTTATAACTCCAGTGACCTACGAGAAGAGCAGCACAGGATCAGTCCATTGCCAGTAGAAAATGAGAAGTCTCCTTCTTCTCCCCTGTCCCCCAAATGTAACACGGTAAAGCAATCAGTGGAAGAATTTTTTTGTGACAGGTCAGCAAAACAGAAATAAATAAATGAACAATCGTGTCGGTTACAATACAACCAGCTTTGTTAGGTACTAACATTTTCCTAAGACATATGGAAGTTAATGATGAATACCACCTTAAAAATGTGCTTTTTGGAAATACATTTACAAGAAGAAACAGTAAGCAAAATGTACAGAGACTGTCAAATATCTTCAGAAGTTATTTTTCCTATCAAAGGCAACCCCCAAAAGTCTAGTTCCAGCAAACAAAAATATGCAGTATCTATCAATCACTTCACTGCTACAGAGCTTGCTTTTCTAATAAGTTAGAAACTGGAATGACTGCTCCTCCAGATCAAAATGAAACCACCCTCCACCCCCCTCCATTCTTCAGTCTATAGCTGCCCTAAAGTAGCTAAAAGGAGAACACAAAAAAAAAAAAAAAGAAAAAAAAAAAAAAGAAAAAAAAAAGACAACCTTCAGTTCTCTTACCAGCATACAGTGGCATACTAAACAGAATATGAAGTGACTCTGGGACATGTACTCACAGGTCACCTTCTTGTATAAAAAGGAATCATCAGTTCCGGTAACATATATCAAGTGGGTTTGGTCAAAAAAGGTGTAAGGGTTTTGTAGAAAATGCTCCACTATGCTAGGTCTAAGAAATGTACTCTGGTTGTTCAGCTTCCTTCTTGACAGTAATTATACCAAAAAAAGTCACTGACCACAAATCAGGAAGCAATTCATCATTATTCAGAAGAACGTGCCTTGGAGTAACCCTTTGCAAAACACTGCTGAGTTATTGGTTTTGTCTCTCTGCTTCTCACCGATTTTCTTAAATTTAATGTATCCAAACAATGTTAGAAACCCAACAATTTTGTAAACCAAAAACCCCAAGCCTTTGCAAGATTGATCCTGCTGCTCAGATGGTGGGAAAAAAAAGAAGGTAAAAAGCCCATTAATTTGGTATTATAACCAAATATATTATAAACTGTCATGGCAAAATGTATTAAACTTATCCCCTTCATACATCTTGCCACTTGTCTTTTTGCTTGCCAGGATTTCAGAACAAGACAGGAACACCAGCAGTAGTTGAGGAAGACTGAGAGCTGGGATTACTGTTGTCTGTACCCCACAAGGAATCGATGTCCTTACCAAAGCAGATTAACACTCATCAGAATCTACAGATAGCTCACTTCAGTGAGCTTTTCTATTTCTTTTAACAGTCCTTCTCAGCAAAGGGTGGTAAAAACCCTGGACTGTACGTAGACAGCACTTCACAAATGAGCTAAGCCTTCTGATTTTCTCATGCTACATTTTCTTACATTGTACAATCCTTAATGTGTAAGTGAGAGGCAGACATAAATCTTTGCCTGTGTACTGGTCAAGATTAAAACTCCCAGTAAAAAATGAACACCTAGCATAATTTCATGTTAAATGTCAAAATAAAGGGGACAAATAACAGCCATGAATTCAAGAAATCACCTGGAAACAGATTGGTGGGTGTACGTGGTGGCTGTTTGTACTCGTTTGCATTTTAACATGTGTTTTCAGCACACTACAAAGAAAAAAAATTAAAACATCAACAGGAGAGGTAGTTAAATGCTTCATTGATCTGTGAGAGAGAAGAGGGACTTCCAGAAATTTTCCTATACCTACCATATGCTGAAACAAGCTCAGTGGCTCAGTTTTATTTTTGTCTTGCTTATACATGTCTCATAGAGAGCTGAAAAAGGCAGATGTTCTTCTCATTTTCCTTATATATCTTCATTTACATCCATCTGCCCTCTCAAGAAAAGTTCACAACCAAGCTACAAGCACACCCTACCAGTTTTACTGCATGATAGCTTGAGATTTTTCATGGTTTTAAAAATATCTTGGCCCTAATTAAAACGACTAATGAAATTCTCAGAATCTCTAGAAATCACTCCTTGAACTAGTCAACTTGAAACAGTCTCTGACACAGCAGATACTTTTTGATATCCACCTTACAGACAGCATTTGTATTCAGCTATGCCAGGGGAGAAGCAAAGATGATTTCTCACCCTGTACCCATCAGAATTTGGCAGAAGAGGTTCTGCACATCTGTGTGTGCCAACGCTGAAGCTTTGCTAAACCAGGCTATAGAGCTGTCCAGACGACTTTTAGCTGACGGTAGCTCTCTGGTCAGCAATTCTCGGCCTCCACTGTTCCCTCACAAGCTCAGCTGATGAGGTCGAGGAGGGGCACCTGCCAGCAGAAGGGTGCCAACAGTGCCAAGGCAGCCTGGCTCCAGACTGCCGGCAACCCCCCTGCCGCAGCCAAAAGGGGCTCCTGCCCCGCCGCAGCTTAGCGGGGGCGGCTTAAGAGAAGGAAGCAGGGAGCTGCCGAGGGCTGGCCGGTAGGACAGCGGCGCAGCTCCGGGTCCGGAGCCGGGGGTGAGCCGCCCCCGGGCTGCCGGAGGGCTGTGCCAGAGCGGCACTTCGGAGCTCTGTCCGCCAGGTGTCCTCCAGCGCGCCGCTCCGCTCGGCGCGGAGCCCTTCCCGGGAGCCGCGGGGAGCCCGGCGCGGGCGCTCCCCAGAAGTGGAGCCCTTCTGCTGCCGCCGCCGCCCGGGCGCTGCCTGCGGGGCCCGCACCGCGCCGCACGGCAGCCACTGCTGCCCCCGCTAGTTCTCTCCACAGGCGCTTACCCCCTCTCCTTTCAAAGCTCCCGGCACTCCGCCGCGTCCCTCCTCTCAGTGCAACAGCATTTCCAGCAGGAAGGTGCAGCCCGGCGTCAGCCGGAGCCCGCTGCCCCCTGCCCGAGCGGGGCCGGCTGCGAGCGGCGCTCGGGCGCGCCGGCGGGGACAGCGCGGCCGCCGGCGGGGCGGCCCGGCGGGGGGAGCGCGGGCCCGGCGGCAGCCCGGGACGGCGGCCCTGGAACTGACCAGGGTCCTAATGCGGCGCCGGGGGCCGGGCACGCCTGGGGCCCTCCAGGCCCGGTCAGCACATCCCGGCCTGCCCGCGGCCCTTGGGCATGTGGCGGATGGGCTCCGGTCCCAGTTTGATCTGAGATGGAGCTTTGGAAAATCAACGCTCCTGCATCTTTGTTTGGGGAGAGGGCACTGAAGTAAACAACGACTCCTGCTAATTCTGCAAGGGGAGGGTATTTTGCAATGGGACCACTAAACTGCTTTAGAAAACCAAAACACCGAACAAATTCTTATTGGCTTCATTAAAACAACAGTATTCTCCACACGCAAACAGGGCGGGCCATCGTGTGTCCTGGAATAACATTGATTTTAATTTTTTTTTAGCTATTAGTTCTACAGTTATATAACTTTTACCCCTTTGTTCAGTAACCAGTTTTCTAAAAGTGATGCCACAAAACAGAATGCTTTCAGATGGCGTCCTCGGTGACCGCACAAAAAATAAATAAAAGCAATAGGGGAGAGCAAGTGTCTGAGGTCACTGAAGCACAGTTCGTAACAGCTCAAAATCACTGCTTTCACCAAAATCACTGATTCAGGGTCTGTCTCTAATAAATGGCCTTATCAGATATATGCAACAGTAATGGGTGTTTTGCCAAGATATGTTTTCCTCTGCCGAAGCTCATGGACCAGGATGAGACACTAGTAATATTCAAGACAGCAGAGTAACTGTCACTTTATATCAAGAAGGGCTGTTTGAGCTTTAAACACCAAGACCAAAGGGAAGATTACTGAAAAAAATGTTTTTAAATGTCTGCATGAAAAGATCATTCACATATGGCCTTCTAAGCATAAGCCTGACACCACATTTCATCATTTTTTGACAATTGCCAAAACTGGGGGAAAGGATAAATAATTCACACATAGAAATAAATAAATGACTTTATGTAAATCTAACAGCCTAAAATGTTATGAGCAGTAGTAATTAATTTTTTAAAATGCTGACACATTCTGTGAACTCACAACAAAAAATGTGTTCTTCAGAAAAGTCCCTGATCAAGATCCAAGAATAAACAAGAGTATGATGACGTGTCACGGGCTCCCTTGCAAATTGCATAAACCTTTAAAGAGGAGCTCCATAAAGCATGCAAGGAGAAGATACAGAAAAAGCAGCACTCCCCAAATAGCTGTGGCCGTACTTCCTCCCTCCTAAGCAGGCATGCAGTACTTTTCCTGCTCCTGCCGGAGATACAATACTAATTGTGACAGCACCAGGATTTCATGATCTAATCATGACAGTATCAGCATTTCACAAGCGATATATATGTTTTTTTTGACAATAAACTGACTCAGCATTTAAAACTCAACCAGATGAAGCCACAGCTCTCCCCAAAGTTAACAATGAAGACAGCTCACATCTGAAACCCACTGGCAAACACGCACGCATGCATCCCCCGAACTCTTACCTCATCCTTTTGCAAGTGATAAAAACCCACCCTACCGAGCTGTCAGGACTCCAGTGGTTTTCCAGGAGGTCAAAACCAGAATCAGGCTCCCTCACTGACCCACAAACAGCAACTTGCAAAAGCAATACATGTACCCAGTCCTGATGCCATTAAACAAAATCACACTCAGAAGGCAAACAGAAAAAAAATAGTGTTTCATGTCAGAAGTTGCTAGCACACAAGCAGATCATGCCATTTACAGCTACTTCACCCTGTGGATTAGCAGCAAATGAGAGACCTGTCCATACATTCACCAGAGTGTAGCCTTCACAGAAGGTGGGCAAAAGAGCACATATCGGCCCTTTCTTTCAGAGCTACCTTAAAGAGAGTCAGGGTTTAAAAGCTCCTATTGCTCCTAAGGGTAGGTGCAATTCAGCACAAATGAAAGACCGGGGGGGAGCTTTGGAGAACAAAAGGAGGATGTCCTATATTCAGACTCCCACTAGCAGGGAGCTGCACGGGTCACATTTACAAGGAAGAACCAGAAATCTTTCAACAACTTCTCTCTCCCCCCACCTCTTATACAGAGATGGCAGCAATCCTCCTGATTCACTGACCTGAACTAGAGAATAAGGAAATTACACCTCGGTATTTCCAAACACAGTGTTGGAAATTTTGAAAGTTCTTTGGATGTCTCCAGCCGCAGCAGCAGGACTCGACAGGGGCAGAGAGAGCAAGCAGCCTCAGCAGCCAATCAGTCATCAGCCGGCTGCCAAGGACTGACCGGAGCTGTCACACTGTAAGCTCATCCTTCAACCAAGAAATCCTCCTGTATTCCATGGCAGAGTCACAGCTTTATTTCCCTCTTCACGCCAAACTAAGACCTATCTAACAATGCAATAACACAGAACCAGGTTTCACACTTTTTTTCTGGAGCATGACCTTTCTCTGCCAAAGTTTGGCAGGGCAGGGCAGATGGGAAGAGAAGAGTGACTTTAAGGAGAATTTAGCTTTAACCTCTTACCAAACCTACTTGGCACTCTATTAGGCACTGCCAAGCTAAATTCTGTGGTGTCAACACCCTTCAGCTGGGGGTCTGGCCCTACTTCTGTGCACAGGATTAAACAAGTACCTGCTCTGGAAGGAAATATTTGATAGGCATGGATGAGTGTACCTCTTCTTTTCAGCTCTGTGGTCAGTATGCTTAGCCAAAGCAGAAGCACAGGTAATAGTTGCTATACCACAAGTCTCAGCACAGGGAGAAATGAAGGGTTGTCCCCTGGGTTGTTACACTACCGAACATCACACCTAGCTATAATAGCTACTCTATACGAAGGAGTAAACACAAAACCAAATTGCTCATCCGGGCTCATTTCTTTCCAGCCCTTCTGAAACAACAACAAAGAATGTACCCACTCCAGGGACAAGGATAGGACAGACTCGCACAGCTAGCTACCAGTGAAGATACTGTCCCAGATAAACAAAAGTTAATTTAAGCTACGGCCGCCCTTCTGTCAAGCTTGCTACAGTTCTACCATTACTTCCTTAACCGACATGCCAGAGAGTTTTTAAGAATTTAGGAAGTCGGGAATACAACAAGCTCACGAAAAGAATAAAGCAATTTCATAACCAAAGGGAAAACAAAAAGAAATAATTAAACACATTTCCAGGAATTTGTTTTTGTTTTTTTTTCCCTTTACTTTTTTAAAGCTATTTATTGGACAACCGAGGCACTTTAATCTCTGAGCCAGAGGCAATGAATGGTCCTGGCAAACAGCAGCCTAGAAATTGGCACAAAGAACTACCCCACAGTTTAAATACGCTTATTCAGATGCTGTTCAAATTGTGTGAAAATTTAACTGTTTGCGAATTGGTACAGAAGCAGTTTCAGGGATAGGTTGGCTGCAATTTTCAGTGGAAATATTACACAACAGATGACCAGCACACAGTTTCTTAAAAGAGTTATTAGGGTCCCATATTAAAAGCCAGCAGGCAGCATTTGTTGTTGTTGGTAGGGTGTGTGTGTGTGTATGCTAAAGAATCAAAGACAGGGTGAGCACACGCTTTCCAAAGCGCTGTGATTTGGCTTGTCTGACTCCAACCTTCCCCAGAGCACTGCCGCTTACCTCTTTGCAGTTAGATGCATATTTGAAAGTCAAGTTCCTTGGCAAGGAAGCCTCTGCCTGAGTTAGGGTGCCTCCATCGGCACTGGGATCCAGCGGGTGATCATTTACAATATATGTGCACTTCTCTTCAAAATCAGCCTCTGTCCACAGAGTCATGTCAGCATCCTCCATGTCCATTTTCATTGTCCACTCTCTCCCTTTCACCAGATTCTTGAAACTCACAGCGTCCGAGCTACACTGTGTAGCAGCCTGGAAAAAAAGAAAACAGCCTTTAATCCTCATTGTCCTTCAGTGTTGTGGTTTCCGTTGATACAGTGTGACTAATACAGTAGTCTGTGACACTTTAAAAGCGTATGCAGGATAGTTGGTACAGTTGAGTAATAGCCAAAAAGCAGTGTAAATGAAGCTGCTCTGACTGAAGCAGCACTTTAAAATGCCAGCCTCGGTAGTAATGAGGGAACAAAAACAAAGAGGAGAAAATCCCTAGGCTGTGACAACAACTTTACCTTTTTCAGACCCTTTCCTTAATGCTTCAGAGAGAAAAGAATATTCCGTGCTGAAGAAAATGTGGGGTCATGGCCGCAAGACCACTTAGTCGCCTGTGGAAAAGCTGCCTCAGAAAAGTGTCACACAAACAAGGAGAGGAAGAGGAAAGGAACTGCTGTCTGCGTCTGAATGAAGCTAAAAATGGAAAGCGCATGTTGGAAGAGCGGAACCCAGCCTTGCCTCTTCCAAATGGGGAAGCCTGAACTTTCCCACCGGCTTTCAACACACAAACAACTTTCAAAACAACCTGGCCCCCCCGCCTCCTCCTGACGTCCCCTTATCCTTTGGCATGGAAGGCTGAGAAAGCCGACATCCTGCCAGCATCACTGTAGCAGCAGCAGCCCTGCACAAAGCACTGAAATGTGTTCTTGGGGGTCAAACCAGAAAAGAAGCAGGGGAAATAAAATATTTTTTAAAAAAGTTGATCTATCCCTTTTGATTTTGATGGTACCTCCTAGAATTAGTATCTCAAAGCAGTGGATATGAGCCTAGCAGGACAATTCCAGCAAGCCCTTCAGCCCCTCTGTCTGTTCAGGACAGAAGCACTGTTATCAAACCTATCCTCGAACAGGTATTAGGGTCACGCTCTTTCCATAACGCTCATGAGGAACCAAAATCTGTGCCTATGCCGGTAGTTGAGAATGACGCTCAATCCGGCGTAAAATCCCTTCATTTTTCCTTTTTGGATACGCAGCTACTATGAAATTCACACCCCTCCTCCGGGAAAAGCGAAACACGAAGACTGAAAGCGCACCATCTTCCGAGAAAGAGATTAAGGGCTAAGCGACTGTGTGTTCGGGGGAGACCTCCAGCACCCCTCCGGGACCGACCCTCCCGGGAGGCACAACCGAGCCACCCGAAGAGGCTGAGGCGGGGGTCGCGGCAAGACACAGCTCCCCTGCGACCGCCGCCGCCGCGGGACCAGCCCCGCGCCCCGTCCTGACCGCGGTCGAGGCGAGCAGTGCGACAGTGCCGGACCCTCGGCGTTGAAGGGGGAGAGGGGACGAACAGCGAAACTCAGGCCGGGGGTGGGGGTGTGACAGCTGCGCGGCGCAGCGAAAGGGTTAATGCCGATCAGGGCAGCGCTCCCGATCCGGGAGAGGCGACGAGGAAACTTTTGCTTCGTCCCGCGGGCGCCGGGGCGGGCGAGAAGCAGGAGCCGGGGAGGTGGAGACAGGAGTGAAAGAGGGGACGGCATCGCGCTCCTTACCGGGGCAGAGTCCGCGCGCGTTTCCACACCGAAGCCCACCGGCGGCGGCAAACCTGGCTCATCTCTACAGAGTAAGCATTTCTCCTTCCTTCCAGCGGCCGGGTCCCCGGGAGACTGACTCACACCTCCAGCCGCCGCTCCCCTCCCGCTCCTCCCTCCCCCGGCTGTCACAGGTGCTGCTGCTCTTGCCGCTGGGGAACGCTGGGGGGCCGCCTGCCACAGCCGCGCGCTCCGCTCGCCCCGGCCCGCCCGCCGCTCGCCCGCGCTCACGCACCAGCCCCTCCCTCCCTCCGCCAGCCCCTCTCACAGCGCGGGAGGTGGGGCCCTACCTGCGGACCCTGCCCCGCCCAGCCCACCCGCGTTGGGTTTTTTACATCACTGTTATTATTTTAATTTTTTTTCTCTCCCTTTCGGCCCCGTGCGTCAGCTGGGAGAGCTGCGGCGCTGCCCCGCCGCCTGGATCTGCTGGGTGGGCGGGCACCGCGGCGCTTCGCGGAGAGCGCACCTGAGGCAGTTTTTACTAGAAATCTGTTTTCCGTGCTATTTTTAAGCTCCGGAGTTCAATATATGACCGCTTTCGTTCTTACGCAGTTTGACTTGATAGAACTTTATAAAAAATACTAACTAAAATTATTTCCAAGTTCCTGAATACTGATTAAAACTCAATTCAAAGTGCTTGGTCCCAAACCTCAACAATCATAGTACTTTACTTGAGATGACAAATTTGGAGGTTTCAGAGTTTTGATTTTATCCCTTTCCCAAGTCTTTCTAATCAGCGCCTGTGAGAGGAACTGGGAAAAACATTTCTGTTTCTTCCCTTAAACAAAACCTTCCCCCTTTCCCTTGGTAACATCAGGGAAGCTCACAGCAGCAGGACATGGCACACGGCGTTTCCAAACCCGATGCCCCTTTTGCAGTGCGGTAGGAAAACGAGCACGGATCGTGGACGGGCCAATGTGTGAGCAGCCATCCAGGAACACACTGCTGATGGAAGGAGAGTTGGTAGACCAATCAGCAGATCCCGGCGCCCAATTTTTTTCCTCCGATCCAAGCCAGCATGTTGGCTGAAGGAAGGACATCCTGTGATGATGGCATACAATGTCCTGTTTGTTTATTATTAAGAGCATTCCTGCTTCTCATTACAAAACAACCAGATGCCTTACTTCCTTCAGTGGTCCTGTCTCTTCAGCGAGGCGTCCTCGGGCTCAGAGGAACGGTGATGCACAATTCCATTTATAGCCATCCACAGCCCAGTGCAAATGCTAGCTGCTTCACTGTGAGGCAACTCTACTACTTTTCCTTCTTCTCACACGTCTGCAAGTGTATTTCTCATCAGTTGCCTGGCACTTTATGTGGCAGCTAGTTTCACATTCTTCTTCTAAACCTACATGCACTTATATTCTAGGGTGATCTCAGTGTTACATATTTCTTCACAGGAAAAAGGGAGAAGTGGGGGGGGGGGGGGGGCGGGAAGCAGGTTTATGCAATCGGGTGCCTGTCTGTCTCTCTGACAGGCGTACACAAACCCCTTTCCCTTAACCTGCTTCTCCTCCCACTGATAAAAAGACGTGTGGAAAGGATTACTTGCCATTTTCGGCCTGCGATGCTGAGAATAGCATATCTGTGTAAAGACCTTCCGTATGCGCTAACGCGGGAGGGCTCGTGGCAGCAGACCTAAGTAGGGCAACTGCTGGCAAGTGAGTGTCCTGCCTTAACTGCCACCACAGTGTAATTCCACAAGAGAGGTGGCCTGAGCACTGGGGCTGAAGGATATAAATGTAATTGGATATACCCTGTAAAACCGAGGCACATCCAAAATGAGGTCTAGGAAGGCTCTGAAGTAGGAAGAACCATTCATTAAAGGAGAGAAATCCAGCCTACTTGATTGGGTTAATTAACTGATGCTGAGTCACACTGCATAGAACAGAAAAACAATGTAGTCATACTGAAGGTGATTATTTTACCGAAAAATAGTCTCACTCCGAGAGGCAGCTGTTTCAGAGCTTTTCACTTCCCTGTTAGCTTGAAAGAAAAACAAAAAAAAAAAAAAAGGGGGGGGGGATGGGGACGAGAAGAAAGGGTTGGTGTGTTTCCTTCAGGGACTGATCTTCTTAATGTGAAGGAGAGCAGGGAAAAAGGCAAATCTGCTTTTCAAGGAACTGAGAATGCTTTTGGACTGGAAAACAAGTGGAAGCAGAGATTAGATTAGATCACATCAGATGAAGTGAAATATTCATCAGGAGGATGCCAATATCCCAGGTCAGTGCGGCTCTATCCCTGGAGCCTGGGGAGGTGAGTACAGCCTACGAAGCCTATGGACTTCAAATAACTCTGTGGCACGCTCTGAGGCTATCCTGAAATTAGTTCCAGGTGTCTCAGTGAAGCTGAGCCCAGAACTACCTTAGTGCAGGAGAAGGAGTTTTGCTGATGTGCAGATCCAGCCTAACAGTGCCTGATCTGGAATAAAACTAAGTTTATCAAGAAAAAGAGACAGAAACAAATTGTTAAGAATGTGTACTAAAGTAAGAATCACAAAGGAAACTCTGCCATTAAAGAAATATATAGACTGACCTTCTGACCTTCCTCCTTAAGAGAGAAACATAAAAAGACGCCGTGTTCAACCAGAAGTTTTCTGCTCTTTTATAGAAATCATTTGTACCAGTAGCTGCTATTGTCTGGAATGTGCAATTTCAAAATGTTGTTCATTTCAAAAAGAACATTTTTAGTCATATTTTAATTTTTTCCTTCTCGCTCATAGAAAACCTCAATTACTGTATTAATCAGCATTTCTCAGGCAGCTCTCTCTGCAGCAGCTTTCAGCCTGGCAACAAATCATGAATGGCCCTAACAGCTCTGATCTCAGAAATCCCCATCCATTTCCTTTGATGCTATCACCACTTCAGCTCAACAACAAGCCTGTGCAACTCAGCCTCAGCTGCCACTGCTGCTGTTCTCCCTGGGCCTGCTGTAATTGTAAGGGGAAGAAGGAGGGAAGGGAGCTGGCTCTAATAGATGAAATTTCTTTTAAAAGTTGGAGGGGAGATAAAATGCACACAAGAGATTAAAGGAGAGTCTCATTTTCACATCCTCCCCTTCCCCAAACAAGGTCAGTGGCAGATTGACCACATCAAGAGTAACTATCAGACCCACCCCCATTTCCCACTTCCTGCATGTAGGCATCCTTGTGCTGGTAAACATTTGGGGACCAGTTGTGGTCATTACTTGGAGAAGGTACATGATGTAGTTGCACAACTGCACGTCTTTTAAAAGCCAACTGAGAAATCAAACTCTAAGAAGAACTTGCTTTGCTTTCAAGTTCTGATATGCACTCATGTTTTGGGGCCATGTTTTTGAAAACGTGGTTGCTGTCAGATTCAAGGGAAAGAGAGACACCCAGCACACTTTAGTGACTGGGCAACAGGAAAAGTTACAGCCATCTTCCTTCAGACTGGCCTGACCTTTGCAAAACACTGCCTATGGGGTTCAGATATGATCTCAGAGGCTTTGTATGGCCTAGACAACTTCAGCTGGTATTGCCTATAAGGAGAGAAATTAAAATTGCACTTGAATCTACAAGAAGGTTTTTGCAAGGGCATTTGGGGTGGTGTGTGCTATAGCCAGAAGGCTTTTGAATTAACACATGCAGCTTTCAGGGACTGCCTTTAATTACAGAGCACCCTGGTCATTGCCTCGTAGCACTTCCAAATGCCAAACGTTTATTTTTGTCTCTGCTCTGCAATACCAAGAGCAGATCTTTTGGCTGCACTCTCAGCTACTGCCTAGTGCAAGCCTTAACATCACTTTTGGTTTCTGTTGTTTTATCCTCTCAAGAAATTTTCCTTAAAAAGAGAAAAAAGGAGTCAAACTAAAATGCCATATCCCTTTTTGTTTCCCACTAGGCCTTATTAAAATACTACTCAGATGACATATGAATAAGCCAAAACAATTCTCCTCCAATGGAATAAAAACATTCTCACAGCACACAGAAGTGAGAACTAAGCTTCAGCCTTTTCCTCTTGTTGAGCCTTGAGTTTGAGGAGAAGGAGTCAAGGCTACCTGGGCCTGCTATCAGGACAGCAAGAAGGCTTTGTGAGAAGGTCGACCACGATGTTCCCTTCTTGGCTACTGTCAGCCTTCCCATCACACTTCTGAGCAATGGTGGTCTTGGGAGGACAGTCAAGAACCCATACAAGAACACTTTTATAGTCTTTGCATGTTTCTACCAACACAAGCTTATATTGGACGGGAAAATCTGAGTACAAATTCAACCTTTCACCCCAGCCTTGGACTTTTGAATGTTCTGTCTATTGTAACTGAGTCTGAGGAAACACAAATGACAACAGGCCAACCCATTCCAACTACTTTCCAACCTTACTGGTGACAAGAGGACTGAAAAAAGAATGTGCTTTGGAAAATTTTCATTTAAAATAGGCTGATTTCCAGATTGTCATGGAGGAGGGATCGGATGGTATACATATATTAGAAGGCTCAGTCCTGTGAATACTTCAGACATCAGTCCCATAACAAGCTCACAACAAGCTGAAATAATGAAGTCACCTCAGAATGAATTGTATTATTTCAACTTTCATGTCTGTTCCCAACTTGGCAGTCATTACACTTTTTGGGGTATTTTCACCTCAGCTTGCCTGGTAAGATACAGTGATACGACCAATGGTGAAACTTCAGAGTGTGCTCCTGCACAATTCAGTTTTGATGCCAGATACTCTCCAGGCCGCCTGGTCTCCTGGAGCTGATGAACACAGCAGAAGGAAGGCAAGATCCATGGGTGGAACTATGCCACTTTTCTCAGACAAAAAGCTGGCCACAGAGTGCATTTCAAAACAGATTAACAAAAACAACAGCTACACACCATGACAAAGTGCATGTGGTGGAAATGAAAATATTTACCCACAGATTATCACAGATCCAGCAGTGTGACTACCGTGCATTGAGGACCAAAGGATTCAAAATAGTGACTGTATGTTTAGAGTTGATTAGGGAATCTGGTAGGGTTGGTCTGAAGAACCACTTTTTAAGCTTCTAAGAGTGCAGTTGTCATTTCTCCACCTCTCCTATCCCAGGGTGGTGAAATAACAGTCTTTTCATACCTGCGTGTTGGCTGGGGGAGGGAAGAATTCCTGTGCTATTAAACACAACTTCTCATTAAATAGTTGACACCTTATCCTTCTTTAAATGTTGTAATGTTTACTTTGCAAAACCCAGGAAAGCTTTTAAAATAAAGATAGCAGAGAGATTCTTAAGCCGGGTGTCCTTGCTTATCTGCTCTTTATCAACCAGCTATTGTTTCTGGAGGAGCTCGTTGGGGAAGGTGGAGCAAAGGGGGTTAATGTTCAATAGGTATCTATCAGTTCCCCTGAAGGAATAGCGCTGCTGACAGAAGAGCAACACTGGGCTCTCAGCTACTTCCTGCAAATGTGACAAACCAGAGAGGGAGGAAAAAAAAAAAACCAACAAAAACCTGAGGGCTGCAGCTACTTCTTTTCTTTTTTTCTTCTTTTTTTTCCTCCCTCTCCCAAAACAACTAGTTTTAAGAAATACATTGTCCTTAGGAGAGATAATCCCACAATAGAGAGTCCATTAGAGGTATTAAAGCATTGGCAGCGCCTGATCTACAAGAAGGGCTCTGTCCTGACAATAGACAATTAAAGCTGATAAATCTGCACTACTTGTTGCCGTTCTAATTCCTCGTAATTGTATGCTACTTGTCCCTGCCTCCTGCGTCCAGGGATGAAGCATGCTTCTTTAATCTCCAGAGTACCTGACCTAGTTCCTATGTGGTCTTTTCAGGACCTGTTTTCTTCCCATCTGGACTTCTTCCCTCCTACTCTCCTTTCCTGCTTCTCTGCCCTAAGCATTAAGAAGAGGTTACGATAGAGGGCACAGAAAACACCAGAGCACAGCACCCGGATCAATAATTCTGGAGCCCCAGACAATGCGCTAATCTGCAATAACAGCTAATCATGGTCAATTTGGCACACCAGTGATTAAACTGTACTTTTCATTAGGCTCAACAAGTAGAGCAGACGCACACTGACAATTCAAATTGCCCTATCAGTAAGAGCTGCCAAACTCATGTGTACTTCTGCATTTGTAGCTGCTGCATCACTAGACTTGCCAGACTAGGTGCTTTGTGGGGGATTACCTGTTTTCTTTTGACATTTTACGAACTGGGACTCCTAGCTGTGTTTTCTATAAAAAGCAAGCCCCCTGCCTCATGCCACTGTCACAAGTTCTTACTTAAAAGGCTCAGTGGGTGAAATTGTGATATGCAGGATGCTGAAAAACGATCATTACAATTACAATTCCCTCCTGGTCCTAACAAAGTTCTTGGGGTTTTTTTATATCTCAAAAGATATTTGGTGATTTTGTCGAATTTCTTTTTTTTTTTCCCCTTGAATAAATCTTGAAAGCCTGCTGGCGACAGAGCAGAAGCATGAAAATGTGCATCACAGGATTTAGAAGATTGAAAGCAAGTAAAAATTATCTTGGATCTTTTTATTTTTCAAACGGAGCTGTTCAGCCAACCTCGCAAAGTATTTGGAGACTCAAGAAAGGTTTGGATTTTTTTTTCATCCCTGAACTTATGAACAAGCCACTACTGTGTCCACCTTAGAAATCTACACAGTTATTACCCTTTACATGTCATTTTGAAAGTGACCTTCTTGTCACCCTCATAGAACAATTTCTTGTGACAACAGTTTATTCTGGTTGCAGTCGTACCTAACGGACCCATTTTGCAAACTGCCCTGAAAGTCTCACCCGAGAGTTTACCACTATCTTTCTCTAAAGCACAGCACCAAATTCCAGGACTCCTAGAGACCAATCCCACACACTCAGAGGTCTCCTTCTGTTTAACTTTAGCTTATCATCCTTGTAGTAACTTGAATAAGTGTTAAAACTGCACTTCAAGTTGCTCTTAAAAAAAAAAAATAGCTTAGAAGATGTCAAACGAAAGCAGGAAATGTCTATTCTACTATTAATATTAATGAATCCCTAATGCATTTGCAACCCACTTGAGGTTAAGTCAGTAGAGTTCTTCTTCTGACAGTGATTCCTCATCAAACTACCACTGCTGAAGATGTTGATGCTTTTCCTTTTGCTCTGTAATCTTTAAACCAAGTTTAAATCACACCAGAGCCTACCACAAAATAATGTATTTTATCCTAAGTGAACACAAAGCCCTGGAGACAGTGGTTTAAAGCAGCACACATGTCTGCTCAATTTATCATTTTAAGATAGGAAGCTGCCGCAACAAACAAAACACCTCCTTGAAAGTGGGACAGCAGCAGATTGCGGTGCAGAAAGCTCCGGGATCTTTTGTTTTCCTGGAGAGCAACAACAGGGCTTTGCAGAGAAAGACAACAGCCTCCCCTTGCTGAAATCTAAATCAGTTCATATAGGAAAGCCTGCCAACTGCTAGTTAGATGATAGCA
Organism: Corvus hawaiiensis; assembly: GCF_020740725.1. Lineage (NCBI taxonomy): Eukaryota > Metazoa > Chordata > Aves > Passeriformes > Corvidae > Corvus > Corvus hawaiiensis. The sequence goes on along the minus strand of NC_063215.1, from coordinate 45,774,100 downwards.
AAATATTGCAGATAATTCACTTTTCACGATAAAGCAGAAACAAGTGGGCAAGCAGCACCCAGCAGGGGCTCAACTGATAAAACGGTGTCAAACTCAAACCATTTGTCAACTGGGAGGGAAGAGAGCAAGCTGAAAGATGGACTCAAGAAGTAGATTTATCTAGTGCGACACATTAAGTAGTATAAATACTAAGGAAAAAGTAAACACATTTACCCAGCAGTATCTCCAGCCAGCAAAGTAAAGGCTTCTGAGCCTCAGACTCACACTGGCCATCTAACCACTCAGCTGTCAGCTACAATAGCAGTAACATTTTTCTTCTTGTGCAGGATTGCAATGACATTTAATTCACGGCACTAAAAGGTTTTATTAAAAGTGTACGTTATAATTAAGCAAAACAAAAACGTGACTTGTGTGCTGTTCCAGTCTCCTCCCTCCACCCAGTAGCCAAACCAATAAAACCACCTTGGCAGCAAACAAGTCAGGTAACATACCCCGGAGAAGAGCACAGATTTGTTACAGAATCATTCACTTGGTGTCTGGCTTGTTCAAAACTGCCTTATCAGAAACTTCTGTGCCGGAGGCTCCCGAGGCAATGGAGGGGGCTGACAATGCAGGTCAGGCACAGTAATTCGCCAACAGCGTAATGTGGGGCACATAAACAAACTGGAATAATGCAGGGCAGAAGGGCTCTTTGGATGTATGCTTTCAATTGGAGAGTATAAACAAGTAACACAGTCTGTGCACCGCACATTCCTGCTACAATCACTGGGAAGAAGGAAAACGTTTCAAAGGGCTTTAGGATACCAACCCACAGCTACGTGGCAACCTGTAACATCAAAGAATGGTGCAGCATATCAGCACACCATTTTAACACTCAATCTGATGCAAACCTCAAAGATTAACAGCAAAGTAAGTAATGTGCATCTTCATCGCCCACCCCCCCCCCCCCCCGTCCCCCTCAAAAAAAAAGGCTTTAGTTCATAAAGAAAACTACAGCACAGTTCTTTGTTCAGCTGTACCTTCACATGTCCACACAGCACAGGTTCCCCACCTCCAGCTGATGCACCTCAGGGTTTTAGTCCATATGGAAAGTCTGTCATTCACTCTCACACACACACGCATGCTCATGCACACCACACCACACCCGCACTCTTGCTCCCCAACACACACTGCCTGGAACTGCTCCGAGGATTTTAGAATTTCCTCTTGCTAGCAGATTCCTCCCTCCCCTCACATCCACTCCACCCCGTTCTGTAATTAGGCTTAACAAGAGCAATTAACAAAACAAACTCCTCTCCGCCTGGTGGCCTGATAATTCTGATTGTCATAATGTATTAAGATGCGTAAGCCAGTTTAAAATAAAGGTAAATTACAGCATTGCACAAGGGCCATTTTGCACCTATTTCTACTGCTTTTATCATAGGGATAATGAACATTCAGCCACGCCTTTAATTTGAAACATAAAACACCAAAACTCACATCTGAACAGCAGAACTCAAAATTGATGCTTTTAACCAACAAGACTATTTTGATTTTTTTCCTAGTTTGCTAGAGGGCAGCTCCCTTCTCCTATGCACAGCAAACTCCGTGTAAAGATTTTTCTTTATGGAGTTACGTCGTGATCCTAAACCTCCAAGGTGTAAAGTCAAGTTTTAATGCATCTTCTGGCTTTACAGTTGGCCATGAATATATGGATTGCAATTGTTCCTTTTGCCCTGCCTGGTGTCTAACAGCATGATACAGGAGACCAAAGCCTCAACATTTTTCTGATGGTTTTCTGTCCACTGTTAAATCACTTTCCTTCAGCAAACAAATCACACAACTTTAGTGTCGGGATTATAAAAAGAATCAATTGAGGACTAACTGATTTCAGGTGGTTAGTGGAGAAACTTTGATGTCCTTTTATTTCAGTGAGCTATGGGTACAACACACAGAGAAAATTTACAGACAGCCTGAATTCAGTTGGAAAACATATCTAGTTCTTGTTCTGCTTATACATTCTGTGAGTGTGTAATTAAAACTATCAACATGAAATGAGTAAACATACCAAAATCATAAGCACACAAAAGACCTGAAAATAAAACGAGTTTGATTTGTGACATGGATTTGGGTTTACGTGAACTGAAAAAACCATTCTGTTCCCTCAGTTACATACAGTCTGATTCACAATACCATCTGCCAACTAACCACAAACAATTGAAAAAAAAAAAGACAAAAAAGAAAGGAAGAAGAAAGGCTGGTGTTGCTAGTATATTGTTGGAATTGTGCAGTTTCTGATAAGCTGGTTGTGTTTTCTCAAGTCAATGATTTCATCTCTGCTGGGTGTCAACATTTACACAAGAATAATTTGGGGGGTCAGAAAGACATCAGCAAATGAGATTTCAAAAGGTTTCATAACAGCACAGATTGCTCAAACCTAGGGAAAGGAGGGTTTCAGCTTCCAGAAGTTCACTCTTCTGCTTCTTCATTCCTCCTTCCCTGAAGCTGAGTCAAAGTTCTGTAAAAACCTACAGCCAACCATCAGATTTGCAAGACAACAGACGCACATTAAAACCCCCAAGTTTTACAGTGAGACAAATATTCCAAAATGTCGGTAAATGGAGACCTATTATGGTGCAAACTCAGGCATTCTCTCAGTTGGTAGGAGATGCCAGGAGATCTAGGATCGTGTACAGAAACTCAGTTCTGCAGTCCTGGCGTAAGATGCACCATCTTTTTCTCCACCTCATTCGGCGTTTAGAAAGAAGAGTGCTGACTAGAAGAGCCGTTTTCCAGATTTTTTCTCTCTCCTTTCTCCTTGAAAGGCCCAGTGCCTTACTTTAACCACAGACCATTCAAATGAAGACAACCAATTTTGTCTTGTATTTTTCCGCTTTGCTCATCAGAACAGCAGCACTTGAACACTTCGCAAACATCAAATAATGACTAATCTGATTTTCACAATACCTCCCCCATATGTTGATGAAGGTATTATTGCTATTCTCACTCTGCAGAAGGGGTATGGAGACACAATGACATTAACATCAAAAGCATACATTAATTTTGGGATGCAGAGCAGCCGATTGACTCAGAACAGTGCATTATTTTCTATGTTCAAAGCATTTCTCTTCCTGGCATCTGTGATGGCTCTATATTTTGCAGGGCTTCACATCAGGCACCCAGAAAGATGTCAAAATTATTGCCCACCTGCAAAAGGCTTTGCTGAGGTGAATTGGCATGAATCTTGTTCAGAATCCTATTCAGGTAAGAATAATACGTAGCTCTTCAGAGCAGAGCGCACCTGCTCAGAGAAGAGTAGCACTTCTTCCTACCATGGCTGCCTTGCTTCCTTACGCAGCAGCAAATGGGATGGCGGGAAGAGGTGTCTTAAAGATAACATTTTATTACACCACCCCAATTCATCTCCCCTAGCAAGCCTGTCGTATGCCTGAATGAGGCAAGTAGCCAGTTAACAGTAATTAAATGAGTAATTAAAGACTGTATCATAATGCATAAGAGGATCAAATTGGAGTTAGGCAAACAACCTTAAACACTGGAGAACTTGAATTTGCAATTTTAGTAAGGTTTTTCTACAGTTTTTATGCTGATTTTTGAAACTGCAAATAGAAAAAGCAGAGATCTCATGACCTAGCACTACTCTGATGCCTACACAGATCAAGAATGGAGCTGAGGTACTCTGATCTGCCATAGGCAGACCTCCACAGGGACGCTGGCAGACCTGGCTCAAAGCAACCATATGCTTGTTTTTGGCAAGGTCAGCACAAGCATTGTAAGGGATAGGACACTTCTGTTGGTGGGTTTCATCAGGTGACAGTCTGGCAGCAGAGGAATGACTGCTTTCAGGCATCTTGATTTCATGCCAGGTGTGGTGTGGAGTTTTTTCTTCCTCTTCCAGTGCTCGACTCAGACTTCTGATTGGTTTCCTTGCCCAGCAAGTCCTCAGCTTGTTCCTCCTGACCCCTCTTGTAGTTTCCCTTTCCAGTCACTCACATCTACCACTCCCACACCCAGGCTCCTGTGCGCCAAGTCTTCTCATCAAGCCAGTTTCAGTCCCTCCTGGTTCCTCATCTGCACTGCACTTCTTTCCTGTCCTACTTTAAGCAAACATGGCAAGCTCTGCATCCCCATGTGCCCCTGCCTGCTGACCAGGAGACCTGGCCTCCACAGCCTCCTCATCAGTGTGGTGCAGTCAAGTCTCCAGGCATCTCCTGGTGCTCCTGTGCAGGCATGTTGCCCTGAGCTCAGTTCACACATTGAGCAGACATGGTGTCAGGCCAACTGGAACTCCTGTCACTATGTTAGTATGGCAGTGAGCCCGAGCTAATAAGCCCTGGTGAGAAGCCGGATATATTAGCTTGGGCTTAGCACCATGCTAATGCAGCCAGGCAGCTTTTGGATCAGAGCTGGCTTACATCCCACCCGCTTTTAACACCGAGCTTGCTTGTCTTCGTCCACAATAACCCATAAAGATAAATCCCTTGGTCTTGTACTTACCTTACTCTCAGTTTCCCTCTTCCCTGACACTGCTGATCTCCAGGCATAGTCTCTCCTCCTTCATAATCCCCTCCAGGTTCAGCTCTTGTCCGTAGGCTTTCAAAAACAGTCCCTTTTGATGACTCTCTGGCCTCAGGATGGTTTGCAATGAGCATGTGCTGAACATGCACTCCCTCTGCTCTTGGTTCTGGTGTTTCATTCTAGGCCTAAAAGTGTTAGCCCATTGATGGGACCATGATGCCCTCCTGCAGCTCCTGGGAGGGCTGCTCTGCCAATCCTCTAGGCTGGCTTCTAGCTCAAAAGCAATTCTCCTGGGCATGGGAGTCAGAGATGGAGGTAGGGACAGGACCAGAGTGTGTTCTGGTCTTGCTCTGACAGAGACCCAGTGCAAATGAAGCACATGTGGAGATCCATTAACTGGGAAGTGCTCCTGGCAGAGGGGATGGCATTCGAGCACCCCAGACAATGCCAGTCACCACCCTCCCCTGCCACATACGCTGCCCTTCCCCCAAGCCACTGAACCTGTCATTCAAACTTGTGCTTCAAAAGATGGTGGAGATTACTTTTCAACAGAAAACTCATCACACTCCTAATGTTAGCAATACAATTTTTGTCACAGCCAAATTCTTGGAAATGACGGAATAGATTTTGGGGGAAAATGCATCCACAGGAAAGGAAAATGCAAGAAACACCTGAGCCACACATTAAGAATTTGGTAGATTTATGAGAACCTAAAAGTGAGATCTCCCAATGCAAATTGTCTGTCTTAGCAACTGGTGATGCTAGCAGGCTACTAGATATTAGTTCCCTGAGATTTATTTTAGGGGGATGTTATTGAACATTCTCATTTGTATGAGAATGAGAATATTGCCATCAGATACCAGCCACATACAAAGCATGTGCATAGATTTAAACCCTTTTTCAGTGACCCAGGCCAGAGCACTAGAATTTTATTTACTATACAACATGGCAAGGTTTGATAGAGACAGAGAGGATGCTCCTATTCCAGCAAGTTTATACAAATTTCTCCTTTTCTTGTACTAAATCCTAATGGGCAATGGAATGCTGAGACTCCTATTTTTCATCACTGGTAAGATTAGAAATATAAACAAGTGACTAGGTGATTGCAGTAGCTTGCTGTAATAAAACCAGATCCCTGAATGACTAATCTCATCACCGAATAATAGAAAAATTTTTTTTAAAGATTAATTTGCACCAGTCTGTCCAGCATATCCTCTCATCTAAAATTATTAGCACTACGTGCACACAAATCAGGCAACGGGGAGTAAGGGAAGCTTGCAATCAGACCTAATGTCTTCCCTTCCTCTCAGCCCCCAGTACAGGACAGCCACTTCCTTTCTACAAACGCTTTGCTCAGATCTGTACGCAAGACAGGCCACATCTTCCGGGGAGGCTCAAAGTCTTTGCAGACGCACAGTTGCCTTCAAAGCATCACTGGAAATCTGTGTGGGAAGACTCTAAAATATTAAAACCATCCTATACTCTTTCCTTCTAAGCCAAAACCAAACCCCCTCTAAACATCTATCACTTCTCTGCTCAGTTTATTCTGGGCTGCAGAATAAACTTTCTGACTACCGAAAAAGGTACACACATGCATAAGCTGCACCACATGTGCAAAGGAAAACAAATAGAGAAAATATGTGTGTCCTTTCCAGGAAGATGGTTCTTTTCCAGAACATTAAAATTATGCATAAGCATTTCCCCTATTACCAAAAGGAGGCAAAAAGAAAGCTGGTGTGAAAAAAATGCGCTTCTAAGTGTAGCTTATGTGTCCTAAATCTGAACTGACTTACCTTTGAGATCAACACTTCATTGCCATCTTGCCTGATTTTCTTCTCCCACAAGTAAACACTAGCCCTCTAGCAGATTCGTAAGTCATTTAAGCCATTGCCTTCAGTTTTAAGAAATCCCCATCTGAAAGTTTGCTACGGCACTTGTAACCACAGCCCAGCAGTGAGCAGGACGCAACACTGCTCCTCCTCACGCAGTGCTTGGGCAGACCAGAGATTGTCATGTTTTCTGTTTCCCCATTTCTACCGTGAGAGCCGGCCTGTGCAACAGGATGACTTTCAGAGACACATCCTTCATACCCTCTCCTTGCTGCCAGATGTCCTCTGCAGCCAGTTCATTGCTTTCATTTTGTATTTCACAACAGTTTAACAATTGTAATAGAAATTCCCAAGTGACTACTCCTGAAAAAAAAAGTTATTATTCTTAAAGAAGGTGGAGAGGCCAAAAGAGTTAAATCTCAGTTAAATCTTCTGAATTTCTCTAACTTGATATTTCTTTCTGACTGTCAAATCCAGATTTCTGCCAGTCCTTGATATATTTATAACTGGATCCCTTTGAAATATGGTCAAACTGACAAGGTGTGGGGCAGTACAATAGAGATGCTATTTCCCTGAAATACCTGGCACATTTTCACATTTGCACAACTCACTGTGCAGAGAAAAGAGGGCACTAACAGACCTTCAGAGGCTCCTGATCAGTTTCTGTGGATAAATGCTCTGACCCCACAGATAATGATGAGGATGAATCAATTGGTTTAAGTCTGGCAAGGAAGTAAAGACAAACAGTTACCAGAAATTCAGTGTACATACTGGTTACTGAAAGCAGGCAAGGCACAAGGAATTTTTTTTTCTGATTAATTTACATAAAAATAAATTTGACTTTTGTAGAGTTGATGTGATTTTGCAAATCACCACATCGAAGACATCTAAACAAAGTCCATCTGCATGTTTATAAACATGTACAAGTGTTTAAGGGACACAATATGTTAAAAAAAAGTCAACAATAATGGTTAGGCTATGCTTCCAATTATATTCTTTCTTCAATTAGTCTTGAAGAAACTAACACCTCTATTAATCATTTCAATTAACTCCACGCACCACATGACATCCGCACCAGCAGCCCATATGTTGCATTCCAATCACCCAAATATTAAAGCCTTTTTAATTGATTGATCTAAAGAACATTCAACAGGCTCAAGGTGGCAGCCAGCCAGGAAATCCCAAAAGAAGATGACAAAAAGGTGGGGGTGCTAAACCAGCTTCCCAATTTGTTTTTCCTCTTCCTCCAGGGTTCACTAAGTTAATCCAATCACAGCCCATAAAGCCCCTTTTTAATAAAATAAATAAATAGATAAGAGAACACACATGTTGGCTTTCCCCCAGAGAAGCCCCCTCCGCTAAAGCTGGAGAGCCATCCTGTTAAGAAAGTGCTGCATAGGAGGGTGCATTTTTTATCCAGCAGAAATATTTAGCTTGGCCGTCCGCCAGGGAATGCTGAAAGAATAGACTGAATTAGGGGATTTACCTTCCACGTGTTTGGCACGCGTCATTAGAGGCTCTGAAGAGCTTGACTCTTTCGCTCTCTCACTCTCTGTTTTTACTCCCCCCACCAGAGCTTTGATGCAGAGAATAAAGTATGAGCTATAAGAGCAGTTGATGTGTTGCAGTTCTAAATGTTGGCACGGGGGCTTTTGTGCTGTCGAAGAAAACCAATGCCCAGTTTCTGAAAGTTTTGTTTTGGTTTTTTTTAATTCCAGTCAGGTATAGGGTGATACATTTTAAAAGCACTTGGTTTAACACAGAGAAAAAAAAGCATGCTGTTTTTCTTTCTCTCTTTTCCTAACAACAACAACAAAAATGTTTTTGAAGTTTTCTGTAGACAGATTTAAACTTGGAGAAAGTGGCTTAAAAGTAAATTCCATAAGTGAAACTCCAACCACAGAACATTTTAGGAGCTCATTTGAAAGGTTAGTTTTGTAACAATAACCCAGGAATTGCTCTGTCATTTGACTTTTATATGCTGTCATGTGGACTTACGTTATTTTAAAAAACACTTCTTTACCTAACTACTTTGGTCTTGCAAAAACCTATTAAGATCTATAACCAGAACATGTTAGTAGAGGTGGTTGGTCTATACCTCGAGTAATTTGAGCACCTTCTCAGAATTTCTAATTTGTGAAAGGAAAGATTATATTTTAAGTTAGCCTCTGCCACCTTAACTTAGGCTGAGGAAAAAAAAATAAAAGGAAAAAACCCGCAGTTTCCAGATGAATAAAAGCATGGAGGTCCTTAAACCAACAGTAAATGCAAATGTTTGTGTCTGGCACATGTGCCAGCCCTGTTTACAGGGCAGAGTCTTGCAGGACTCCCAGTGCCACTAATACCCATTCAGTGAGCTGGTGTGAGCACTGGAAGAGCCCTGCTGCAGCTGCCTCTGCTGTACTGTCTCATCACAGTATCAGATAAATACAGGCCCTATTCACTCACAGTTTTTATTGCTATTGATTAAAACAAATCAGTTTAGACACTACTTGCTGACATGCTTACTCAAAGCAAGATTCAAACACAGTTTCTGAACTACAGTCCTGGCTGTATCTTTATATCATCTTCACTTGCAAGAAACCTGGGTCTGACTTCAGTTCAACTAAATTCATGCCACCACATCACGTGTGAATTTTCATCTCTCTTTCAGTAAAACTAATTCATTGGGCCTTGTGTATCACAAGATCCTGCAGGTTGCAGAAAAGAAACTTAAGGGATGGATACTAGCCCTCAGATGAAAATACAAGACAGTAACTCCAACATCAGAAGGGTGCTGAGGACCATCTCCCTGCTGAATGCAAAACACCTCAGCTGTAGGGACCTCCTCTTAGCTTAAGGGCAGACCCATAGTTTATCACTTCTTAAGTAAATCATTCATAATTCATAGCCAGGTTGAAAACCACACAAATAATGAGCTCTCAGTATTACTCAGCGGAAAGTGAGAACTGGAGTTTTCCACCTAAACCCGTAAAGGCTGACAAGTTCAGACATGGTTTTGTGAGCTCCTTCCTGGACCCCATGTTTTTTATTCAATTTAAAGAAAGCTAGGCAGCCACTTCCCCCGTCTTTGAAGTAAAGATGTTTACATCCGTGCTAATAATACAAACTACCCCTTCTTTTATCAAAGGCTTCAGCAATCGCAAAGGCTTTTTTTTCATCACAAGGAAAAACGGCAAAAATAAAGCTGCCTAGTTCTGCTGCTAACAGGGCAGGTTTGGCTCTGTACATGCCACACATGCCAGCCAGTGCCCAAAGCACTTTGTAAATTCATAGAATTGTTTCAGTTACCAAAGACCTTTAAGATCATAGACCTTAAAGATCATTCCATCCATGAGCCCAGCACCACCAAGTTCACCTCTAAGTGTTCCCAAGTGCCACAGCTACATGGCTTTTAAATACCTCCTCCTAGGATGGTCACTCCACCACTACTCTGGGCAGCCTGTTTCAGTGAAGCTTGACAACCCTTCCAGTGAAGAAATTTTTCCTAATATATCCAATCAGAACTGCCCTTTGTGCCCGTTGAGGCTGTTTCCTCTTGTCATAGAGAACAGTAAAGTCCTCATTGAATGGCTTTTTCTCCAGGCTAAACCACCTCAACTCCCTCAGCTGCTCCTCATTAAGGCTTTTGCTCCAGATCCTTCAGCAGGTTTGCTGCTCCTCTCTGGACTCTCTCTGGCACTTCCATGTCTTTCTTGCAGTGAGGGGCCCAGAACTGGACACAGTGTTTGAGGTACAGCCTCACCAGTGCTGAGCACAGGGACAATCACTGCCCTGGTCCTGCTGGCCACTCTACTGCTGATCCAAGCCAGGATGCCCCTGGGTTTCTTGGCCACCCGGGCACAGGCTGGCTCATGTTCAGCCACTGTCAACTGGCAAACTCAGGTCCGTTTCTGCTGGACAGCTTCCCAGACACTCTTCTCCCAGCCTGTAGTGTTACATGGGGTTCTTGTGAACCAAGTGCAGGAGCTGGCATTTCACTTTGTTGGGCCTCATGCAATTGGCCTTGGCCCATTGATCCAGCCTATCCTGTCCAGATCCCCCTGTAGAGCCTTCCTACCCTCCAGCAGGTCAGCACTCCTGCCCAACTTTGTGTCATCTGTGAACTGACTGAGGGTGAACTTAAACCCCTTGTCCATGTAGTTGATAAAGACATTAAACAAATCTGGCCCCACTATTGAACCCTGGGGAACCCCACTGGTGATCGGCCACCAGCTGGATGTAACCACCATTCTCTGGGCCTGGCCATCCAGACAAGCTTTTACCCAGTGAGGAGTGCCCCTGTCCAAGCCATGAATAGCCAGGAGATTGCTGCGGGAGACAGTATCAAAGGCTTTACTGAAGGCCAGGTAGACAACACCCACAGCCTTTCCCTCATCCCCTAAGTGGGTCACCTGGTCATAAGGAGACCAGGTTAGTCAAACAGCACCTGACTTTCATAAATCCACACCAGCTGAGCCTGATCCCCTGGCTCTCTTGTGTATGTCAAGATGATCTGCTCCACAACCTTTATGTTTCCAGGAGAGCATCTTTGCTGCTAACTGAATCTCCAGATCACCGGCCATGCATAATTTGCATACTGTCCACTAGTAGCATTAGGAACTGCAACAGATAATTCCCCATCAGTTGTTTCCACCTTATCAGAAAACAGAGTATGTGCTCTGGACTGACAATCCCAAATGGGAAAATTCCTCTGTGGAAAGACTGTGGGTTTAATAAGGGGTAATAGTGAATGAACCACTGACAGTAGCTCAGTTGGTTAGAGCATGGTGCTAATAATGCCAAGGATGTGGGCTTGATCCCTATATGAGCCATTCACTGAAGAGATGATCCTTATGGGTCCCTTGCAATTCGGAATATTCTGTGAATTAAGATGTGGATGCTGCAGGCTCACATTCCATGACAAAGTGCCACAGGGCAGCATGTGCTTCTCAGTGTGAACCTGTAAAGAAGGGCGTTCAGTTTTCCCCATGCCACTGGCACAGGGCTGCCATCCTGTAAAACACCCACTCACACAAAAGGTGCATTTCTGCAGCTCTGGCCCCCATCACATATGGTCCCAGGAACATGTGGCTTTATGTGACTATGACTGGAAACTGCCTGCCTCCTTTGCCTCTTTAGTAGATATAGTGAGGCCAAGTGTATTTCGGTATTGTGATTGATACTTTGAAACTTAGGTCAAATAACAGAGAGCATTGGCCTGACAATATCAGTTCAGTAGCAAATTGCTTGATGTATTTGTCACCATTAAGACAAACTTGTGTCTAAATACAGTCTGCTTATCCTATTTACAGAATAAAAATATGACCTTTAATGTGAAATAAAAGAGCTCTTTTTTCCCCCCCACGTCTCCTCCGTGTTTTTAATTAAAACCACGAACCGACACATGTATCCATCCTTCCTTCTGCAATAGCTTGGGATTCCACTCTCAAATACTATACAGATAAAACGAACATTTATGTGTTAGCGATTCAGAGTGCAGTAAATTCTCCTTTCCAAACCTGCCGTCTTCATTAAAATCTTATTTGCTTTGTAATCTCCTTTGATCGCTAAAGTTATAAGAAGCCCCCTCCTCTTCTTTTGATACTATCAGTGTAGCTTTTGACCAGAGAGCGTGATGAATTAAATGTATGACAGATATGACAGGTGAGGAGTGCTTGGAGAGGGCTTAAACAGCAGGGATAAGACAAAGCCCCCATTTAAGAACAAAACCCCTACCCGATGGCTAGCCCGTTAATGACCAACCACTCTATTTGTCCTGGTGGATGAGGAGCAAGCTGATACTACAGACAAAGCTTTGTTAGCCACGGGGCTGTTCTTCAATCAGGCCACACAACCAACTAATTGAAATGCCCAGTTTTTCCCCCTCAGGATTTGATATACAAGCCAGGGGGTTTGTAGGTGTACTCTTTTCTTTTTCTTTTTTCCCCCCTGTAATGTATTAATTCAGCCACCACAAGTTTACAGCTGGACTAAGTGGAATTACACCATATAAACCTAAAAATCTATCTGCAGGGATCCAGCTAAGCCCTGGAGAGAGACAAGTCCAGCAATACAAATCCAAGGAAATTTGGAAGTCAATCCATTAGGATTACCAAGCCTTTGATTTTGGAAGTCACAGGCTCAAAATATGGAAGTGATGAACTCTATCTTCCTTCATTTTAGCCTCTTGTCAGAGGACTTATTGACCCCATTGGTTTTTTTTTAAACACATTGAAAAATGTGGACAGAATTTTATTGGGTTTCCACTATATTTTTAATGAAGGAAGACAGGAAAATATCTTCTTTCCTGAGCTCATGGGTAACACACCCTTTAAAATTTCATATTTTTTTTCATATGTATTTTCTACATATTTAAAACTGCCACAAGCAAATCATCACTCTTCTCATCAGCTAAAGGCCCCTGTCCCCCTCTTTAAGGCTCAGGTTAACTTCCAGCCTGGTGTGCTGTACCTAAATGCAGAGCTTCAGGGTCCAGTAACTGTAAACCACTGGCTGCTTCCCAGACATGAAGAAATCTCTGTGCCCCCTGCAGACCAGGATTATATTCTCAATGGGCAGTCTCTCATTTTAGCCTACCAATCTGTGGTTAGCAGAAGGCCAGGAGTTTCCAGGGGTAGGTGCCAATGCGATATTCATTGTTAAACCCAAATGGGAAAGAAAAATTAGATTTTAGGGATGTAGTAATGGTCTGGGTATAATGGAAAACACTACCTGAAACAAGAGGAGTTTTCACTTTCAGAAGAAATTCAGTTTTTATCTCTTTGCTCCTTCCTGTCCTGCCCTCACAGTGTGCTGTGGTTGAATAACTCGTGCTCATGTCAGGAAACCTGGGTTCTATTCTTAGCTCTTCCACGGGCCTAGTACATGGCTTTCAGCACACCTCATACCCTTTCCATGCCTCAGTTTCCCTGTATAAAAATGCAAATATTCTTACCTATTTCAGAAAAAGTGTAGTCCAGCGCTTTAAACCATAGAATTAAGATATCTGAAATCTCAAACTGATTATGCTATCAATTTTTGCTGTGTTTGAAGCAACTACCCTTGCCGACCCAAGGGGTCAGCTTCCCCTGGGAAATGCTGAATGGCCAGAACTCAGGCTTCCCAGTAGAACATATGTGCTACTTTTTGAGTAAGTGGTGTTTCTGTCTGGATAAGAGCCCAGCCTCACCTCACAGTGAGACCACTCACATGGAATGCAAAAGAAAAGACAGTCCAAGCTACAGCCAGCAAAGCTTTTGGGAGCTGCTCTCACTAGAAGGCCACGGTGACCTTCTCTCCAAGTGCTTGTCTGCAGACCACCCAGCAGAGCTGTCCTGACTCTGGCTCAGCCATTACAGTCCTAATTCAGCATGTGGAGGCATAAGGCTAAAGTTCCAAAACTTCACCATGCGGGACAAAGGGCTGAAATGATAGCTTTCTTCTTCCCCAGGGAGCACTCTGGAAGTTTTGGCCATTATGCAGCAAACCACTGTGTCTCTCACGCTCTCTCCTCCTCCACTTTTCCTTCATGAAAAATGCCTCAAAGTTTTGAGCCCATTCAACTTGGAATAAGTAGCAATTTGAACACTTTTGGAGGGCAGAAAAAGCACTTCCTGTCCAGCTCTATCTCATGGTTCTCTGACTCACTGGACACTCGCAAAGGTTAATTAAATAATGCTTAAATATTCATGATACATAAGGTCCCAGACAAATGATGTGTTAACATTATGATGCATAAAAGGGTCATTCAGTGAGAAAAACCTTGTAGAAATAAAGAGGAGAATATTGTTAACCTCACAGAAATACTCATTTTTTCACTACAGACGCCAATAAAGCTAGGCAAAGTTGTTACCAGGATTGTCACTAACCTTGTACTGAAAAAAAACAGACTTATTTTTAGAAAAAGAGCATAGGGATTCAGATCAATAAATTAAGGGGAAGGGGGTGTGGGTACAAAAAACCCCATTAATCTGGTGTATTTTGTTTTTGAATGTGCAGATCTGAACGGAAGCTGCATTTTTTCAGACAGCTTTCCAATCTCCCTATTAGATATAATGTTATAGTCTTATTACACATGTTGCCTACTAGATGTGCTCTGACTTTTATAGATGTCAACCCCATTTCTTAATTCAAGACATTTGTCTCTTGTGATCTCTGCGCCTCTGGGTTAGAGTTCCAGCCAAAGAGGTGAGCCAGCTTTGTATTTGCAATGCAGCCATAAAATCCTCTGGTGCTACATCCCTGAAAACTGCTGCTGCCCTGCAAAAAGGCCTGGATTTTGTCTGTCTGCAGCTCAGCACCCAGAAAGGACATTTTGCAGAAGGGCTCAGTGGACATTCAGGAAAACTGCTTTCAGGACCTTATCTGAAGGACAATACTTAACTTTCACCACCTGGGCCTGGCCCCTGAAGGAAAACAGTCACACTCAATTATTGTCTTTTTCTAGACAATTACTATTTAATCAAACCTCCAGCTGATATTAACTGGTGGAAAAAAGGCTATTTTTAGTCAGGACAGTGATTCCCCCTCACTCCTTTCATCTATGAGTAATGTATTTCCTTTTGCTCTCAGTACCACAAACCAGTCCACACCAGATGCTCAGTATTAGGTAAAATTAAAAATGTGGGCATCATACCCTTTGAAAGATGCTTTGAACTCAAATTAATATACCTAAACCCACTATTTAAATTAAAGATATCCTGTCTCTCTGCTGTGTAGTTTTCCCTTTTATCAGAAGGGGAATTTTAGTCCATTTAAAAGTTTTTTGGTTCAGCTCCACAGACCACGCTTTGACTTAACAACACATTGTAATTTCCTTTTAGCCACAAGAATAAAGGAAATGTATAGAAGCAACACCATAATCTTGTCAAGCACTCTCTTTCGTTTCCCTGAACAAGCCTGTTTGAGAAAACGTGAAGCCTAAGATTTTTAAGATGCTATCTGGAAGATGTTTAGATCATGGAACACTTTTATTGAAAACAGACGTATGTATTTTTATGCATCTACTGATGTACCCACACACATAAAATATATGCCTACTAAATTCTTTTATGGACAAGAACAGAACAGCCTGAAACCTGAAGAGGATTTGCAGAGTTCAATCCTCTTGCCTCAGCATTTTACCTTTTCCAGACTTTTGCCCAGAATCTGCATGGATACTTGAGAAAGCCCCACCAGGGAAGTAACAACCAGGGAGCGCCTGCACCCAGACTCACCTGTGAGCAGGGCTCTCTAACTGCTGTCAGAAGTAACAATGTGGGAGCAATGTAAAGTACATTGATTTCTCATGTATCTCTATGTATATATTTAAAATGTGCTCCTGCATTACTTGTGCCGTTTATTTGCATCTTTGATCTTTTTCAAAACATAATTATTTAAGTGCAACTTCTCTGCTTCTGGAGCTACAGGACTTGAGGCAGTTTGCTGAACATACTTGGACGTAACATTTCGTAAGCAAACACCATGCACCTTCACATTCAGTCCATCCCCTCCTGATGTCTCCCTTGATGTCATCACTGACAACGTTCAAACTACAGGCAGAGGTGTAAGAGCTGCCTCTTCCCTTTGGCACTAAACCATGGAGCTGTGAGTGCCCTGGTTTAGGCTCCATGGGACCAGGAGCCATGTCCTGTCACACACAGCAAGCCTGGGAGGCACCCACACATGCTCTGGGGCATCCAAGTGTGCGTGGGATGCTGTTCCCTCTGCAGACCCTGAGGTCTCTTGGTCCTTGGCAGCTTTGCCAAGGGGCTGGTGAGGCACTGGAGGGCAGCTTGACCCTGGCCACAGCATAGGGAGGGGGATCTGCCAGGAGAAAACCCACCCGCCAGGCTGTAGAAACGGATGCTGCTGAACCTGCTGTACTGGACAAGTGGAGAGGTAAGAGTTGGCTGTGCTAATGATGCCACGGAAACTACTTCAGGACAAAGCAAAAGAGCAAGTTACGTGTCTGCAAGTTCTCTCAGTGCCAGTTAGACAGTGATAGTAAGAAAGTTTATCCCCAAGAGCTTTCTCCTCACTGAAGGTGTTGAGTTAACTGGAGATGACCTCTCACTGACCCACAGGCAGCATCTGCAAGTGGTGCGCGGCAGTGGCGGCCAGGAAGCGCTTCTCACAAGCAGCGCCCTTTCAAAACACCACTCCGAAAAGCAACAGCTGAGGTGACCCTGGAGTCAGCTACCCAGCCCCATCCAGCATGGAGGACTCCCTTCAGTCTCCCTTCATCCTTCTGGGATTTCATCCATCTTCATTTGCTTTTTCTTGCTGCCATTTCCTCTGACTTTTCAAGCTGGGGACACTGGTAGCTATTATTCATTCTCTTGTTTCTTACCAGCCATGCAGCTGAGAGCTGCAACTTTCCAGCAATAAATATCACTACATCAGTTCTTATTTACGCATTATTTTAATAGCTACATTTTTTTCTCAGATACTTCTTGGGCAAAAGCAGGGTTTACTGCATTATTACAGTTTAGAAATCTAAGAGAGAAATATCTCAATGCAATTACTAAGTGCCACTCTGGGTAACCACAAAATAACTTGCTAATGAAAATTCTGAATAGGAATGAAAATACAACTGAGGTATAAAGCAAGTAACTGTTCAAACCATTTGAGTTTAAGCGACTATGAACAAACCTCTTCGTTGTGTACCCTTTTTGTCTATAAAAAGAGTGAAGAGATGAAGCAGCAGAACTTAACGGTTCCATGACAAACAGTGGTGTAAACATGAAGAGATTTTCCAATTTCCAGCTATAACTAACTATTTAGCTCTGGGTAATTCCAATAATTGTAGTCATCAACTTGCAAAACTGCATAACTCGTATTCAGTTGACATGAATTTGAGTAATCTTGTTGCTACGTCTGGTTAAGAGAAGACAGATAATAATATATCTCGGTTTCAGAGTAGGGAGGGGGAAAGCTAGCCCTTCTCTTCCTCTCTGCTTCTCAGTGGTTCAGGGGGAACAGGGGAGAAATAGAGCTGTTGTGAGGGGAGTGAATTAGCATGGGAGATGAAAAGGCAAGCAGGAGTCCTGGTAGCAGATTTGGGCATAGGATGATGTTTACTATTCTAAGAACAGCCCCCAAAACTCTAATACCTCATCTTCCCTCCCCAAATGTGAGAAGGCAGGCTCTCTAGCTTGCATTAGTGGATAACAGTGGTGAGGAAGGCATACAAATGTACAGCCAGTGACAAGAAGCTCTCAGCTCAATAGAAAAGACACAAAGAGTCCGAGATTTTGTATAAGAGGAAGAGATCTATGACTTCCCCAAGGTTTAACTGAAAGCAGACAGCAAGGATAGGAGGTGAATGCATGAGTCCTGAATCGCAGCCCTTTGTCTCTATCACAAGACCCTCCTTCCTCTTGAATATTTTGCACTATTTAGGGTAATCAAGAAAAAGAGTGCTTTGCCTTCCTAAAACAGGGAGAAGGGCAGTGGGTTCCAAAGGAAAGACAAACCTTGCTATTGCCCCAGAAGCAGTGTTGTTTCCTATGCTGGTCGTGTGTGTTGAATCAAGACCAATGTCGATTGCATTAGGTTAGAAAATGCAGAGCCTTTCTTACAAAAGATGCAAGAGAGCATGTCTAACCATGCAGCATGCTCTGTTGCAAAGCCTGCAGAGCCAGCTCCAAGCCCCACTGGCTGTGAAAACTGTAGTGTCCTGACGGGTATGGCGGCACCAAGAGAGCAATGTGGATACATTAGCAGCTAAGTTAATAAGCTTTACAGCTCAGAAAGGCACACAAATTCATGTTCAAGGACATACACTGTTTCTAAGGCAACCTCAATCACTCCTCATACTCTTGAAGGCTGCTGAACCTTGTTTCATATGCAAGCATGATCATCTTGCTTTCTGGTTTTGCCAAGGTTGAGAAAGGATGTGGTTGTGCTCTATCAATGTGTCATGAGGTAAACAGCAAGGAGCCATTTCTTGAGTTTTAAGATTTTCCCAAAGAATAAAACTGTCCCAGGCAAATTCAGACAAGAAATTCTTTAGTCTAAGAGGGGCTTTTCCATCACAGCAGTGAGGCAAAAAAATGCCAGCCTTTGTAAGATGGGCCTCATTCCTTAGTAGAACAATTTTTTAATGAAGCTGCCTTTTCTATCAGAAGACTGTGCTAAGTGACTGAGGAGACCTAGACCCATCCTTTCTAACAAGTCTTCTAAGGTATTTCTAAGAAATATCACAGTGGTCTAGACATTCAGATACTTCCAGAAGGGTGAACTAGTAAAACATTATGCAGACATTTTTTTCAGAGCAGACCATACATAATAAGTTTTCCATCTTTGGATAAAATTCTAGCTGACTGAGCAGTATACATGCATGTGCATGCCCATGAACTCACACTATTTTCAGTATCAAGACCATCTTCAAGCAATTTCTCACTCTTATAACGCATTTATCTTATGTAAAACAGATGCATGTCTTTGGGGTAGGCTTTTGTCTTTTAGTCTTAGATTGTGAATACCCCTTTTAATTAAAACGGGAAATACAAATTTCCTCATTTATTTCCAAGCCTGAAGCCCACTAGCACAAGCAGCCATCTGCAGATTCAGCTGGAACCCTTTCAGCATCCCACAATAAGTCTGCTCGTTAAATTAAGGATCTTTGGACAGTGCAGCTCCACTGAGCTGTGCCCTTGTACACCAGCTGGAGCAAAGCTGAACTAGTAGTGCTGCATCTATGCTGAGTCCTGAAACTCCCGTCTCCAACTGGAGTTAAACAGTTACATTATTACTATTTAAAAGCTGCGTAGCTGATGATTATGCCACCCTTGTTGGCAACGCCTTTTAAAGTCTCTGCTCTGTGCTGTGCCTAGTGATGAAGAAAACTAAATGAGGAAAGCAGCAAACATTGCAAATGGAGATTATCAAACTGCACAAGAGGCAAACCGGGGGAGGACACCTACTTATCCTTAATGCAAAATAATTCAGTCCTAACTTTCTCATTAAAATATATATATTTTAAAAGTCTTTCCTTTTCTTCACGTGCCCAAACGAAGGCGGAAGCAGTCATTTCCTTTCCCGATGATGGAAGTGATACCAACTCTTATGTCAGTATTAAGTGAACTTCCTCCATCCATTTCTGTCGAGTTACTGTCATGTGACTCAAATGCGATTATTAAAAGCGGGCTGTTCGGTTCCAGCAAACTAAAGGCTTGCAAGTTTATAGGTACAATTTCTTCAGGCCCCTCCTACGGGTGATCAGATAGGGTGTCTATTGAATGGACTCAAAGAAACACAGTTTCACACCTGTCAGGACTAGATTAATATCCCTGCTAATTGCACTTTAAGAACGGCCAATTAGTTCTAGTTATAGAAGCTTTCATGGGTGAGGGGGAGAAGCAGCCTGTTACCACCATCAGGACTCATTGTTCCCCTGAATAGATTTGTGTCCCAAACTGCGCGTGCCTCAGCGGTTTGACTGGAAGCCCTGCTGCACACCGCTGCAATGACGCCTTTATCCCAGCCCCAAACCCGCTTTAATGATGATAGAGACAGCAGAGGTGACCATAAACATAAAAGGAAAATAAACTAGTGCTTTGCTGAAATTACAAAGCCAGAAATTATTTTCAAGACAGAAGCGGTTTGCTGAAATTTCTTAATAATCCAGACTTATTTTTTGTCTAAGATAAAATCTTGTTTTTACTCTAAAGCGACAGTACTTTGTAATAAAACACTTGCTCCAGCAAGGAAAAGAATGTCCAGTAATGTGCCTGAATTTGCAAAAGGCTGATAAGTGAAGTTGTGGCCTTGAAGTGGCAGCCTGAAGAGTGACACTGCAGCGCCAACACCACCAGTGGGACACTTGAAAACAAATCAGGGACCAAGGGTTAGTCCAGCCATTGGAACGTGACAGGAAGGCTAGTTAATAAACACCAGCTAACCCCCTCAATTACAGCAATAAATTGTTCAATTGGTTAAATGTCCACAGGTTCTGCCCCAAACACCTCTGTGAACTGTTTAATTAGCAAACTCTTGCATCACTGGACAATCAGATCCTGGTGAGCATGGGGGACGCTTGGCTCCTGGGGAGTGAAGGGCGCTGGTGCCCCACACAGCTCGACTCTGCAGGGCTTGTCTTTAAACCACGCAACCTGCTATGTTTTAACAGCTCTGGAGATTATTTGTTCAGTGACACCTATTTTTTAAAACAAAATTAATACTGTGAGGGCAAAATACAGCTTGGTTGCCATTCTTTCCACATCAGTTTTCTGCATTTCGATAAGAAGCCCGTACAAATTACAGCTTCTCACCTGCCGCAAGATTAGATAGCCATGCACGCGAGACGGGTTACGCAGCACACGAGATACTGAGTACCTGGAAACTGCATGTGGTACAAAGCAGACCTGCAGATTAAAAGTCAGCAAGCCTATTTCTTGAAAAGGTTTAACACACTGAATTTGGAATTATCTCACCAAGAGTTAAGAACATTTGAAACATTGCAAAATGATTTATCATGAAGATTATATAAGATAATATAAGATTGCTGGCTAAGAAGAGTATTTAGAGAATATTCATGAGGCATATGACACAAAAGCATTAGAAAATCCTGATACAAACCCAAGTTTTTGGTAAAAGCTGTTTCACAAAAACAAACAAACAAACAAACAAACAAAAAGACCCAAAAAACCCAAACCAAAACACCCCCCAAAAAAACCCCAATCATTTTTTCTCCTGAATAAATCAATAAGTTTAAGTTGATCACTGAGGATCAATTCATAGTTAAAAGACTCATGTAAGTTGCCTTCACTGGACTTCTAATCACTGTGATAAACCACTAATAGTACATATTCTGTTACTAACTAAAAACCACACACTGATGCAGTGGAAAAAAATGTGTGGCTTTTAAATTTGTTTGTATTAATAAGATCCATTTACCAGGAATTTCATGTCTGAAAAACGACTAGCCAAAGGAGATAAGTACTATTTGTTATGTTTAGACAATGAGGAGAAATTACATTTCCCTGATGAAGTTTTCTTAATGAACAAAACCCAAGGTAAATTTATCACAGTTGGGAGTAAAAATAGGTACAGTGTTTGCCTGCGGAAAGCTGTAAGTGATTGCTCCCTGTCTCTCTAGCAAAAGTATTTCTTTGGAAACTGCCTTTAGGCAGAAATGTTCATTTAGAACAAATTTTTTAATAACATTGAAGAAATCTACTATTTTGCACTTCTGCCTGAGAGGTTGAGCCTGGATCCTCAAAGGATATCCAAAGAACAGACACGCAATTCTGTTTATTGGGGAAGGATGTGGTCAGACTATGCCCTGTCCTCTGCTTTGCAAAAATACACAAGTCATTGAACTAAACTCAGGATGCTCCTGGCTGAACTTGGTGGCTCCAGGGATTTGTCTCGTGGTTACTGTGTTCTCCCACTGAGCCACCCGGAGAGCCTCATCACGTAACTCAAGCTCGAAGATTCTCCTCCAGGTACGTGGGTCCACATCCACGCTGGGAAACCTGTAGGTTCAGCGTTGTTACTGCCTCAGGTTTAAGGACATAAATGGTCTTACTTGATTTAACGTGCACATCTTGCACAGCTAAGCAGAGAAAACTCTTGAAATTCGGGTTCACAGGAAGATTTCTGTTGGCTTTACTAGTCACTGGGTCGATCTCGTACAGAGCGATTTGAATGCAAATTTTAATCTTTCTGGTGCCAGACCCCGCAGAGAAAAAATACTTCAGAGAGACTCTTTACTGCTAACAAATGACGTCAGCTACCTCACGTTTGTGCGTAGTGCTTAATGTTAAAGAAAAGAAATAGTTCTGTTAAATTGATGTGTATTACAAGCTGTTCTGTTAAAAGTTGTGTACTGACTGTTGCTGAATATAGGGGTTTAATGTCTGTGCCGCTGGAGTGGGCAATGAAGAACTACTCTGGGTTTTGTTTTTTTCTTTTTCTCTTTTCTTTCTTTTTTCTTTTTTTTTTTTTTTTTCCCCCGTTTAGTTTTGTAGTACTAAGCGAATTAACATCTCTGAAGTCTCGGGGTCTCAGGACAGGCTTTCAGGCGACACCGATTAGCACAGCCTCGCTGAATTAAACAGACTGAAACAATTCAGGCCATTGACAATCCACGGGGGCAGGGTGGGGAGAAACTGCAAATTAGGAAAAGAATAGAGGACACAATACCAGCACTGATGTCCTGGCACACAGCTTTTATTCTGGAGATAGTTTACAAGCAGTTCGTAACCTTTGGACTCCAGACAGTCTGTAGAACCAACAAGAGGAGGTTCAAGATTCGGTCTGAACTTTCCATCGAGCCCCAGCAGTGTCAATATTTGGAGGATGCACAGGAACTCATAAAGTCTCCATAAAATGGATGTTAGTGAAACAAAACAAAATACCCCCGAAACTTGTATTCATAAAGTCCTTTTAGACTTTGTCACTTTAAGCCAAGAAGGTATTAAGGAGATAACAATTTATAACCTTGCTGTGCTTAAAAAGAGGAGTTTCCCTGCAAAAAAATCTAATGCATTTTTGTTTAACAAATCTGGAGTTCAAAAGCTGCTTCTCATTCCAGGTTCCTAACTCTGATTTGCTTCAAAAGTTTTGATTTATAAGTTTAAACTTTTTGCGGTTAATAGAATAACTCCTAGAAATGGTGCTGCAAGTGTGATTTTTCTGCCAAAGAAAAAAGTGACTGGAGAATTCACAAATCAAAATCACTTATGTTCCAGGCCTGTCAATATTTCATTGATCCGTTTAAAATATGTTAATCTTTCTTTCATTCTGTACTATAAATCAATTAAGTTATCATATCAAACCCTACTCTGTCAGGAGAAAATTATTTAAACAAAATAACAAATTAAGGTTTTGTTCTTTGATAGTAATTTTAAAAGACTAAATAAAAAAAATACAGGCATGTAATTTTATTTTGTGAATGAAAGATGCTTAAAATAATCATTATGTATGTCAGAGACTTTCGTGTGATGCTAACTAGGAAGTGACATTTACTATTAACTTAGTTGACAGAGCTTTTGTGCAACCACAGTCAAATTAAGTATACTGTTAATAAATAACACAAAACTAGAAGAAAAAGAGTTGTCTTTTAAGTCTCTCATCATTTTGTTTCTTGTCACATGTTTAATGGTCTACATCACAGGGAACTCAATTAATTAAATGTACTTACAGCAGTGCAAGGGTAACCTAAATGAAGAGGGAACTGAATGCCCAACAATATTTTAACAAAGAATTTTTATCTGGTCAAAAAATACCTTAAATGCATCAAATTGTAAACTTCTGTTCCTGAACAGAGGCTTCTATTGTAGGCAATAAATGCTATACAGTTAAAAATCTATCATTTTATACAAAACTAGCTTGTTTTTAGATGTGGATCACTTCATTCATCAAGGGAGGAAAAGTCAGTCTGAAAAAATAACCCAAATTT
This sequence comes from Corvus hawaiiensis, assembly GCF_020740725.1. Taxonomy (NCBI): domain Eukaryota; kingdom Metazoa; phylum Chordata; class Aves; order Passeriformes; family Corvidae; genus Corvus; species Corvus hawaiiensis. The sequence continues at coordinate 45,750,385 of NC_063215.1, read as the reverse complement.
CTGATGTAATTAATGTATCCCCTACTAGTCAGGATCAAAAAAATGAAATACCAACTTACTCTGCCCATAACCGTGAAAAAGTGAAACACACTGGGTTTGCTCTAGATATGCTTTTAAAGCCTTCAATGCTGAGTTCTGGATTTCTACCTGTAGGAACAAATAAACTGCTTATTCTTTAAAAAACCCCTCATTTTCATATTTCAAATGCATAGAGGGGAATTTGTATTTTACATTAAAAAAAAAAACAAAGAAAAACCCCAAACAAACCCACACTATTACAACTCATCCAGAACAAGCATTTTTTAAACAGTTGAGATTTAAGATACTAACTCAACCCATTTTATAAGGCAAGACGATTAATCAAGATGATCATACAATGCTATCATTGCAGGAACTGTGCTTGGGTGAGAGGTCTCTCACATACACAAAATGTAGTTTTATGCCTCTATGAAATTCCAGAAAACAAGATTGTTACCCCATATGCCTAATAACAAGCAATTTCCATGAAGTTTTCAAAGCCCCCAGCATACAGGTCCACAGTTTTGACTCACCTTATCTATTAAGTTTTGCCTTGTACAGAGAGCTCAAAGTTTCAGCACTATCTTGCCCCTTCATTCTCCATACAGAGTATCTCCACACTGCAACCTTCTGTGTAAAGCATGATCTTGCCTATTTCTCTCCCCTTTCTCAAAGCCTTAGCACAAAGTTACGCCAGCTATCCTGAGAAGCTTTACACTGCATCAAGCACCTGTTCCAACCACAGTCAGTTAAAAAATCAAAATAACAGCTGAGTTGAGGTCAGCCACCCTACACACTTCAGAACATACTCAGAGACCCTACTACCCTCATCCCTCCTGTCTTGATTTGAGAACAGCAGCTCTAGTAACGTGATGCCTTTCTTCCCTTCCCTGTTTGAGCAGGCAGTGAAAGCCCTCCAGCTGTCTTCTACTCCTAAGAATAAAGCTTTAGTCTCCAACCTGAAGTAGGTTGTCTGCAGAAATAAGACAACTCATCCCACACTGATAGCGTTTGTTTAAGGAACAGCAGATTGTTCAGCAGAGCCAGTTAACCATTAGCTAGCACCCATACAGATCATATTACACTCAGTGTGAATACTTGCTGAGGTATCCTTACATGAAGTTAGTTGAAGACAAGCACTTGGGTCGATCAGTCTTCTCTGGGCATCACTACACAGTAACACCAACACAGAATATCATGATGAACACTGAGCCAGCTCCAGGCACAAATTCAATGTTTGTAGAAAAGATGGTTGTCGAATACCACACTTAAACCACTCAAATTTTTATTCCCAATACCAAAAACTGCTTAGGAGGTATTCATATAAATAAAAACTCATACTAGATGTTTGCAGATTTAACAGACATCCCTAAAAGTGATCCATGCAAATGTTCCCCTACATTCATCCATAACCTGCTCAACTCCACAGGCTGAAAACAGCAGCTGTCTTCTTAAAAAATAATGTAAAGTTACCACACTTCCTAAATTTTTTTTTTCCTAGAGTCTCACAAGTTAATTATTCTGGTCAGAAAACTACTTAGTGCTGCCATTATTTTGTATCAACCTAAATCTTGACAAAAACTTCAGCTGCAACAATACTGTATCATGTCACGTGAATCATTTTGTCAAGCCCAAAGGACAGGATTTATTATTATGGACTTTTATTACAAAACCTTCTAGCAGGCACAAGCAAGAGCACTGTGCCAGGCATCACGATAACGTGCAGAAAGAAACCGCACCAGCTCAAAGAGTTTGAAAGAAGGGAAGTAGCATTACCTTCACAGGACAGAGTGTGTGTTGGGGCTTAGAAAGATTAAGCCCCTTCTCCTGCAACTTCAGACTTAGCATGGCAGCTATTAACATTATAGAACTTTTTATGCATGCCAGGGCTCACCAGCACCAGGACTGAAGCACAAAGGAATGTCAGTCTCCAGTAATTCAGCCTGAAACAGACATAGGAACAGAACGCACATCTCTCCTGTCTCCTACCCACTATTTTAACAGCCCCAGCTTTACCCCCTTTTTACACCTATACACCTCTTTTCTTGTGACAGTTGGTGCTACCCTGTTCCTGGTTTATATTAATTCAAGATCCAAATCTAGTGCGTAGCTTTTCAATCTTCGTAGCACAAATAAGATTAATTTTTAATTTTAAGGCCCTGATTCAGCAAAACATTCAACTACATGCTTAATTCTATCCCTATTCAGTAAAGTACTTAAGTATTTGCTTAATTCTCATTTACTCTGCTGAGACTTGAACATGTGCTTTAAGATAAGCCTCTTCTTAAGTACTTTGCTGAACTAGGGCCTAAACTGTGACCTAGGAGCCGGGAGGAAAAGAAAAAAATAGATCAATAATGTCCAGTGTTATATCCTCAAAATATTAGGTTAGCTGACTGCAAAAGACGAAGAAAAAATAAAAATCACTTTGATTCAAGTAGTACATACAGCTAGTATAGCTGTTGCATTGAAAGAAACGTTATAAAATCTTACTAAAATACGTATCTTCAAAAATTCCTTCTTGTTGCTCATTTAGATCTACAAATATGCCTTATAGCAATGTGTTGAACCTATCACTCGGTCTCAGTTCCATAACTGGAACCTTGAAGTTTTTCAAGCCAGATACCTGACAATTAGGAAAGAAAAGAAAATTTAGAGCAGAATCCAATTTAATAAGTACAGTGGCATAGAATTCAGTTTTGCGTTATCTTAAGAGAAAATTAATGGAGAAATTGGGAAGATGCCAGGGAAGGACTCCATAGTAAAAGCAACAATAAGGAAAAAAGATCGACTCTGGTACTCCACTAAAATAACTGCCAGAGTTTAGTCACCATCAACAGAAACCACGTTTACTACACTTACACTGTGTAATACATTTTCTTGCTAAAAGGTCTCATCATGGGTGGAGCCTTGGGCCAGTGTGGAGATAATACAAGATCGGGATCAAAGAAGCCCTTGGCAGGTAGGGGAAAATGTAACTAAACATCTAAGTTTAGGCTTAGATACCAGAGAAGGCAAAATATTATTACAATTTTATTAAAAAAAAAAAAAAAAAAGTGGAAAAATATATTGGCTAGTGGCTTATTTCTATCTGTCTGTCCTATCCTTATCACCATGAATCATTCCATAAAGCATCTTCCTCCAGTTGTAAGATCCTAAATTAGCCACACATACCCTTTTTATTGCAGGCTCACCGTTCAAATTAAAGGTACCTTGTCTGTTTCAAGGATATTGGTATCAATTCAACAGACATGGCCAGAAAGTACTGGGAAGGTGTAAGTCAGGAAGAGCATCTGCAGATGGAACTTACATCCTATTTCTTCCTACAATCTATCATTTCCTGGCAAAAAGTCTGGTGAAGCCCAAGTACTTAGATCGGATACAGGTTTCTAAACTGCAGAAAGATGATTTCACTAGGTTTGTGCCCACGCAAATGGAACTCAATGCTCCAGATGAGTTCCACCCTTGGAGAAACTGACCCACTGACGTTTTGCCAGGGGAAGAGTCCCTCTCACAAATAAAGACCAAACACATGCCACTGACAGGTCTTCTGTTGGCAAGTCTTTCATGTCAGCTGCTGCTTCTGCTCTTCCTTCATGAACTGCATTTCCTCTGCATTTGGAATCCCTGTTTTCATCTACCTTTTGATTTCTAGCTAACAGGAATGCTATTTAATCTTTACAATTCCTAACTTACACATATGCTTAGCTTCACGTACTGTGAATGGTTCCACTGAAGCCTGAATTATGGCACATAAAGCTGAAACATATGCCTAAGCGCCTGCAGGATTGGAGCCTGAAAAATGGAGTATTTACTAGCTATTACCCTTTTGATGGATCCATCCCACTATAACGATGGATAAAAGTGTTTATTAAAATTTTTGAAGATGAGAGGTACTCCATAAGTACATGTGTGGGGTAGGGGAAGTGGAAAGACCTAAAGACACAGGTTGCACTGGCTGCCCTGATGTTTGCCATAGAAACCACACATCATTATTAGCAGCTGCAGGATTAAGAAGCTTACGTGTTTGAGGTAGTTCCTCATATTTTGGATAAACACAGCCAGATAGTGCAGTTTCTTGGCTTCCACCTCAGTTCAGTCTGCAAAAGGAAGATGCCCCACATGGACACACCACTCCTTGGAAGGCTCTGCTGCAGCAACATCCACGCTCAGCATCAAAATGCACAGTCGCCCCTGTCACCATGGCCTCTCTCTCCTACCTGTGGCCAATGGCTGAGACAGCATGGCGAAGGGATGAGAAATGTCTAATCTGTATTCCCCTTTGTCAGGAGGGCAGGGAAGGTCCCCCGGCGCTCCCCTTCAATCACATGCAGGACCAGGTAACTCCTGTCCCCTCCTGAGCTGCCGGGGCTGTGGAGGTATAAAATATTTCCTAACAAAAAGAAACTGGATCGCTTGCCTTGGGGACCCATAATGTTTATTCTGATGACAATGGAAGACTGCTTTGATCCCCACAGCAGCCACATATCTCTGATTGCAAGCAGCAAGCCCACGTCAACACACTTACAATGCATGTACCAGCCTCCTTCCTCCTGCCACGCTGGATGTCAGGCTAATCAGTTTGATCTGACAGATTTTAATTAAATTAATTAAGATCTTTCTGAATGGACTTGATTAGTGTTCCACAGAGGAGTCCCTCATGAAAAGGAACACTGTCAGGAAAAGCACTAATGTTTTCTCCTCTCATAATGAGAAGTTTCTCGGGTTGTTATTGGATTTTTTACACCATTAATAAAAGCACTTTATGAACACATAGCATATGATGGGTTTTGACACCCTGTTGTATTAAATAACAATAGTCTTCTACACACAAAGAGAAGATTTTCATGTCCTCCTTCAACCAATTTTGTTACTGCCAAATCCACCATTTCAAATAAGATGACCTTATCTGATTTAAACAGAAATATGCAAAATTGAGACACAAAACAATCCTGATCACTTCCAATCAATCTTCACAGAGCAGCTTCTTGTACAAATATTGGGAACTCAGCATGTGCAGAAAGGAGATGTTGCTAACACTATGAGAGGCCACCTTGTTCCCTGCATTGGCTTGTGCAAGAACCAAGACCATTTTTGTTCCACCAGACTTGACTAAGATTGTATTGGCATCATTTTCAAAGGGTTCTGCATGGACAAATCCCCCTTTTATCCGTACAGACGCAACAGCATGACCAAGGTAGAAGGCATCACCTTGCTCTCCACACCACATCTGTGATCTGCTTGCCTGGGATCTGCAAAAGCATTGGGTCTGGAAAGCCCCTGGTACTGGTAACAAGTGGCCACAGTCACAATGTCCACAAGAGGCGTCCCACCAGCCAAGACAGGCACAGCCAAGTAGCAGGTCCTGCAGCTAGTAATGACCTCTGCTGTATCACAGGCAGTCAAAAGGCCTTGTGCTGCAGAAGCCTATTAAAAAGTGACATGGAATCCCAAGTTCACGAATAGAAAAGCTCATTGTACTCTACTTATAGTAAAGACATCCTTGACTAGATGATAACCATTAAAATGCAGTTAATTCCTACCACTAGTTTAAATTGAATGTACTTTGAAAAATAAACTCACCTCTAAACATTTTTTTAATTTTCCCTTGTATAGCAGGCAGAAAGTGGACTTCTCTACCCACTTTTTTTTTATCTCGCATTTCTCCCCACTTTCTATGGTTAGTTTAATAGCAAGTGAAGCTTCTCAATAATTGCAAAGGATTTTGAATTCAACCTGAGAGGAAGTAGCAATGATCTTGTTGTGACTGAAAGAAGCTCAGATACTGAAAAAACACTACTTCATCCACCAACACTTCCTTTTTCCCTGAAGCCAGAGTGGTCATTCCATTATCTGGAACGGTCAAATGATGGTGAGTCCTATGAATTTTTTTTCTGAGAAAGGCTGAACAGGGGAAGGGGACTCTGAGGTGGAAAGACAATGTATTTGGAATGGAAGTCAAAATAAAGGAGAGCTAAAAACAACACTGTGAAAAGGACAGAAAAAGGAGGAAAAAGATTGAAAGCATAAGATAGAGAGAGATTAAGACACAAGGTACTCTGAGAGACAGACTGAATGAGATAAAACAAGAGATAAGGCTGATATCTTCCAAAGAAAGACAAGATCTTGAAAAAGAGAAAATAGTGTTAACAGGAAATTGTCTAATAGAACAAGAAAGAGGGAAGAAGAAAAAGAAAAGACCATTTTAATTTTTAATCCATGACCCCTCTTTGTTTTTTGTTTTTGGCTTTTTTTTTTTTCATTTTTTTCAACATGTCTGATACTCTATACATATTACAAGAAAATCTTGTGTTCTGATAAGTCAGCCCCCATTTACTACAGCGTTCCAACAAACAAATGCTATTCCAGCTTATCTGCTGGTTAGTCTGAATCCAGCAGACCCAAATGCATTTTCTGGTGTTATTTTGGTTAGTCTCATGGCTTTCTGAAGTTCAAACTAATTTATTCTGAGCGTGAGCCAATAAGTAAAGTCTTCTCATTGTACTGAGATTAGATTCACATGTCAATGTACAAATTCCATTCTCAAAAACATACCTGGTTGCAGCATCTGTTGCTGTTTTATTCTCATGACCACACTCAGACAAGAAATAGAAATTGGCTAGAGTGTAATTCTGTCAAGCAATTTCAACAGAAACATCTATTTTGAGACATTTCTGGCTATTTTATAAAAGCTTCAAGGAAAAAAGGCAGATAAACAAAGAGGCATAGATTTGCCTTTGCCAGAAACAGAAAATAAAGGGTTTTCTTTAATAAATTATATAAAGAAAGATAGGCTGCAATAAAAAAGACACAACCAGAAGGAAAAAGAATTCAGTGCGACTGACCTTCAAGTTCCCTCTGCTCTTTCATTAACTGTCCACTGAGGTGATCCCTGGCCAAATACGGCAATTGAAAGCCTGTCATAGAATTACAAGATGAATTAGGGACTGCTGCCACAAATTTACAGCTACCAAGGCCTCTGCTGATTACTTTTTCCCAGACTTGAAACTAATTTCACTGGAAACACTCCTAACGTGGCCCCAAGATCAGCATCACGACAAATGAGGAACGGGAGTAACACTTTTCCCTTCCAATTATCGGGTGGTTTTTTTCTTCACTGTGGTTTGTACGCAAATAGACATAATTTAAGCCAGTGTGACATGAAAGTGCCAGCTCTAACATGGATTGTTTGCTTCCTGAAAAACTTCCCAGAGAAACCCGAGTTTTCAATTCCCTTGCGGAAAGGTGACTCCTGTATTTTTTTCTTTACCTTCTGACTTGCAGAGCTTATTAAATACCTGCAATCATCAGCCTGAACAATTACTGACTCACCGCACTATCAATTGGAAAGCTAATGCAGTTGAAACTGTACACAGATAGCTCACTACAGGTGAGTAACTTCACATGCATGGGTAGTGTCACTGCACTTGGTGGCATAACTCATGTGCATAGGTATTTGCAAAACCAGGGCCTCAGATTGTAAAAGCACTGAAGCAGAAACCAGATCTTATCTGCCTGTAAAGCACCTGGCAGTGCACCTATCTCTGCCACTACATAAATTAATTATCATTAGCATCTGAATTTTGTCAGCTCCAGCATTCTCCTCCAACCTCAAACACTGAATTTCTTGCCAGAGTAGTGTTGGTGCACAGTAGATGATAATAATATGTACATGAATACTTAACTATTCTGGCATTCAATGTAGCGCTGTTTCAAAAATTTCAATACAAGATGAACACGTGTAAGGCATCTGAAAAGCTTTTAATGTCCGAGGCCTGGGTGGGGTAAGGAAAATCTTTAAAAGTAAAAAATACACTGAATTGAAATCTTGAAATGTTTTGACCTTTAAATGGAACCTTCCTCCCCTCCTGAGGTTTAAGATAAGTTCAGCAAACAAAATTTCACCCTAGGCTTGACACATAATCTGCTAAATTACTGAAGAAATAAACAAACACTTTTTCCTTTTAAAAAATTCAACATAATTTCAAAAGTCATCAATTTTTTTAACTGCTCGTGAGAGTTTCTGCATATAAGCTTACCTACAATGTAAAGTCTTCAGATTTTAACAGGAAATACATACTTAGAAAGAGAGAAACAGTTGTGAAATAGCACCTTGAAGATAAGGAACTCTGAGCAAGATGACTTTTGGTCATCTGAAGAAAAGAATAGTCATCTTCCTTAATCATTTCAGACTGATTGCTTCAGTTTGGTAATCTCACATTTCAATAGGTTTTTACTGCTGAACCTACAGAAACAGGGAGGGGGACAGGAGGGGATGGGAGAGGACAGGACTAGAAGTGCTGGTCAGTTCACTCAACCCTTCCACTGGCAAAAAACCCCAAACAAACCAAAAACACCCTACACAAACCAATCCCAACTATGAACTAGTAAGTCGAAATGGAAAAAAAAAACCAAACCCCAAAGTCAATCTAGTTCTACGCAGTTCTTATCTCCCTCGAAAAAAAATTGGAGGGAGCATTTTTGTGTTTGATGGTTACCTGTCACGTAAAGCTTATTCAAGACAGCAGCTGGCTTTGATGCATGTATGGGCATTCAGTGCCACTCTTTCTCCTCTGCTTTCTCTTTTGACTTTCTCATCTTTGCTAGTGGACTATTTAGCTCCTTCAACAGCACAAAATACTCCAGTGAACAGTGAAAGCTACTGCATGCTCATCAAACCAAAACTAAACGGAAATTGAGAAAAACAAACAAAACCAATCAAAAATATGAAGGATTAAACTCTTCACTCATTTGTTTAGGTAAGACAGAAATCCAATCTTATAAATCCCATGCCAGCAAATACATTGTAACTGTAGTCACAAAGACTCTGATTAACTTACATATTACACAAAAAATATTGCCTCATTAACATGAAAAAAGAAAGTGCATTATTTTTCATTCTAGTCTGAGGCCTGCTTGGATAGGTATGGACACAAGAACTCTTTACCTGCTACCTTATGACACCACTATTTAGAAGCTGTTTTTCTTTTGTTGTCCCAAAAATCACGAAAGTTTCACAAGTCAGTTTCTGGTAACACACATTTCCTTGAATTCTTAGGTGGGTCCATTAAAAAAAAGTTGAAGAAATTTTAGCATTTTTGCAGGAGTGTGATGCCAAAGTCCTACCACGTAGAGCAGTACTTAAAAAAGAAGCATGTTTTTCATGTCGATGACAAAAAGGAAAGGAATACCAAGATAAATTAGTCACAAAAAGAATTACAGAAATAACAGTGTATGATTAAAACACAAACAATGACAATGAAATCTAATCTATTCTGAATCTTTACCTCTTTCTCTGCTTGTGTTGTGTAATAGAAAACCGAATACACTCACAATATCTCACCCCAGAGGAAGAGTCTCTCCTAACACAACATATACCACTTTGCATCTAATAACTATGTACATTTAAAAAAAGAAGAAAAAAGGATTTAACTCGGAAGAGTGACAAAAAGTACAGCTGATAACTTGACTACAAAAGCACTTCCTTAAATTGTGCATCATCTTGAGGGCTTCACCCACCTCAAGAAGCCATCCTTGGTGGCAGCTACTTACACAGCTCTTTCTTTGCGTGGAAAACACTAAGTGGAAACCTCACCTTGGATATAGGTCAGCGCATCAAGTGTACTCTGCTGGTCAGTGCCTAGGGCAGGCGTGAGCAAGGGCCGGCTGGCCGCTTTCACGCTGAGACCTTCGCCAACAGTTCAGAGTCTTTATGGAGTGAGAAAGTAGAGCAGAAGCTCAGAGAGTACATCTTTTAAGCAGGATATTTAGGAGCCTCTGCAATCCTTTTACCAGACACACAAATGCAACCTCGGCTGCTTGCTGCTTTTTTTGTTTTTCCCCCCCTCTCCACTCTAAAAATACTAACCCATCCTCTGAACTAGTTGGAAGGGACTTGCGAAGGGGTGGAGTAAGGGAAATCAGTGCACAAGTCACCTTTCAGCCACCTATGACATCAGCCTGCTGCCCTGATTCCTTCATTAATACCTTTGAGCTGAAAACAATGGGCCTACCATTAAGCACCACACAGTTCGAGATAAGAAAGCCCTAAGCAGATAATAATCGGTGCATTTAGCTGGATTTCAAACATTCAGCTGCTTAATCATTTCTTCCTCACTGCATGCTACCCAAACACACGGGGAATGCTTTGGACGCCTTGGGCTAAGGAAGAAGGAGCTGGGGTGTGGGGAAGAGGACGGAGAGAACAGAGCCACAGGATGGGGATTGGGGGGGAGAGGGGGATTTCATTGGCAATCCTCTCCCTGGGAAATGAAAACATTTCTTAATTGCCATTAGGGAAATAGGTTAAATACAGGCTTGGTAAGCTGCTAAGGGCTGGCTAACAGATTAGAGGGGATGGCTGTTGAAGTATACTCATTTCCATTATATGACAGACCAGGGAATTTTTATTTTCTTAATAGTCTTCAGAGACTGTTCTGTCAGGCACTGGGTGTGAGACTGCTAGTTAGATTTTTAACTAGTCACCTTCCAGCTGACGAAATGAGGCCCAGTTCTCTGGCCCTGAAGTGACTGCTTTCCTGTTTCATCCAAGGAAACAGAAACTGCAGGACATGCTGACAGGGAAGGTATTGTAACACCTGCCGGCTTTGCTCACACAAAATAACAATGAGTAATCGCAGAATCAGAGAAACTAAAGGCATGATGCAGCATACCTGTCACACAGGAGGAGGGGTAAAAAACTACCTCAGGATCCCCAAACACTGAACAGACTCACGAGCTGTGCTCAGTCCTGCCAGGGCTGAGCAACTCCTCACCTCTGAAACCTTGGGGCCCACGCTGGGGAGAGTGTGGGCAACTGAAAAATCTCAGATGCCACTGCTAAGATCCTCAAAGCCCTCTCCTTCCCCACGTTCTGCCAAGGCACCTCCTTCCTGCCTGTGCCCTTCCTCCTCTCTTGTAAGTTCCTCAAAGGCCCCATCTCTAGCTTATAATGAGGATGATAAAATTTTTAGCAAACTGAGCGGGAGCAAACGGAAATCAAGTTTTCTTGTAAAGGGGCACAGCCTTTACTCATCCACAAAACTAAAAAGCAGCCACAGGCAGTACACACAACAAAGCTGAGACACCATCCTGTAATCCTTCGTCATGCAAAACTCCCTGGGGCATGAGTGGGAGTTTTATCTGAGTAAGGTCTGAGTTTTTTTAAGGCAAGTCTTTGTTCTGGGGCTCCCTGAAGCCAATATACTGAACTATTCAAACGACCATGGATTGGCAGGTGAAGTCGACAGGGGGTCATTTGAAGAACAGGTTTCTGGCAGCAATGCTGGTTTAAAGCAGTTGCTGCCACCTCCCTCTCTCTACCTGCTGACATATTTACCTTCCCCCACCCCAGTCTTCTCCACTGATAAAGACACAAGGATTTGTACAGCTGAGAGCAAAATGGACCAAGGAACTACTCTGGCTGTAAACTACCTTGTCTGGGAACTCTTCCACAAGTTTTAACTTACACTTATAAACAATTCCGAGGCAAGGAACACTATGGCCATGATTTAATAAACAAGGAGCAGGGACACACAGGCTACAGACATGGCTGCAACCATTCTATGTCACTGCCAACTACTCACCCAGGAGGGCAGGGCCTATGTCACATGTGCCAGCACCACTCATACTCCTTTATAGGGCTGCATGCAAGTCACCTACCGGTAACAACCTACCTGGTCTATCTTTAACACCCAAGCCTTGCCCAGGTATTGTCCAAAAGAATGCTAGATGAGTCAGGCCAAAGCTGCTAGCAACCCTCCCCACCAGGGCAGTGTATATATCCAGCACCTAAGGCTCCTGTGCCCAGTAGGCACAATCAGTCTCTGAGCTGCTGGGCTAGTGATTGTTAAAGGTGTTTTGTCTCCTCAGGGAAAGAAGAACAGCCTAGAGTGATCTCCATGACATATGATCTTTTGAGATATCCACTGTGTATCCATCTGCATCATCAGACATCTCAACACACTTTAAAGTCTGGTGCTGTCAGTTCCATCTATCTGACTAAATGTAAACTTCTCTGTTGCTGATGTCTGAAAGAGATTGTTAAATATGTTGTAACTGTTGGCTGGTTTTCTCCACGGACAGTCAAGGAAGATCTGAGAAAACTGACTCAAACTCTGGCATGTGAAGATGGGTGAAAAACACGCCACCCCTGCTTCCTGCCCAGAATCATGCTGGAGGTAAAGGTCAGCCATGAAATTTATTTTGGATGTTCTCTCTTTCAAGTCAATGTGCTTGCCACAAGATGAGACCCAAAGCCCACTTACGTGGGTGTACGGACTGTGGAACAGCAACCACTTTGGTAACAAATGGTATTGAAGTCCATTTGCTCGTTTGTGCTGCTATCACAGATTCAGCCAGCAAGGGCAGAAAGCTCATTCATTTACGTAGCACTAGCCTGTGTGTATCACTTCACTGGTAACTCCATGGACCTCATTTACATGGAGTGTATTTCCCAGGAGCACACTGGATCTTGATCTGACGTCAGTAAGAAATGAATAAGCTCAGCATCTCCCTTGGTTCTTGCTTCCCTTTTTCAGCTCTCATTCAGAAACGTTTGACTGTTTCCCATACATAGAAATTATCTGTGAATTAAAATTAAACCCTGAGCTGCGTATTCTTCCCAGATGATCCAAGAATTGATAGGAATACATACACCAGGGCAACCAGGGAACTAAGGTTATAGTGTGCTTGTTCTAAAGAGCCTGGGAGAGATCCTTTGCATCTGCCAATCATCTCAGGTCAGAAGTTTTGGTTTTCCTGTGACCACCCATTTAGTCACAGCCAATCTAAACCAGCCACAGCAGTGCCCAAAAGACAACAGAATAAGGAAAGTACATTTTTGTGTGGTACCTGCCCACAATATCCTTAGGAACTGAATGCAGCCACTCTGGATGGGTGTAAGAAACACTGGTTTAGGGCCATGGAAATCAGTGGCAAATTGAGAGTGTGCCTTTTGTATGAAATTCTATAATAACACTGAAATCTCTTTCTTAAAGGAGAATTATTAACAGTTTTCATTTATGCTGTGGTAGAGGGAGAACAGTGGGGAAGTAACAGAGGAGTCTACTGTTACCCCAGACTGACAAGACTTTTTTTCCAGCATAGGTACACTCCAAGATATGCACCCTTTATTTACATTTGGACATGCAAGGTAAGACTTACATGCAAGTGTAAGCCTTTCCAAACACATGACTATGCTATGGTGCAACCCTTCTTAGCAAACAGCGTACATTTATTTGTGTTCAAGACCATCTGAGTGTCTCTGAAAGGCACTGCAGGCTAAGCCAGCACAATCCGGCTTCCCAACGAAGAAAAACGATGCTGTCTTAAATGTCATAGAAAGTCAGCTAGTGTGTTTTTTTTCTGTCATTAAGGAAATGAGAGGTACTGTTTCGAAGTACCAGTACAGCAGAAAAGTAGTGGATACACTGTGCTTAACATGAAGTACTTTCTTTTACAACCTAAGTAGCACACAGGTAATTTGTCTCTTTCTGCAAGTTGTGACAAGTCAAATGACTCTGAACCCTACCTTTAGCCTGCACAGTCTTGTAATATAACAAATTTATTTTCCCTGCTTATTGCATAGGCATTTATACTATGTGTAAATACAGAAATAATGTATCTATATTAATGAATGGTCTCCAGAATAATATCATGACATCAGATGATTATCCTTCGATGGCATAAAATTAATAGGGTCAGTGGAAGAAGCAGCTTTGTGGTAAGCATGAGAACTATTGCTGCAAACAGGGCTCCCGATTCCTAAATATAAATAACTCCAGATTATTGTTTTTTGAAGTTATTCTTTACAAGTTTTTTTCCATTTCACGCATCTAAAGAGAACATCTCTATTACAATATCATATTCTAGAAGAAGGAAAATTAACCTCATCAGCAATTCTGGAATCCACCATGTCATTAATTGCATCTCAAACCATGTTTGGCAAGCCAAAAATGTTTTGAGGAATCCTGGAGAAGTAGCTGGACAGAAGTCTACTTCTAATTATATAAAAATGTTGTGCTGGGAAATAAGTTGCTTGTGACTTAACTATTAAGAATAGACCATTTTTTATCAAAATGTTCCTTGCATCCAGTCCTTTACACTAAAGGAAAATGAGGAACAAATGGACTATATTCCACAATGTGTGAAAATCATCTCATCTACACTAGAGCAGCTCCACTGCAGCCCAGTACAGACACATTAGCAAGAAACTGTAACTAGATGAAGTCAAAGAGAAATAAATTTTAAAGATTAAATTTTATTTTAAATAAATAATGAAGTGAACTACCTGACACAGGGGGTTGTCTGCATTACTTAATGCCTTTAAAACAAGATTCAATGGCGTCCTAAAAATAAGCTTCAGCGCATTCATTTAGGACATGACACCTGTGCAGGAATTACTGGGTGAATTTCTATTACTGATGTTCTGCTGAAGATTACTATGTGATTGTAACAAATTTAGGCTTTAAATTCTATAAACATGGGGAATGTGACCACCACTACTTATGATGTGACAAAAGAACTCCCTCAACTATTAATTAGAAAAGGAAAAATAGCTTTAAAGATTATTAACAGAGTTTTTCATTATTCAAGTACAATTTTTTTTCTGCTGTCACCCTCTTATCCCCCTTTTTATTCAAAACACTACTATACAAGCCTATTTCAATATGAGACCAAATTAATGTGGGACTGACTTTGTGCACGAAAGGAAAACAAGCCTGAGTTCCTATAAACCTTTCAAACTTTCATTCCACCTCCTTCCCAGTTTGCACGGAGGAGTCTATTTTACAACTTTATCCATGTAATGATCCTGCAGACTGCTTCTTCATGCCAGAATTTCTCTTTGAAGTTTGCTCTCCCATTAGTGTTTCAGTGTAGGTATTCAAACTGATGGCGCAAGCACAGCAGAACTCCAGAACTGTCCATGTTCCATCAAATACAGTTGTTTCATGTTGCTCGTGATTTACAGTCTTAATTAGTGCTCAAAAGAAGAAGAGCACATCTTGGTGGAGCATCCCCCTTCCACACACACACACCCCCCTCCTCCCTTTTTTATTTTTTTTCCTTTTTTTTTTCGTTACAAACCAGTGCTCTCAGGGTTTTGTTGGACATTGTGCAGGATGGCTTTGCCAAGTAGAATGGAACACACTTAATACTTTTCCTTTATAACCTTTGCAATAAATCAGCTACCACTCCACTTACTCGAGAACAGCCATTAGTGTCCTGTCCCCTCCCCCAGCACTTCCCGAATTTTAAACAAAGTAGGAATAAACTGAAGCTGAGCAGAGCCAGTGAGCCCAGTAAATCAGTTTAATGAGAACTGAATCAATCGTATGAAGTCCACTACTGAACAAATAAGGTGGACAGGAGAGGCTGAGCTTTCCATGGAGGTACTGGGGATGGGGAAGCAGGAAAGCCGGGCTCACATACTTCATCTTCAGCAGTGACGCATGTCTGCTGTGAACACTCTGTTCTTTAGAATCACATTTGCCGCAGCTTGCTGCTGAATTCCTTGTTTAGATTTGGCTGTTTCCTCTCCTGTTTGTGGTTTAGCTCCTCCATGTTTTCCCACAGAAGTGGAGTTTTCTGTTTACCCATTTTCACCACTTATCTCCTCTGAGATTCACTTTGACTCTCTGTTTATCCTTCTCAGGTCTTCCCTATTTCCACATTTACTGTAAGTGAACATATGTGCACACACACACACACACATATATATATATACATACACACACACTACTGTTCCATTACAAAGTCAGAAAGTGAATAATTATATATTTTCAGGAATGCAGGGTATTAAAGAAACCACAAACTTTTGTGTATGACAGCATGTAGACTCCGGACATTCAGCTTTAAAAGGGCCTTGCCAAAAGTGTAAACACCCACCAAAATTTTTAAAAAACCCAAAAAACCAAGCCAAAACCAACCAAACCAAAGAACAGTACTTCAAATGTTTTTTTTTTTCAAGCCAGAGGGAGTAACTTGCACAAGTGGGGCCAAGTATGAATTTTCTCAGTCAAAAAGGGACTAAGAGGCTTTTTACTTCGCATACATCAGTTGTCATCTTGGAGACTTTTTCTTCACTTGGTCTCATGCACTCAGAAAAAGGAGCTGTTAAAATTTATTAATGAGCAAAATCAGGAATTAGTATGTCCCCTTTGCACAGGGCTGTGCTACTGTCCTGCTCCAGCTATAAAAACTGATGGATGAAGAAGCGCGTGGCCCAGCCATTCAGATCACCTCTGTGTGTCTTCCTCAGGACCGCCAAACCTCCTTCACCTGGGACTCAATAAGACAACCTCATCCCATCCCAGATATCCCAACCCCAGCTATAACTCTCTTTTCTCCTTGAAACAGTCAACCCTTTTCAAAATTAAGGACACAAATACGGATCACATTTTCTCTTCTGTCTTCTCACTTCCTCCAGAATGAGCAAGCAGAGCCCATTTGTGAGATCCTACTATCCCGAGTCCCAAAGGTTAGACCAAGATACAAACCTTTAGAGCTTATTTGTGAATGTGGTCCTGTTTCCAGAACATTCCTGTCTTCACCGTGAGTCTAAAGGAAGAGTGCAATTTGATTCATCACCCCGAAACACTTCAGAATGATACAGCCATCCTTTTAATCCCAGCAGGTCTGTCAGTGAAGTCCACTAGAGCATCCAGTGCTTCTTCTCTGCCAGTACATCGATTTCTCAGATGCACCATTGCCCATGAAAAATTTGAGTATCTATTCAATTTCCAGACTTGGCAATGGGAAAACCTATTACCACTGTCACCCCTGCACCATCTGCATGGCTTCTGGGAAAAGGCAACTAATTAACATTGCTAATTAGAGAGACAGACAGGGCCACTTTGCACCCTCTTGCCCCCTGCTTTCTCCTTTCCCAGCACAAGGGAGAGAAGAGAACACACCCGGAGCTGCCAATCTGACCTCGGAAATGGAGACCCTCTGCCACTGCAGGCACAGGAGAGACCATTCTGTACAGTTAAGGATAGCAGGGGCTCCTTATGTGTTTATGAGCACAGTATTTAAGGATGTTAAGATGGTCTGTATTAGAGGAGGTGAGGAACAGAACTTATTTACTAGAGTAAATTTGGAAAACCTGCTTATCTACCATCAGCTTGTACTTCATGCAAGACCACCAGTGCTGTGAGCTCTTTGGAGCTCAGCTGTGAATCTTACAAGATAGGCTTTTTTAAAAGCCTTGTACTTAAAAAAATTGTGATTTTGTGGGAATCTCAGCTGTCATGAAAGAAAGAAATGAAGTGTCTAGTCTTGGTGACAAAGAAAAGCCTGAAACTGAAATCTATTAGCACCAAGCCCAGAATTCAAAATACTATGTTCATAACCTGTGATTTTTAAGACAACTTCATGATCTGACTTACAATTCTTGAAAGCTTGAGTTTGATAATATTATAAGTGATATTCTAAACCCCCCATATTCTCTGATTTTTTTTCTTGGTTTTTGTCGGTAAAATATTCTGTCATAATACCCTGACGTAATTATCTCCTTTCTCCAACCTCTAGACCAATGCTTTGCTCTCCACTGCTTTTAGCAACTTGCTTCTAGTGAAGCCTGTGGTTTTCTGACAAAGTAAGCACACTGTGTCTGCTGTCAACGGTAAAAAAGCCCAAACCCAAATGATAAAAAAACAAATGCAAAACAAATGATACTAGCAAATATGCAGCTTCAAGCTTCTGCTATGCAAAAGCACATTGAAGAACTCAAGATATAGAACATTAATTAGGACTATATTTGAAATTGTTTTGAGTACCTGCTGTTCTCCTTGTCTTGTCTTCTGTCTGATGGGTATTTAAACTACCTAGGATGACCCATGGATTCCGATAATCAAAAGAACTGAGCAGTTAAGAAAACCAAACAAAAAAGGAAATTAAAAGCAAGTCCTTGGCACAGCTAATTCACTCTTCATTCTAAATGGTTACATATATCTCTAACCTTTGTAAAAAGAGAGAGGAAAAGGTACTGCATCTAAAATAGAATAGTAAGAGTTATAAACTATAGTTTCAAAGAGCTTGGAAAAGAGAAGGAGATTTCACTGGACGGTTGTTCTTTTCTTTCTACTATTACCAAAACTTTGCAGGGATCAGGAAAACATGAATCCAAAAATTATTTATTGTAACAGACCGTTGTTCTGGTCATAGTCACCAGTGGGTCAGTCAGATCCAAAGCCCTCTGTAATGAGTCTCTCTGTTGATTTCATGGCTTTGGATCCCGACCAATGTTTGTGCATTTCTTTCAAGGAACAGTTTTTCCAAATAAGCTGGGATTTTTTTGGAATTATTCCAAGGGCTACGTGACACTTTCAGGAGTTTATATTCATCCAAGCGACTTTGAGGAGACAGTCCTCTGTTATTTTACATGGAAAAAGCTTGGCAGAGGATGGGAAGGAATGAAAAGCACTGTATGAATCCATCTAGGTATTTCTAGACCCTTCTTTGGAAGGCGTCCCTCAGATTTGATGTCACAGGCAAGGCAGGCAGCAGCACACCATCCCTTCCCTTCCTGCCAGTCTTTCCTGAGGAGCAACCACAACCATAACCTGAATGGTTACAGAGAAGGAATTAGTCTCACTGCGCTCCTGAGAGATTTTTAGGGCTGGAGATTTGGCTAGTGCTACGTTTGCTTCACATGTCCAGAGAGGGGGAGGTGGAAGTTTGCCTGCTACAGGGTGACTCCCAGGTGGGGTGAACCCAGCATCTTGCTGTCCGTTCTGCCTGCAGACCTGTGTAGGGAATGCGCACAACATTAGGGGCACTGGCTTAGTGTGGCGATCCCGAACTACCACTGCAGCTCCCTGGGCACCATACTTCTCCAGAGCTGCAAGTCATGCATTCCTCCAGTTGGCTTCTGGTGCCAAATTTTTCAGAAGTGCTGAATGTCTTAGACTGAAGTGGTCCTGTGGTTGCCAGAGCTTGCATGGTAGCTGAACAAGTCCTCAGCCAACACCAAGTCAGGGAGGGGAGGAAAAAAAGTGATGTAACATCCCCCGATATTTCACTTTCCCTGCATGCTGGGGGGTTCAAAACATCCGATGTGGGGCACGTTGTCTCTCAGCATTGAAAAACTGAATTTTCAGCAGTACCTCTCTCTTTACTAGAAATAAAGGCCACCACATGCCTCACCATCCTCAGAAGAAATGTAAAGGGATAAAGTCATTACATTTGCCTCCCCACAAAGCAATCTGGTAACTGCTGTAAAGCATGAAGAAGCAAAAATTAAACACACGTTCTCCCAGTCATGGAGTATAATTAGAGATATGGCTGAAGAACAGAAGACCCACTCGCTAGCTGCAAACACAATTTTTTTAATGCTTGAAAACCCTTGTGATATGTTTAAAATAAATACCCAGCTACAAAAATGCTGTTAATATTAAAATTATGTGAAAAAATCCTTGGCAGATCTCTGGGATCTACCCAACTAACACTAGTACCAGAGTGCTTACAGATATATAATTAACACAGCTTGAAACATTCAATACAAATGTTGACCAGCCTGAAAATTTTAGTTTTACAGCAGTACTTCTGCACAGATGGAGTAATACCACGATTTGTTACAGCAGCAGCCTGATAGAATAGTGGTGAAAGCACGACAACATCTTATTAATTAAAGCACTAAGTTCTGCACTCCATTTTTCCTTCAGTGGACACAGAAAGGTATTCAGGCCCTTCAGTGCTGGAAGGGTATTCAGGTGGTCTCTATGCTCAGTATCCTGAGGTAGTTATGTATTTAACCTCCATTGAAATCAAACTGTTTTGCTAGTGCGTGAGGGACTATATTTTGACTCTTTAGCAGCTTTTTATCGTATTCACTTAACAAACTTTCTGCCAAAAATCCAGGCCAAAAAGTCCCACTGCACATGCAGCTAGCTAGATCTACCAAATTTACATTAGCTACTCCAAGCAGAAAATAGTGTGTTCATAAAAAACTAAAAGTGTTTTGATTCAACAAATGCTGTTGCATAGACCTGCTCTTATTCACTTTGTGATTTTGACTGCCTCTTGCAAGCACTACTGTGAATACTCAAAAGCACTTTTTCAAATGAAAGAAAATCTGAGCATCTAGTGTCGGCAAGCCTTGTAAAGTCCATACATGTTTACACTTGGCATCAGATTACACATATTTGACTTCTTGATTTACTGAGCACACTTGTGTTTTCTCTTCTTTTGTCAGAAATAAAATACAGCTATTCTTAAGAGAAGTCTTTGTTTTTAAAAAGACCTAATTTGTACTGTATGTTAGGAGCGTTCACTTTTCACCCCACCCAGAGGAGAAGCCTGATCCAAATACCAGGGGAAAAAATTAAAACTCAGAAGAAGTTAATTTGGGTAATGGCAATGTCTGTTTGCAAGATGTAAAAAAAGAGAAAGAGAAAGAGGACAGACACTGAAGTCCTTGGACAGGTTTGGGGTTTTTTTGCTGCATCACAAAAGCAATTCTGTTGAAATCTAACTCGGAACATCGCCTGAGTAAAAAAGAGAAACACAGTTCTTAAATTATTTTGTACTTTCCATGTAGAGGAACAGTCAGAACTGTATGGGGTTTTACGCCTTCGTAGTAGCCAGCTTATAAACAGTGCAGCTACCAGTCTTTCCATAGGAAAAACAGTGTTCTGTGGATGATAATAACATGACTAACTGCTTGAGCTTCAGAGGCATAGAAAGCCTTCTACCTAAATAAGGTGTGCTGTCAGGCCATCTATTATTTAACAGACAGCTGGCAATTAATAAACATTAAATGAGAGTCAGGAATTGGAGAACAATCTTACACAAGTGAAAAATTTGCACAAGTTTACTTTTCTCTTATTTCCATGATTCTCCAAGAAGAATATTACATTAATTCAGATGAAAGAGAGGGGGTTTTATTTGTACAATGTGTGTTAACAAGCCATCAAGTGGAACATTGGTACATAAGTGTTTGAGAATCAAACTCATAAAGATAGCAGTAGCCACAACAAAGTGAATAACTAGGTGAGACCTGAAATTCTCAACATGTTTTTATGGATTCTTACATGCAGGAAAAGGAAACTCGTCCAAATGTAGAAATCAGGTCAAAGAAAAACATTGTGTGATTTCCAAGCTAATTTAGGCACTGCCCTATCATTGATCATTATGCAAGTGAAAAGCAAAATAAATCAAACACCATTTGTTCCTGCTAATAATTTGAGGGAAAACCATAATCCAAAGCTTTTTTTTCAAATGTAACAAAGTGGAACTGCCTCAGAACATGGCTGGATGCCTTCTGCACACAGCCAACCTAAAATCAGCCGAAAAGAAACCATTTATGAGCAAGTAAACAAACAAAACACTAGGTTATGAGTCTTACTGTCTCTCTAAATTGTCTGACAAATGAGTATACTTTGCTCTGCTGCCATGGGCAGTCCTACTCTATGTTTGCAGTACTGGAGCCCTACTTATATTCCCCATCATCTAAACACAATATATTCATCTAGGTGGAAGAAAAAGAACAAATTGTGCTTTATCTGTACAATACATTGAACATATACTTTTGTCTTTTGTCCTAAGTGTGCTAATCCCACAGCATTTCTCAGGTATTTCCTGCAGTATCTTGTCTAGAAATAATGATTCTCACACATAACTTCTTTCATAAATCTATCACAGTTCAGTATAAAATTAACAGTGACAGAGAAATGTGTATCTTCTTATTTTTATGACCTTAATGTTGGAGGCTGTTGTCCAGAGTTACTGTGAGTGCACGGAACAAATTCAGGTCCACATAACATCTTCCTGATAATGTTGCAATTGATAAGCTATAAATCAACTTTGTGTGATTTTCGTATGTGCTGTGAAATTGGTGATGGCTTAACATTAATTCATGATCTTGCCTCAAAATTTCATGATTGAAAATAAAATCCATGATCTCAAAACATGGCCAAGTTGTACTTTTCCCAATTTCAATTTTGGCATTTTTTCAGAGTCAGAACATAGGACCAAATTTGTAAGAGAGGATATAGACACAACCTGAACACATTATTTGCAGAAACTCACAGAAAAGAAAACTTAGATATTTTATTTTCAGCTGAGATGTAAAATATCCTCCTGGGAATTGCTATTAAGATGTGATTCGGGACCCCTATATTCAGTTTGAAGAGTTATTATTTAGACTTACAGGCTTCCACAATAAATAGTTGTCTAATGCTTTCTCAGAAATTCTCTTTGGGCTGTTAGAAATCTCTGATTGGGCAGTCACCCCTACACTGGGGAAAGCTGCAGCTTTGTTATTCATCACTTTTTTCTCATCTAGGAGATGCTAGACCAGTAGTACAGCATGGCACGCAAACAGCTTGTAGAAATAAGGAAACCACATTCAAAATTATATTTATTAGGGTTCATTTAATGAGTTTCAAAGAATTTTCCCCATCTGTTTTATTCGATTTTAGAAAATAAACCGTGTGACAAACTGATGAAATCTAAAATAGGAAGGTAACTATAGTTGCGTGTTCATAGGAGGAAGGACAAGCGTGTTTCTCTTTAGATTAGAAAAAGACAAATAAATTTATTGTATAAGTTTTTTTTGTATTGCTGAACAATACATATTTTTTTGTATTTTAGCAACTGAGCTGTGTACTTGAATTTTGAGATGCTGCTTGTCTGCTTTAATAACCACATTAATTATAGTTTTATGCTGAGTTTTCTGGAACACAGAGATGTTACAACAGTAGAATAGCACACATCCTAAAGGAGCTTTCCTCACAGGGAATTTTGATGGGACACATGGAGGAGTGCTCACAGATCCTGTGAGCAAAAATCCCAAACTACTTAAAAATTTTATTTAAACATTTTCAAACAGAGATGCACTAACTGCACTTCTGAAGGGATGTCCTGAAAATGTGGATTCAACTGCTTAGAAGCCAGAGCTGCCACAGTACTCGTTCCTGTGGTGGCTACTGCTTGGCCAACCCCAGGCATCATTCCTAAATCACTGTAAACTAGCACTGTCTGAGAAGGTTTGCCATTTTGATCACAGCTTCTGCAAGGAAGCACCTTGGAAAGAGGAAGCTGTGTAAGTCCATGCACACCAGCTAAGGATCAGTGACTCTACCCTGCAGAAAACAGCTCATGAGAAGCTCACTGGTATCTATTTTGCACTTCCACCACTTGTGATACTGGAGTGCTGCACAAGCTGAGGACCGGTGAAGTTTTTTTTATCCTCACTCGTATTTTGTCCCTTTTAATTACATTAATTTCACAGTGTCTGTTGGCATATTTTTAAGCTAAATAGAAAGGGTATTTTCAGTTTCTTCATTGTCAGGATGTGAAGATGAAAATGTCTACATATGGGAGCCTCCCTGAAAGCTTGTATGAAACAGGTGCAGGAAGAAATAGTCTGTGTCTAAGCACTACAGGGGTCTGCAGGAGACACTGCTATAAAGTGTGCTATGTGTCTTGAGACTGTTCACCTATGGTTTCTGGTTAAAAGCTATAACCTTTAAAGTATTATTTCTCTGCTAGGTGGGATGGAAACAGAGTAACTAGTATGTAAGACCCGAAACCAGAGTGCTTTGCAAGGTGTTTGTGGTTCAGATACTAAACTACAATTTGATTAACCTCCTTAGCAAAATTCAGATGACAAACGTAACTTTGGTGAATTTGTTTTCTGAAAACAAAAACTTCTGTAGACTACTTAAAAGATATTAAACACTGTTACAGTGATTTAATGAGTGTTTAGTTTCACTGCGACATTGGAAAATCAAATAGTTTCAGTTTGAGCTTGAGTAAATTCTTATCAAAGACTCTCAGTATTTTCAGTTTTATTTCAAGAAAGTTTATAGTTTTTGTATTGCTGAATTTTGTTTAAATTAGTAATGCAAAGTGCCTCTATTGTACAAAGTCTGCATTATTTTCTTTGCCTAACACAGTGAGTGCATGTCAGCTGCCAGGCTTGTCCCTGTCCTGCACCTATGTGGGTTCACCTGGCAGCTGAGGTCACCTGGGCTTCCTCAGCTTGTGCAGAGCAGCTTCACACATCAGCCTTTCAGGCTTCACCTCTACAGACAAAATATTTCGGTCTTTGTATCTCCCTCCAATCCACTGGCTAAGCACAGGCCATGGGGCCAGTTTGTTTTGCCCTGGCATTTGACTCTTTTTGAAGAGCTGGTGCCTACAAGGGCTCCACCTTCCAATCACTTCCCTGCTGATGTACAGTGCACACCTGTGACTGTAGTTTTTGGAGGGCAGCTGCTTCTAGCCCAGCACAGCCAAGGCCCTTTGTGACCTATTTCACATTGCTGTGTGACAGGGACTGCGTAGCTTCACTGACCCTTTTGGTAGGCACAGACTCACCTGGAACCTCCAAGCTCCAATACAAAGAGCAGTAACTGAGGCAAGAGGAATACACTGATTGGTAAAACTGATTTCAGGAAAATTTTGTGGCAGCTGAGAAAGCCTCAAGGAAAAAAAAAAAAAAGAAGAAATAACTTTTAGATAAAATTAACAATTGTACCAAATACCTCCATCATGGCAGTTAGGTGACAATGAGAAACAGGAAATCTCACTTACTTGCGTAAGTGAGAAGGGCTGGAGACCTTTAATAGGCTAACTATAATTTCCAGTATTTTGTATTGCTCACTCTGTGGAGCCAAAAAAAAACCAAGACACCCTGTATAAACATGAAGCAGTATTACAGGAAACATGCATTTTTCTTAATTTCAGGGAGTTGCTTTCCACATTTGTTTACAGAATCACTCATTCTGTTTACAGGCACATTAACTGCATGAGTATCATTTTTCCTCTCTGTGATTTTTATACTCTGTGCACTCATTCTGAAAGTAAGTCAGTGGACCCTCTTTTATGCAAGTTCAAGCCTCACATTGCAACACAGTCATTATGGTGCTTCCTACATGCATTAGTTTTTGAAAGAGCTGACCCCAAAATAAAATGATGCAAATCATATTAGCGCTCAAATGGAGTGCCACTGTGCCAGGAGAAACAGAAAGGCACGAGTTTGTCTCTGGCACTGCAGCAGCAGCAGGGGCTGCTCAGCCAAGCTGCAAAGTCCTCTGCTGGGGCTGGGCAGGAGGAAGCAAGCCTAGGGCTGGCAGCTTGGAAGGGAGAAGAGGGGGGACCAGGGAGTCTGGCATAATCACAGAGGAGAAATGAAAAGCAAAAGGCAGAACAAGAGAAAATGCATGCTGAAACTTGAAGGAAACCAAAGTGAAAGAAACAGGTGTGGACAAGTAGATAAATGATGAGGGGAAAAAAACAATCAGTCATGATTCTTATTTTCAAAAATAAAAGAGTAGATGAGAAGGGAGGACCAAGCCCATCCTTTAGACAGAACACAGGAAAAGAAAAGGTGAGAAGGAAGGTCAGTATGAAAAATGGAAAAGTAATGTGGGAAAAGGGAGAAAAATCTCAAGAAAAATGAGAAAATTGTGATGCTTGCCCCTCCACCCTCCCCCCCAAAAAAAGCTTCTCCCTTGTCTTGTTTTTCTCTTGGGAGAAAAAAAAATGCAGACTGAAAGAAAGCAAAAGGATGATTACATTCTCACAGTAAGGAGATAAAGGAGGGGAGCAAATTGGATACGAACCGTATTCATCAGAGGATACGGAAGTGAGTAGCTGAATTCAAGAACACTCCAATGCAAAAAGAATATTTCTTCAAGAAGGAAAACTATCTGTCCAGCAGAATTCCTAAAATATTACTGCAATCCCACAACTTCATCCAAAACCCCAGTAAATAAAACTTTCGTCTGAAACTTTTCCCACCATTCCAAGACAGTTGGTATTTAATCTAAATAACCTCCTGCTGAGTGTTGATCGCAGCCTGTAGCTCTGCAATCCAGCCTCATCACAGCCCAGTGTAAATAGAGCTTTAATAAATAGTCAGCTGAAATCCACTCAAATTCCAACTTGCTTAGAGTATGTTCTCTATTTCTGAACTCATAATGGCTGAACCAAAATCTGGAACTTTGCTATGTTTGTGGAATGCAGGATTTTTGTCTTGGGTCTCCAGCTGCTGTGAAGTCACTGCTGTTTTGTGTATCAGCAATTTTGACTGGAAAAAATAGAATGTGTTTTCAAATATGTGGTAAAATCGGCAGCTATGGCCAGACTAGAGTAAAACAAATGCCTCAATGGTAAATAGGCCACCAGCACTGCATCTCAGGTAGAGGCTAAATAGGGAGACCAGAACTTCAGCCCAAGTTCTTCCCACCTCTCTCCAAATGCTGCTTTTGCAACTGGTTTGCTTCTGCTCATTACTCATTTTAATGGCATAGGCACCTCACTGCCTGTCCTGTGCTCACCTTGAATCCCACTGAGCCACACCTCATCACAACAAATCCTCACTGAACAATGACGGATTTATTGACATGCACGGGGTCCAAACACGACAAAATTAGATTTGTTCAAATCCAAACTTCACAGGAACCAGGAACCAAAAAAACTGCAGGCACAATTTCTAATTACATGGGCATTTTTAAACTCCCTAGAGACCTACTGCCCCCCTGATAATTTTACCTTGAGGAAAAAAAAACAGAAAGTGCCCGTTTGCAAGCAGATGAGGACGCCTCAGTCCTCACTTAAATGGAAAGCACTTGCTACTTCAAGAGAGCTGTGACTGCAGTTGCTCCTTTGGCCAGATACCTCTTCCAAAATAGCCCCTTCCCACCTGCCAGGTCCAATCAGCAGCCCAGAGGAAGGCTTTTATAGAGTCCAGCTATCATTTCCTCCTGCTTTAGATCCAGTGACCCAATGCTAACACCATTCCCCACTCCCAACATTACTGCGCTGACTGACAGGGTCAGTCCTTGCTAGATGTCACTAAATCAACATCCCTGCAGGGTCTCTTTCCAAAGGGAGAATACGCCGTCCTGGGTGACCTTCAGAGTTCAGGAGTGACTGACGCAGAAGCCCCACACCATCCATCACTCCGGCAGGAAGGGACATTTGCAGAGGATCAGAATGGCACGGGACTGCCATGAACTTCCTGCACCCTGCTTCCCTGCATACCGAGCCCCACTGTTCCCAGTGGTTCATTTATCAGGAGAAGGGAATAGAAGGTGAAGTCAATGAAGCTGCATTGAGTGCGGCAGAGGTCAGGCCCAGGAGGGAACCCAAAGTGCGCATACACACATACACAAGAGACACAGAGAGAGGGCAAGTATGTTTTCTATTAGCTGTCTGCTATAAATATTACCTTTCAGGTCAAATATTTTGTTTTGAAAATAGCCAAATCCCAAGGACTACTTCCACTCATCAATCTAAAAGGAGGGGAAAGAAATGTCAATGCTTTCTTCATCTGAAAATTAGCTCAAAACAAACAAGGTCATGGCTGTTCCATGGCTAACAGTGATGAGCGACTTCTACCAGCTCCCGTTTTGTTCCTTACCTCGGTAAGAGAAAAGCCAGATTTCTGATGCATGGAGGAGCAATTCCCAGGACAATACCTAGAGGGGCAGTCCTTCATGTGAACTGTGATCTGCAGTGCCTATACAGCAGATCTAGAACTGACCAAACTAATTTTCAACATGAACATGTGATGCATCTAATGCCTTACCACAAAAAGATATTAAACCATATAACTAAAAGTAATGAATTACAGGGTGGATTAATTTGCCAGGAGATATGACCCTGCTTTAATACCTCCTTTACAATTAATAATGGCCTTAATGGCCTTATTTAAACACAAATAAACACTCCTTCACCATACACTGCATGTTGCTGAGGAATATTTGTGAAAACCCAACTGCTTGGCTGACAAGTATCACCTTAGACCTGATAAACAGTCCTGTTTTCCTTAACACAGACCTCATCGGGGATGGGAGGAGTCTGGGGGACACAAATCAAGAGACTGCTTTCTGAAACCCCTCTGCCTGTCCTGTTTCAGTATCTGTAACAGCTCACAGCCCCAGCTGCACGCAGGCAGTCACGGGGAGCACACCTGCTGCACAGATGCCAGTGCAAGAACCACACTGGTCACCTTTCCCACTGGCATCTTCTCTCTCCATTTGCTGAGCAAATGGCAGGGGTGAGGCCTGTGTTTCTCTGCTCACAGCCACACAGAGGGATGGAGTCTGGGCAACATGGACATCACAAGTCGGCAGTTCTGACACACACCCCTGTTTGAAGGCTCTCCTGAGAGAGCAGAATTTTCACTCCTTTACACAGGGAGCTCAAGCATTGCACCGAGTTTCATAAGGCGGCATCAAAACCCATCAAACTCCCCTCTAAGTACACTTCACAAAGACAGCTTTTTTCATTCTGGCAGCTACAATTACACATGATAACTCCTCAGTGTATTTTTTATGGCCTGGTAAATACTCTGCATATGTTTTGAAAAATAAGAGAAGGTTGATAAGATTTGACAACATTCCAGCCCAGGAGCAGAGTACCCTACCTGGCATGTTAGCTTTGCCCCATAGAATGGGAGGAGGGGACTCTATGCACACCTCACCCATTGCTTTTCACTCTCATCTCCCCATGGCAAAAGTGTAACAGGCACCTTGGTGCTCTGGCTCCTTTCTCTAGTCCAAATATATTCATTTTCCTTGACCACAGCCATGCTAGTAGTTACACTGCATAGCCAGTTACTAACAATTTTTATACACCAGTGCAGCCAGCACTGTATTGGCAGAGCTGGAAATATCAGCACTTTCTGGGATGGAGAGGTAGGAAGTGGGACAGCAGAAACAGCTATTACCA
Source organism: Corvus hawaiiensis (assembly GCF_020740725.1). Classification (NCBI taxonomy): domain Eukaryota; kingdom Metazoa; phylum Chordata; class Aves; order Passeriformes; family Corvidae; genus Corvus; species Corvus hawaiiensis. The sequence continues at coordinate 45,721,678 of NC_063215.1, read as the reverse complement.
CCAGTTCACCTGTGCCACACATTAGTAACTTGGCAGCTGAAACATCATTACAACCTAACTGGAAGCCTGGGTTTTGACAGTGATTTTCCAGTGCAAACTTTATGCCTTGTTTTGCTCTTCTCTGGCTCCTGGTGCAGCAGGGGCCAAGGAAGCAAAGTTCTCAGGGCAACCCTTCTGTCCCTGCACCCCAAGTCTCTGCACTGAGAAAACATGCCAGTGCATGCACCACAATAGTGACTATTCGGCTGTGATAATTAGTGTGGGACGCCTTTAACTTTCAATAATCAGGTTCAGCATGTCCTTAACTAACTGCAAAATCCCACCTTCTGCTATCTTCATGGACGGCCTGAATTCTGAATGAAACTGACACCCTCATCATACAAATGTTCGCTACCTATGCAGGAGCTGAGGATTTCTTCTCAAACCAGCCAACATCATTTCATGGCTGAAGTATGAGGACCAATGATCCATGTAACAGATTAATTACAACAATGTGATGGGAAAGAAGAATACCTAGAAGAATACCTAACCCATTTTTTACAAAACCTAAAGGTACTTCAAAGACAGTGGTAGAGTGCAAAAAGTATAGCAGAAAGGCAGGTAAGATGCCCCACTTAGTTATTTCATCCTTTACCGTTTTCCTACCACATCCATTGCCTACAATACAGCATTGGAAAATTTACCATGTTCACACATCCAAGGATAGAAGTCTAATTTGTGAATAATTATGACTCAAAGAGGGGCACGCTCTTGTCAGATCAGGTATATCAAAACGAACTCCTTTACAGTGAGAAAATGCCAGGGCAAGTGAGGACTGTGAAGGAGAAAGGTGTGAAAGAGGGATCCTTATGTTCTATATAGGTCTTGCCCCAGGCACAGAAACAGGTATGAGCAGCGGCGGGGTGAAGGGCAAAGCTAATATTAAGAAGGGGTATACATTCAGCAAAGTATTAAACTCTGTAGGTATGGAAACTGCTATGTGTGCTGGGAACCAGAGGGAGACACCAAGGCATCCATTGCCACCTGGGATGCTGCTCTCTGGGGAGCAGCATTTGATGTCCATTGGCCTCTCCGGTGGGGGTATGTCTGCAATAAGCAGCTGCTATGCAATTGTTTACTGTTGTTATGGCTGCTCTGGTTTATGCACTGGAATGGGATTATCTGGGGGGGTTTAGGTGATTGGGCTGGCATGAGGACTGGCTGGCTGAGACTCAAGCCAGCCAAAACAGAGATCACCCTAGAGGTGCAGAAGGTGGATGGGGGTGGAGAGGACAGGAAGGATAAGCCTGTATCAGCCCTTCCACCCCACAGTACAGCCTTTTATACACAAATCGAGCTCAAAGCGCAAAGGTCTTGTTACAGACAAAGCTGATACTACACTAGAGCCACATCAAAGAGCCTTTTTTCTTTGCCTGCGCTTGGTAAAGAGCGTGTGACCTCTTACTTCAGATGTGGATTTCTGACATATACCATATTTTGGTCACCTCAGGAGCAGGCTACCATCACAGCTTTACTTGCTCGGGTCCTTAAGATTACACAGAAGCTGAAGTGAAATCCGACACAGGACAGCCTAAGTGTGGCTCTGTGATTACTTATGCACAACAGTTAGCAGGTTGAATTTAAGGCAGTGGTAAGGACTTAGCTGTAAGTGCTTTCAGTTTCCTCAAGACACATTGCTGACACTGCCACAGTGTAACTCCGTGGCTCCATACATCTGCATACGTTTATTGATATGCAAGAAGAAACATTATCTAAATGCTAATCTTAGATTTGTAATCAATTCACTGGGAAGGCTTTTCTTCTTGAGATGACTTTTGCTATTTTTGCGCTATGAATTCTTCCTGATTTTGCTTGGATTTTGACACTCTTGGCTTTATATTTCTTAGGAGAGATAAATTTTATACTAAATATAATGAGACAGGAGAAGGACTGCTAGTCTCTGAATCTCTGAAACAATAATACAACTGTCTTATAAACCGTTAGGCACTGAATACTGCAATTCAGTACTCCAAATTTGGTGGTTATGCTGTACATACCTATTATATACAAAAGTTATACTGCATGATCATACAACTTTCACAGTTCCCTCCTAAGTGAGATGAGATTCAATAAGATAACTGCTTCCCACACAAAGTTCACGCCCAGGAATTATGTACACATAAATACACAAAGCTATATCACAGTGCAAGACACATCGCTGTAAAACAAACTCAAAATATTTCCCAATATAAAATAATGCAGAAGGTACTACCTCTACCACCATAAAAATGTTTTTTTTCTGTTTCCTACCATCAGCATTCTAAAATGGAAAGCAGTTAAGTATCTAGTTTTTCTGAGAGGAGTTTTCCAAAACACACTGGCTTACAAATTTCTGAAGAATTTAGTAAGCATGCTCATGGATACAAAGACCTTTGCACAAAGTTTCCAGCTTTAATGGTTCAGCAGCATACTGAGGTGGGAGAATCAGACAGTGAGCTAAAAAGAGTAACTTTAGTGGGATGTTCTCAACTGAGAAATACATGGGAAATAAGCTGCAACCTGGGGTAACCAAAGAAGTACGAAACTTATCTTGATTGTAAGAAATACGGTTTTGCAAAACAGACATGTAGTTTATTACTAATTTTAATTTGCTACCGGCTCTGAATGCACGTTAAGTATCCCCAGTCTTGCCAAGTGCAGCACTAAGTTTACTTTTTCAAGTGACATTCTGCTACGTCGCTTCCCTTTATTTTTTTCAAAACTCTGTAAAGTTCGCTTCAGTAAATTCAAGCCACACTGAGATACCAGACCCTCTGCATACTCAGATCCAAGAGAGCAACATAGAAAAGGAAGTGGAGGGAAGGAGGAGAATTTTCTCAAAACCAGTTAAGAAGGCAGGAGTTGGGGGTTTTTCTGCACATTGTAAAAGTTTTGTTTTGGGATGAATGAATAATGTTAAGCAGCGTGAAACAAAAAGGTCTCAAGTGTTCCCAAAGAAAGTCTGAGTATTTTTAAAAATATATGTTTTATTTCAAAATGGACGCTTTGAGATGCTACGTTTTGAGAATGATTAAAGAAATGAAAAGCTTAAGAAAGTTTCAGCTGAAAACTCTCCAACTCTTAAGCAGAACAACAAACTGAATTCATAACCAACCAAGTTAATTGCTTTGCTGTTTCCCCAAATTTAAGGGATGAAAGAGCTGCTGTGACTTTGGCCAGACCACAGCATGCTTCTCTGGTTGCCAAAGCTGCAGAGCTCTAAATACACCTTGTTTTTCCCTAGCACACTTTGGAGATAGGATAGGCAAGAGATAAGAGAGAGGCACGAAAATTCCCCTCCAAGCAGAGGAAGGCTGGCAGGGGGGAAGCATGTGGGGAATTTCCTTCACAAGAGGTGAATTTCCTGGGAGCAGCATTGGCTGGGATGTCTGCACAAAGCCATATTGACCAGCTACAGCAGAACGTGGTATTCGCCTCACCACCGTGAAAGGGAACTGGAAATGTCACTGCATTAATCAAATCTGGCTTGTGATGCACTTCAGACTTAATAACACACTTCATTGTGTGTAATAAAGTTATCTCATTTTCTTGCACATTTTTCCAGTCATCTTCCCTCAGCAGCCTTAACATACATAACTTCAAACTACTGGCCGGGTACCATCAATGATCAGGACTGCTTCTTGATCTCTCTCTGCCTTTAACACACAGTGCTTGGAATATTATTTTTTTAAAGTTCCATTTAAACAGGATTCGAGAGCTGAGGACTGTTATCTTTCACCATCCAGCTTTTTCACCTGTTGTAATTCCTGACAGGGCTAAACCACTACATTAATTTTAGTATCTTTGTGAAAGAGTATATCAAAAACACATCCAATTTTTTTTCCCTCTTCAGGAGAAACTTAAATGCCAAGAAGCATGGTGCACCTTACAAAATCCTCAGTGTCTCTTACACTTCCTCCTTTTACCTACTAGGAGAATTGAAGGTGACTATTCTTACACCTACCACAACCATTTAAGTCATTCTTTGCTTTCTTCAGAAGTCTCCACACACACAAAAATTCCAAACATGCATATGTTTCAATGTACATTGTAAAGCTTTCTTATTTCATTCTTTGGGGGAAGAAATAAGGGAAAATTTGTTGCCTTTTTCCAATTCCTCATCTTCATAACTGGCAGTGAGTAACTCCTAACTCCTGTATGGCTATTTTCCTCCATCATCCATTGGGGTGAAGTTGACAAAGTAATTCCTAGCACACAGTTGCTAGAAAAAAAAAAAACCCCAAATGTGTTTATTTTCATTATATGGTGCTAAAAGGACGTGCAACTGCAGCTAAGGAGCTATTATGTAAAGTATTGAACACTTATATTCTATTTCATCCAAGCACTAAGTAAAAGCTTAACATCAAGGGTATGAGTGATCCTACCCATTCAACCAGTATCCCTCATGGAAGTAAAGCTGAGGGTAATGAAGGAATGTGTGCCAGTACTGAGAAGTGTGTGAGCTGAATACATGGCTTTCCTACATCACCAGCACACTGCTATAAAAAATACACTCTACCATCTGACTCTCAGTCACAAATGTACCTGCACTTATTAAACTCAGTTGAGCAAACCATGGCAAACACTTAAAAGCTGTACATTTCCCATTTGAGGACAGGCGGAGTTATCAGAGCTGGCTGACGACTTGCAAGCTCACACCAATTCTCAGCGATGCAGAGAAAACTGGAGGGGAAAACCCCCAAAACAACTATCCTTCACGAATTTTCAGTATATAAAGTTGTTGCAAGAGGTGCCAAAAGAAATAATTTCGAGCCAAACAGTTTGGCTTGATGGCTCCGCTAATTACAGGCCAGGGCTGCTCCCGCTGGGCTGAAGAAGGCCAAGGCTCGCTGTCAGGCAGACGGATTAGCCCCTCTTGCCCATTAAGGGCACCGCTTGAGTGTAGGCAGGGACACGGAAGGAAACATAAGAAGGCGGCATGTGCATAACCAAACAGGCTACCTTGCTGAAAAGAAAACCCCTAAAGCCACATTCTGCTTCATTAGCACATGAAAATAAGGTAATTGAATACTTCATTCTCCCATCCAGAGCCAAGATCCATCACTCAGGGATATGGAGTTTTGATAAGGTGAGGTGTTTAAATGAGGCAGAAAGAGTCTTTGAGCGTGGGTTACTTTGTTTATCTGAGAGAAATCACACTTAAATATAAGCAAAAAAGATATAAAAATCACTTTTTTTCCTATGAATCACTGTAACATGACGAAGCCCCTCCAAGGATTGAATTCACACTAATTTTAACACTATTCTGAAGACAAAGGCATTACACTTGTTGCTGCTTTTATTTTTGTATCAGAATCCACTTTTCTCTCTTGTTTAGCTTTTTTTTTTCCTTTCCTCCTCTCCTTGAACTCTCTGTCTCACTAGGTATTTTTGCTGGCTTTTAACATTTCATACATCAAGAGATGAAAACTTCAGGAACGGTTAGGGCAAGGTATTTTAATCAAACTTTTTTTGTTTTTTTTAAAGTTGTAAATGTAGCACATTCAGGTTTTGGTGTTTTGATTTATTCAACATTCCACCTGATTACCAAAATATGAAAATAAATTTTATAAAATATTTATCACTACCAATTAAAGACTCTGCTCTTATTTTAAGTTCTTTAGCCTTGTTTTAGGGGAAAAAAAAAAGGAAGGTAAATTCTGACATTTGAAAGGCAAAAGCATAAGCTGAATGTGTTTTATCATCTTTAGCAAGCTAAACAGCAACAAACTCATTTTCTCCCACTGGCTAATCACCTAAAGTATGAAGTAGAGTGACTGGCATTTCCTCCAGAAAAAAATATTTACGTAAATACTGTAAATAGACCCCTTTTCTCAGCCAAAAAATGCCTGCTATGGTATTAAGTCTTTTTATAAGAAAGCAGGAACTAGAGACACACAGAGCTAGACAGACTGCACCCTTGTTCCTTGGGTTTAAGTGGTATAGTTTCCCCGACTGCTATGCTGATATATTATCTTGAAATATAAAAATAAAATGACGGTACAGACCAGCTCTCAGCACTGGCAACAACAAGGATTTTAATAACATTTAAAAAAACCACCTCCCCCAGCCTCTCTACCAGTGATGCCTAACCATGTGTCCTGGGGTGACGTTCCTCCGAATTTGTCTCAAACCGGGACACCATGTCTCAGGCTTTTGTCTTGCTCTCTCATGTGTCCAGACACGTGATGAAACAATAAAAAGGCTTTGCTGCTTAGAAATATGGGCAATAACCACAGTGCTGGGAAAGAGCTGCATTTTCACCATACTTTAAAGGTAACTAAATTGTGTTGGTGCTAGGGCTGTGCTATGTTCCCCCTTATTCAGGCTGTCTGCTCCCACTACATTTTGCTGCTGGTGGCAGAACTGGTCCACTGCTGTGAAAAGCCAGTTTGGGGAGATAACCCTGCAGAAAGCTTTTGATTTTCTGTGGTTTAGTCTGCAGGCTGGGGGCTCTATGGTGGCTTGTAGGGGATCAGCTGTGAGCCAGCTCTAGAGCAAGGGAGAAGGCAGGAACTGCAAGGAAAGAGGGAGTTTAAGCTGTTGTGGACCTACACCTTCTGGAACAATGCCACTTCAGCCAAATGACTGAAGATGGACCAAAGATAAAACTGAAGGCCTGGGGCAGAGTCCAGAAAGTAAACATCTCACCACCCCTGCTCATAGTCAATATAATGGTGGGAAAATTAAAGGGGTTATATCTGAAGGCAAACATTCTTCAGGCTGAAGCTTCAGGAAGCAATCTTTAAGGTAGCTAGGTTCTACCACCTTAAATCACTACTTCACATAGTTTGACAACCTAAAGAACCAGAGGGGTGACACAGCGAGAATACTGTACCACCAGCTGACAAGCAACCACACTGCTGCTTTCCAAAGATGCAAAGGGCAAGCAAAGCAGGAGCTGGGCTGGAGGCTTTACTGCCAGTGAACCACAATAGTCCAGCCTTGTGATCGTAGCAGCACTTGCCACTCTTGCACCACAGCTGCCATAGGCAACAGCAAGGCTTTTTTCGTGCTAGTGGCTGAATAGACCTCCTAAGCAAAATTAGCAGGCTGTGAATTAACACCCCCTTTAGTGCCTGCCAACAGAAAACAAAAATAAAACAAAACCATGTGGCCAATGGTTGTGTAAAACGCTGTCACAGGCCTTCTTGCATATTTTCCCCACCCTTCGACTGGGAGAATACACTGTGAAAACTTTGCAACTAAAGCAAACATTTGCAAATTATACCCAGCTTGTGATTTTCTGTGGAATAAATCTGGGTAAAGCAAAATAAGGACTCAATCTCAATCTCTGTCTCAGAAATAATATCTTAAATGAAACTGTCCAAACAACCCTCTTTATCACCTAGTAAGGTACAGATAGATTTCCCAGGCCTGAGTCCAGAAAGAAAACCATGTGCCCCAGGAATTCATCCAGAGCAAACTGGAGCTGCATAGCCCACCAGGAAAGAGAAAAATGTGTATCATCAAAGCGCTAGTAACTTTCCACAACATGTTAAAAAAAGACTGCAAAAGGTCTTATGCACATTGAGCACAGACAACAAACTAAACTCGTGATGACCACAGTTACCGAACACCCCGGGCTTACTACTTCTTACCAAACATGCTCCCAAAATCATAAGCAGTTTCCTTCATTCCATATCTACATTCAGATTTCCATGCAAACTTCTAACAGTGTGGCTGCTGGCTTCCTTGAGTCAATGGAAAATTCTTCTGAAATTCCCCATTGCTAACAAAGTGCCAGCACTGAAGCAACATGATAAATAACATCAAGACTCTCACATAAAACACCTTTGTTATACATCTAAGTTGGGTATGTCACAGAAGCAAGTGAAAAATTGATGGCAAAAGACTCTCTATCTTAATAAATTTTTTTTAAAAGCCAGTATTTCTGATTTCAGCAATTCAGTTAAAGAAGATGAGAACTACTGCCAGGAGCAATAGCATACATTATTATGACACAAAAATGTACCAGCACACATCCACATAACCTGCATAAAAAGAAACCAAGCATAACTACTTATTCTGTATATCTAAAATGAAATCTAATTTTATTTTTTAACCATGCTCAGCAACAGAGGACGATTTAACAGGTGTTATTGTTTCTCTCAGGTGTAATCATCTTTTTAATTTGCCCATGTGAGAAAAGCAAGGCCATTTAATGAGAAGGATGAAATTGATAATTAATTAAACATATTCCAGGGCCTGGAGGATCCTACTCCATTTGGGATAGATTTCCTTTAGCTTTAAGCAAGCAGAAGGGCAAGAGACAGATGCCTGCTTGGCTTTCTGTTTTAGCTGGTATGCGTTTGTAAAGGCTTGAGGATGTTTCTCAGCTTACTTGTCAGCTTTTTTGGCATCGGTCATCCAGAGGTCTCTGCCCCAAAACACAATTTTTTTTTTAAAGTGCTTGTGACAATATCCCAGTGTGGTTCAGTGCAAGACTGGACATTAGTTTTGGTATTTAACTGGCAGCGCTTGCTGACAGTATTATTTCTTCTAATCACTGCCACTTTTTTGAACTGCGTATTCATATGTAGTAACTGAAAGTAAGTCACCTCATCGAAACAGGCTCATGACTGATTTTCTAGTGAAAACTTGCAAACAACAAACAGGACAACAGGTCAGAGTTGCCGAGACATGTGGCCCCTTTCCCTTTTTCTTACATCACCACCACCTAGGGGACCTTTGATCTGAGTGTCAGCAGTGAAAATACACAAACAGATACTCTCTTATTATATACTCACAGGTGTACATTCCTAAAACTGTTACATTCCATTACTTTCAGCTGTGCTTGAAAACAATACCTTCAGAAGTTGACCCCTTCACTCCTCTGATCGCACTGGTATCCAAGTACAAAGCATCACAGCAAGCACGGTATTCCAAACACCGGCAGTGATCACGCCAACAAATTCAAGCAGCACATGTAAGGACAGGGCCAGAGTGCTGGCTGAACTTCCTCTGTGTTACTTCCACTGGGCACCACTTAACAGCTCACACAGAAAGGGTGCTTCTCTCACTCAGTGTGAACACTTCTGGGCCAAGCAGCTGGAGTTTTGACACCGAGAAGGCTGGATTTAAGGCAAACTGGACTCTGTTTTACCAGTGCAGCAAGAATTAAAAATCTTATTGAAATATATTCAGCCCCTGTGGATGTTCAGATCACTTCCCATAACAGCATGCATAAAATCATCTGTTTGGGCTGGGGTTATTGCATGCAAAAGCATATCCCACCCTCATAATGTTCCTACTTCTTAAAAATCAGTTTCCAGCTTTGGCAGCTTAATACAGGAGGAAGTGCTCTTCTTCTGTTAAAAATATGACAGTATACTTCAGTAACTGGAACAGAGGAAAAAAGTGTGAGGGAATTTTTCCATTCTTTTCTCTGATTGTTCCCTACAGTGTTTATCAGCAGGCTGGTACCACATCTCCTTCTGTTAGAAAATTAAAAGTTGAGCTGCAAACATAAAAGCCACCATGAACCATGCAATAACCTTCAGGCATTTTAAGAGCAGCAGAGGTTAGAAGGGCAGCTCCTGACTCTAAACAGCACCTATTGTTTCTCTTTCTTCTTGAATAACAAAAGCAGAGCTGAAAGCTATTTACCTGGTTTTACCTCTGTCAGATCTCATTTCCCCCTTTATTTTCAGCAGATGATCTTATCAAATAGTGTAATTTCTAACGGTTGCTTTGATCAGATTTATTTCATTTTTTAAAAAATTTCTCTGTGATAGATTTATTTCATTCTCATATAGATAACTCAGCATACAAAGTCACAGCAGAAAAGCATTTAGGAAACTTCAGGAGTCTGTCAATGTGTATTTAAATCAAGAGTAACTATTTTTAAGCTTATAAGTTAAAATGCTTTCATTTTGAAATCATGAGAGCCAACTTACAGTACAAGGCTCTGATCTTGCAAATACTCCCACACAAACAACTTTCTGTCTGAACCATCCCATGTGTTCCCCTCCCGCTGCAGATTCATACAACTGGACACTTAACTTGTCCAAAACCAACTGCAGAGCAAGGCTGGAAGGATTAAACTCCCGATGCACAAACTTTTTGGTGTTCTGCTATCCAATGTAGCATGTCCATTATATTACTCAAATTACTTATAAACAAAAACCTTACACAAGTCGGCACCACGCAGAGTTTTTGTGAGTGGCCGGGAGGGGTCTGTAGTTAATACAGGATTATAGAATCATTTAGGTTGGTATATAAAATCCTCAGAGATCCAGCCTTAAAAAGAATCCTCACTACAAGATAAAAGCAATACACAATACATGAGTTCTTCCACTGTTTAAAAATATTTATAAAACTTCTGAAGAAAAAACCCCCAACTTCTGGGGGTGTTTTGCTCTTTAGGAACAAAGCTCATACAAAACCAACCATTTCTAACTGATTTCTACTGATTTTCACTTAGAAAATTATTTTCTGTTTTTACTTTCTCTAAATCACTTCACAACAACCACCTCTTGTCTTTCATATACTCCTGTAATTTTATTAAAAAGGTGGGGAAAAACACCCCCTTGAAAATATGTAACAGAAATCTGAACTGAGAAATTATTTTATTTTGGCTATAGATTAAATGCCAGTGAAGTATTTGTAACCCTAAAAACACCTTTAGACATAACAATCTATGATACAAATTTACAGCACTTGATTCTTCATCACTAGCTGCAGTTTGTAAGTAGCATACAGAAGTTTAGGAAAACCACTAAAAGCTGTGAAATAGCAGGACTTCCCTCCCATACAAAAGCATCTTATAAATTTATCCTAGAATTCCTTAAAAATATAAGTATCTCAAAGTTAATTTTCCCTACTGTAACATGCTACCTGTGGAATCTAACAATGTTACATTAGCAGGACCAGGTTCTTAAGTTAGAATTCTATCAGATACTCAGCTGCTATGAACTGTCATAACTCTGCTGGAGCTGATGTCCCACTAGGACTAATTTCAGAACAGCAAAGTGTTTCTGACAATAAAATAGATATAAAACTAGAAGTGAAAACATGTCTTCTTATACAAGATGGAAGTATATTAAAGAGACACATTTTTGAAAATGGCTCACTCTTACAGCCTTTCAGTCCAGTTTAGATTTTCATTGGAATATTTTCACTTTCTACATAGACAGCATCACCAATAGAAAATAAAATCAAGCCATGTTACTTTTTTGGCATCAACTCTTGCCCTTTTCCAGCCCCATCTCCATCCAAAGTTTTTCCTAACTACAAACAAAAAGGGAATAGACATCTGAGTGTCTGTAAAAATTAAAATTATTGCATACATTATTGGTTTTCTATGTATCTTGAGTCACTTGAAATGTTGTAATTTCATATATTTTCTGCTTTCATAAAATGTTGGTGAAAGGTTTGGTTACTATGGTCCTTTATAGCTTTGGAAGAACTGGCAAGTGGAAAGAGGAAAGTAACTTTCCAGTCAGTTCAAAGGAAATGGAGTATGCTCATTTCCACTTCAGAATCCACTCTCTATCAGGCTCTGCAGACATTTCTGTGTGACCTTCTGCAGCATAGCATCTGGGCACAACATTTTCATCTTATTACTTTCTTTTTCGGTGAAGATATTATTAGTTTATAAAGATCAGGAAAGACTGGACATGGGGTGAGAAGTTTGACAAAAAAAATATATTATTAGGTACTTAATACCATTCTCCTCAGGACACGCCTGTGTCCCTGTGTTTTAGGATTTATGATTTCTCTGCTGTTTCAAATCTCATACACGCTCACAAGTATCCCAAATCTTTCTTCAAAACCTTCAGTTTTGGGCAGGCATCTAAGAAACTTGATTACTTTTTCACATTACTTAACAAAGCAAGTTTTGTTAAAAATATTTATGCTGAAATTCTAAAAATGGCATTATACTTCAACAGGAACAAGATATAGCTTGAACATTCGAAAATTAGTGACTCTCTAATCAAACAGATTTTCCATGTCTAACAAGAATTAGTTTACTAACGCTGATTTCAAAAATACTTATTAGAGGCTTGTAAGAAAAAGAAAAAACCATTTATTTCTCCTCTTTACTGTCCAAGTATCATTGGAGTTATCCCACCACACAAGACGTACAAACTCAGCATTTTCAATTATTTCATATGGATGATGAAGTGTAGTAACTAAACATATTACAACCCTTAGCAGACAAAATAAAATTATCCTGGGAAATAGATGTGGGGGCCAGTGTTTTAAAACTTCATCACGTGACACAAACTGTTAATAAAAGGGTTACTAATGACAGTATTAGAAACCCTTAATTACAAATACACCATGATCAGGATGCTATTTGCAATACACTTGCATCTGGCAAGCTAGACAGGACTGGAGTTTTTTGGAATGTAGTGACAGGTGTGATTTTGAGGAAGGCAGCTACCTTCACTGGCTTGAAGAGGACACTAGAGCCTATATAACTAATGAAGCATACACCATCACGCAAAAGAAAAGCCTGAAAAGGCTTGAAAGGAGGAGGAAAGTAAGGAAACATTATCCCATCATCCTTCCATGCTTCTGGAATGTGGACAGATCATAGTAAAAGTTTAAGCAGCAGGAAGATTAAAGGAAAACTGTTAAAGCCAAAAAGGACACTCACATCATCTGGCGTAAGTCAGTCGTGCCTCTGCAGACTTCAGTGGAGATTCACTGATTTACGCCAGTTGATGTTTTGGCCCGACGGCTTCACAGAAGATACTATCGATTAAATGTGTGTTCTATTCTGATTAAAAGCTTCTCTTGCCATCACAGCACATCTTGCCCCAGCTGGAAGCCACTCTGGCATTTTTCTTTTTGCCAGAAAGCACCCTATAGGCAAATTCCAAAATCATAATAATAATTAAAAAAAAAGAAGTATGCATAAATTGTCAACTACTGTTTGCTATTATTTATAATTTTTTGGCACATACAGACATGCCAGGCACTTTAGAGAAAATACTTTGACAATTCCCTTCCCTGAAGAGCTTAAAAGACAAGGGCTAGTCCATTCTGCAAACACAGGGCACTGCTTTACCAAAAATTCTTCCAGTTACTTCAGTGGCATTCCTCACAGTAGTAAGACTGTGCTTATTACGCATGCTGGTAATTTCAGGTCTCAAGTGAAGAACATGGCAAACAAGAGAGGATAAAAGACAAAGATATTTTATAGAGAAATGTTTCAGATGCACTACATTCATAAAGCTTTCTGAACCTGAACACTTTTTCTGTGCATTTAATGTGCCTAGTTTTCACAAAAAACCCCCCAAACCAACCCAAATCAACCAACCAAAAAAAAAAACAAACCCCAAAAAACCAACCCCAAAACCCCACCCATAAAAACCCAACCCTTTGAGGCTTGTAATTTTTCAAGTACACGATGTTTAGCATGTGGTTTCTACTGTGATACAGTGTAAACGAAGAAATCCTTAGCATAGGGTTAATAAAAAAGTGGAATTGGGAATGGTGGTAACAATTCTGGGAAAGTAACACCCATATGGTTTCAAGCATGGACACGAGCCCTACGCAGAGTAGTACAACTGCAGACCCTGACAAGATTTCTGCCCAGCCTTCAAAGTAAAAAGAAAAGTGGAACACGGGGCCAGCTGTGGAACTGAAAAAGCTATCAGGTTTGAGGAGGGCTGCAGGGGAAAAAAAGAAAGTTAAGCATTAGCTTAACAATGAAGATCACTTTTAACTTCACATCCTGAGTATTGGAAAGCCACTGTTGTAATTTCAGAGCATCCAAAAAGGAGGAGTGACCTATCAACTCAATTAAAAACATTTCTAGGAATAGTTGATGATGTGAAGGCACAGTATCTTTCCAAATATTACTTGAAACCAATAAGTATTTAGTTTTAATGAAAAGGGCAGATCCATAGTGCCAAAGAGTGACCAAAATTAACGTATTCGTTATACAGTGAATTTATACATAAAGGCACATTCCCTTCTTTGCCCCATTCTCCGGGCCACAGGTAACATTTCATTACTACCTCAGGTTGGGTCATTCACTTTGACAAAAGCTAACACTTTAATAACTTTTGGTGTGACTGTGATATGATTGGAGACACAAAGTTAAAAAAAACCCAACCTGTTAGAATTCTTCAGGCTTTCAGGAAAGTACTATTATTTATCTATTGTTACTTTTAAGACATAGGTAGTATCTTTTTAGCTTTCACTAGTCTCAAAGGAATGAATTTTGCAAACAAAGCCACAAGAAACAAAATCTGTGATGACAATTCTCATTCATGTATTCATTTTCAAAAGCACAATCTTGACCATTAAGAAGAGCATTTCCAAACTTGTCAGTTAAACACAGAGCACTGGATTTCCATCACAGTCACAAGATTTAAAACACATTATTATTAGGTGCTTTAGCAAACTCTTAACAGCTGCTGAGAACATGAGCATTTCTACAGCTTTTGGCAAGATCTAGAAGGTTTGAAAATCAAGAAGATGAGATCCAGCAAAGATATTTTTAGGATCAAACCTTTCAAAAAAAAAAAAAAAAAAAAAGTCATAAACTAAGCAATCATACATGCAATTTGCAGTTAAACTGTCAATTGTATTACTCTGCCTCTTCTTCTGTAGTTATATGTTATGCTGTAATCTTTTAATTTGACAAGGGGAAAAGTTGGTATGATTACCAGAGGTACTCAAAGAACTTTCAAATTGCCATTGTGAAACAGCTGTTTACCAGTGTGCGTATTTCTGAAATTGTATTTGCTGCTCTTTAAAGGTTACTGATTTCGCATTGAAGTTGATGGAATGATCTTTTTCACTTCCATCGTAAATGCTTTACAAGAGTTACAAATTGTTTTAATTTGTTATATTTGTTATACTGGCTTACCTAACTTATGTAAAATTGTTTCCTCTTTTGAAGTGTTTTATAAAAATTCATTTGAAGGATGCAGTGTCCCACATAAATTTATTACTACAGAAAAACTTTTAAAAAATTACACTGCTAGCAATAGAATCCACGAGAACACTTCAAGTTTAGAAATACTTTTCAGATAATCTATTTGGTTCTTATTTATCTGAAAGAAATCACATATTTAGAGGAGAGAGGTATATTTTACAAATTCTTGTACTCCATCTGGAACTAGCATATTTACCAATCTGTGCAAAAGAGAGTTCGTCTGAACATGAGAGCTAGGGACTCCACTTAATTTGTCATCTGTGATTATCACTTGGAAGTCACTGAGTTTATTAAAGACAACTACTGTGTGATAAGGACAGTAGAGACACTATTAACCATGTCATTTAAATTGCTTGAGCTGGCATTGTGCCCAAGTCCTTCAGATCCATGTATCAACACACTTGTTGCTGGCAAGGACTCATTTAAGGGGGGAGACAAGGAACTCCCTCTCCAAGTTGAGTATGCTGTACAGATTTCTACAGTAATTCATGAGAATAAGCAGTATTACTCAGTCTTTGTATTTTTGATTCCTAGACGGGAGAACAACAAAACAATGACAAACAAGTGAAAGGCTCTATTCCTACTAAGAAAAAAAGAAAAAGGGGAAAAGCATTTTTTTCAATTTTCACTTAAAATTACTTGAATTTGCATTTTACAAGCATATTTTACTTGTAACTGCAATGCTGACAAACTAACAGAGATACCCCACTCAATCACTTGCTCTGCCAAATTTTATGATCCCATATCTCTCCCACCCTTGCCTCCTCCACAGGATCTCCTGCTTTCACTTCATTAAGCCTGTAGGAAGGAGAAAACCTCTGGTGACTGGGCATAGTTTATCTGCAAATCTACTAAGAGTAACTTTATTTCACTTCTGGCAAGAACCGTGCCACAAAATAACCACACGACATTTGGAAAAGATGCAATTAAGAAGATAATTTTCCCCCCAATTTATACCAAAATAAATATAACATCTTTGTTGGAAACAGCCTACATGTTAATTTAGGCATATTGTTTCCACTGTAGAGAACAGAAACTTTTTCATTGTACTCTTCTGTTTTCCTAAGCTATGTCCTGATTAAGAAAAGAAAGACTATCCTGGTTTTGGAAGGGAGGAATTCATTAGCTTAACAAGCATCTCAGTGTGTAAAAGCAGCCGATCTCTTCGCTAAAAAATCCTGTGCTTCCCAATATGCACACCGTGTCCAGCAACAACTCGACAGTCTCCTGTTTATCACTTCCCAGCACGAGCGTGCTGGCTCTGTGGGCCTGAGCAAGAGCCCAGGTACTCACAGTACACGTGGGCAGGATGTAAGTGCCAGGGAAGAGGCTCTCTTACCTTCCACAAACTGTCCTTCGCCGTGTTCAGATGAAGATCTGGAAACACAAAATCCAAACCCCCTAAAGTAAGGGCGCAACCAGCAGCTAGCCACACTTCCCTGCCGCCCCCCGCCCCCCTGCCCCACGCCCTCCAGACCACTTTCCCACCGCTTGCACTGCAAACAGCAACTTTCCCGTGGCATTTATTTTTTACTGGTGAGCCATAAAATCGCCTGCTTGTCCAATTAATGCAAGCATCATTATTTTCATTTACCTTTCACCATCTCCACTGAAGGAAAGAAAAGGGAGGGAAAACAGGAAAGCAAATGCATAAAAGAAGCTTCAGAAACATGCGTTTCAACTCATTTACGAGCCCAGATAAAGGTTAATAGTTAAGCTCCTTCCTTTCCCTCCCGATTATTGATGCCCTTCAAGAAATGAAATATTTTTTGTGTTCATTTAGCAGAGGCTAGACAAACTGTCAACATCTCCACTTTATTTACGGGTTGAGCAAGAGCAGTTCCTCAGACATCAACATTTTTTACGTTAATCCTGGAGAGAATCCACTTCTCTAAAACTACAAAATTTGCCAACTTCTGTAGTATTTATTTTTAACGAACGAGAGCAAGAGCCTTGAGCTATCCTCCGCTGAGGAGGGGAAGGGGGAAAGTGCAGCTCCACTCTCCCAACTTTAAAGCGCTTTCCCCCTCCTTCCCACACCACTCAGCCCCTGATCACTCTCTATCCCACCACCCCCTTCCACCCCCAAAAATCTCCCCTCCCGATCCCCCACCTGCTCCACGTCCAGTGGGATTTCAAGGGAGGAAACAAAATTTGCCAAGTGGTTCCTTTTGGGCGACTTCTTCAACCCGTCTGGAGATTTAAACCTGAAAAACAAACACCTCTATTGAATGCAAACTAAGCTTTGGGGGTTGCCGAGTTAATTCCTCGGCAGACAGCTACTCTCAGTGTCTGGTTACACAAACATACCTACAGACAGGTTGGAGGGGAGTCCCTCAGAAACCAAGGAGAGGCGAAGGGAGGAAATGAAATCAAAATAGGCAGAAAGGTTGGAGTGGGGGACTCAGGAGGGCAGCGGGGTAAGTAGGCTGGAGAGAAGGACGATACGCAGCTGGAGACAGGTTTAATACTCGGCAGGAACAGGGAGACTCCAAGCAAGGGCCGATGCGGGCAGGGTCTGATACCCTAGAGGTCTCGACTAGGGATGGGGGGAAGGGAGGGGGTGTCCTTTTGGGTGGCGGTGATAACAACTTTTTACAGACAGCCTAAATAAAACAAAGGAAGGCACAAACCCGGCCGAGCGCCGAGGCGCGGGCGAGGAGCGGGCTGCTCCGGGGGCGGGCGGCTCCGCGCCCTCCTCACCGGCACCTCCTGCCCCGGCCGTGCCCCGCGGGCCCTCGCCGCCACCCCGCTCACCCTTACCTGCCGCTGCCCCCGGGCCGCCCGCGCCCGCCGGCCGCCGGCCCCTCGCACCATCGCGCCGGGCACAAAGGGGCGGCGGGGCAGGGCCGCGCCGGCAGCCCCGGGAGGTGCGGTGGTAAGAGCAGCGGTGCGAGCGCTGACAGCCGCGGCGAGCAGGGAAATTGAAAAAAAAAAAATTAGTTAAAAGGAAAAAAAAGAGGTGGAGAGACGACCACCCTAATAAACCGCCGTGATCATGCCGGGGAGGCGAGTCCCTCCTCCCGGGAGCAGCGCTGTGGGGCGCGCTCCTGCCCTGCCCTGCCCTGCCTGAGGGGGACGCGGCGGAGGGGAGGGGAGGGGAGGGGAGGGGAGGGGAGGAGGGGGAACCGCCCGCCCTGCCTTGCCCGGCCCGGCCCTACCCGGCCCGGCCTCCAGGGACAGGCGCGAGTGCGGCTGCGGAGGGAGATGCCGGCGGTGCGGGATGCGGGGAGGCGGCGCGGGGCACCGCAGCCCTCAGAAATCATCCACGCACACACCCCCGCCTCCCGTCGCTCGTCCCCCGTGCGGCCGGGCTGCTTCCCGGCTGTCACATGGCTCCTGCCGCCACCCCCAAAAGGGTTTCGGGAGTCGCTTCACTTTCACTTTGGCCCCGCCAAGGGGCTCCCGGGGGCCGCGGCGCCTGACAGGAGCTCTCACAGCGAGGGGCTCACCCGCTGCCCCGCGCCTTTCCCCGGCTCCCGAGGGGGATGAGGGGCAGTGCTCAGCCCCCTCCGCATCCCTTGTCAGGGTGCGGGGCCGCCCTGGGGCCCGCTGCAGCGGGGTGTTGTTGGGAGCGGCTCTGCTCGTGTCAACCTTCCTTTCGCGTTTTAAGCAGGAAAAAAAAAGGAGAATAATAAAAATACAGCCGGGTCCGTGGGAGCTCCGGGCTGGGGAATTGCATGCAGCGCGGCAGCAGAGGGGTGTGGCAGGGGGACTGGTAGGAGCGGGGCATTTGAGAGCCACAGACAAGGACGCTTGCTCTGTTTTCTGGTGGGACTGATCCCATATGGGTCCTGCCCACCCTTGCAACCTGCTTGATCCCTTATGTCAGTCTATCTAAAGGAGGTGGTGAAAATCCCACTGGAGAGACAAAGTCATGCCTTGCACAGGGAGGGTGTCCTTGAGCAATATTCATCGTCTGTCATGGTGACGTGGAGGTGCCTCTGTGGGACCTTTCCATGCTGCCCACTAACACACTCTGCACCCACACCTATGGACACAGACTTCTTAATACCCCACTAACAGCAAGCCCAGTGTCCCACAATGAACACCAGGGATGGATCCGGTCCAGCAGCATTATTTTTGAGCTCAGAATAAACATTTCCAGGATGGGAGGCATGCTCCATATAACTATGTCAGATGCTGTTGCATCCCGGCTTCATTTTGAAAGAGCCATTAAGAAGGAAAAGGGAGTTACAACTTCTATCTTGCTGCCCTCTTCTACTGTAGGCACCCTGCTGTTATGGACATGGCCCTCCTGTAGGAAGTATGCGATTTTCCATGAATATCCCTGGTCTTAATGTTGATGCCATTGAGGGGAGAGAGCCAGAAAAGAGCAGTAGCCTCCTCCAGAGGACCTCTCCATGTGCCTCCTGTGAAATGCCCATCACCTATGCTTGTGGGTGGGTGGGTGGGTGGTCATTAACCACTCAACGGAACTTGCAGCTCCCAACACTTCCCGAAAGACACAGCCACACTTACTGCACTAATTATGGCTACACGTGCCCTGCGCAGAGACAACCTTGTGCTGAGTGAGTCAACTGGCATTATGTCCTGGCTTTTATGTAAGCTCTTTCACTCTGGCCTTCCCTCAACAGTCATCAAACATGGCACAACACATGTTCATAATTTTTAATGAGCTGGCCTGTAACCACCTTCACCCAAGCCCCTGTCACGAGCACAGCAGCAATCCCTTGGTTTTCTTGAGGCTTGGCTGATGCTGGTGCCAACAATCAGGCTGCACACGCTGTGAAGCACTAGCACATGCTCATGCTTGGTTCCTCTGCACCTCAGCCTGCTCTCCCCAAATGTCTGACATGTTTTACTCAGCATGAACAAGAAAAATATAATTACAGTGGGGTTTGGGGTTTTTATTTTCAGTGCACAACTAGATAAAAGATTACCACACAGAATATACATTCCAGTGACAACAAACAAAGTCCCAGCACCACACATTTTAGTATTCTGTCATGAGGTTTCTGGTTCTGCACTACAACCGTTTGCTTTGAGATTCACTGTTAAATGCAACAAAGACCACTCTGACGTTTGTGTTTGTGTTTCTTCTTTTTTTTTAGTATTTATCTTAAGGCAACAAGAAGCAGTAATAAATCAGACTGTGAACAAATGCTCTCTAAAAAAACACCCAGTTCATGGCATGTTATTCTGAGTATTTGCTAACTTGAAAACTGTCGTTTGAGAATATTTCATATTCCATAATATTCATTATCTTTCCTAATTTTTCAATTACAAGGCAGAATTTGACCCCTTTTATCCATGTTTTTTTCTGCTACAAACCGCCATGAAGTCAAGAGCACTTGAGAAGAAGCTACTGCTAACTGGCAAAATATGGCAGAATCTGTCCCCAGTTACATAGCTCCATTCTCTCACCCTGTCTCCACTGACAGCATGCTCACCACTCAGGAACAATGGCCTGAAAGTTAAGAAAGAAAACATTTTACAGTAAGTGAAATACAGGGAAACAATAGCCTAATTTACCAAGTAAGAATAGTGAGATATCATCCCTGAAAAGAGTCAAGCATAATCCAGATAGGAGAGAGTGAAGAGATGATCAGGCAGTCATCCAGGCATCCAGGCCTATCTTCTGATGCTGCCCAAAGATTAAATCTGTCCTTACAAAGCAAAGCAAGGACCTGGAATAATGTTATCTTACCTCTCCTTCCCTTCCCCCCCCCCCCCCCTACATTTTTATCAAGCTCTTTTATCTTTGGATGCTTGGAAAACAAAAAGAAAAGGGCAGAAAGTACAGAAAGTGAGAGGAAGGAACATTATTGTTGGGTTTTTTAATTTAAAAAGAGGGACGAATTTATTTAGATGTTGTCACATTTTAATCACAGGGCATTTTAATTTAAATATGTGCAATTAAACGAAATCAGTTGTACCGACAAAAGTCTAGAATTAAAGGAATATCAAGTTAAGTGTCCATCAAGTGTCCATGATGGTTTAAGCAAATTGGATGACTTTGTTTCTTGGCTTTTTTCAACATCAAAAAAGGAGTCTCAAGCAAGTGAAACACATTTTTAAAATCAACTGACTAAAAGGCTTTCCATCCTCAAAATTACAGGGAGGACTGCTGCCCAGCAGAAAAAAAATTTCAATAATCAATAGCAGCATAATCCGAGGCAACCAACCTGCATTTGCATGTCAGGGTACACAGAGAACATCTTCCAGGGTGCTGAGGTGTGAAGGGAGGAATGAGCAAATTCAAAGCTATCCCTTTATGTAGCTTTCACAATATTCTAATTTACCAACGTTTGTACGCAAAAGAACAGGAGGAAAAGATAAATTAAAATGTATACCTGGCACACATTTTTGTTTACAAACACTTGAAAACTCTGTTTGTGATTTAAGTAGTTCTAAGGTTATTTATGTTAATGGCATGCATGAGTCTAAATGGCATCCTGTTCTGAAAAAAGAGCTGAAGGAAAAGTGCTTTAGGGCAGTCTACACCCTTTTTTGTCCTTCGGCCATAATGACAACTGAAATGGAGGAAATGTGACAAAAGTGTGGTGCTGTGTAAGGTAGGCTGGCTGGATTAAATACTGTGTGGAACGGTAGTCTTCCACCCTGGGAATTAGGAAGAGCTTTCTCTTCCTGAACTAGGCAGACTTCCTATAAGCTTGGGCAGGATATTTTGCTTTACTTTTTCTGTACAAGGTTAATAATATTTCTCTATAAAGCAGTCCACTGTGTCCCAGTGATTGCAAGCATGGTTGCTTTCAGGTTTGTAACCTGCTTCAGCAATCCCACATTGAAAGTATTTGATTCAAGGTAGTGGAGTGTGGTTAAGAAATTTCAATCAGCAGAGTATTTGGTATTGAAGCTCAGTCTCTACTGAGGGAGAAATTACTGCATTAGAATCCTAGAAATTTGCTGCTTATTTTCCTTTTAAGCTTCAAATAACTTGAATTTACTGATGGTATTTTCTTTCAGGGTACGAAGCCCCTGCTCTTTTTTCCTCTTGCCTAGAAGAGATGGGTGTTTGGAAGGGCAAAGAAATATTGTTGCAGGTCTGTAAGGACAGTTGATGAGTATCAGTGGTTGCTCTCAGCTTTATTTAATTTGAGATTTTTAAAAAATTTGTTGAATCACTGTATTTGACCAGAGTACTTAGAAGACTGGATATACACGCACTATCTGATAGTGTGCAAGCTGCCCATATGTGGTAAACTAAAATTATTCTTACTAAATGTTAAAGAAAAAAAATAAGGGTGGAACTTTTCTCTTTGTAGTTTTAAAGAAATTTTCCATTTCATGCTTGCATTATCTAGTTCCACTAAAACAAAATTCAAGTCCAAAATTGGTACACAAAGATTTCCTGTAGTGATTACTTGAATTGGAAGAGAAAGTCAAACTGACTCTGCCACATATGAAGACCCAGACAAATATTCATGATTATCATTTTGAATAGGGTGAAGAGGTAATGGTTTACACATTCCATATTATTATTTAGGCAGTGGGTTTAATATATTCAAAAGTTTCCCAGTCCCAGCTTCAAAAATCTGGAGACTTAATATTTTTGTGCCACTAAAATGAGACATCCTAATTCACATAGATGTCATAATAACATGAAGAAAAGGGTAGAACTTTATTTGATTTGTCCTACTTAATATTTTAGTGCCATATTCAGTAGTTCTATTCTGTGAATTCTGTTCAAGACTTGCTGCTAGCAAGCTGGACTAAAAGCTGTCCAGGAAAGAAAGCTGCCTCCAGAGAGAGAGATTTAAAAATATGGTAATGGTCATACTAGCTCAATCCAAGGTGTGTTCAGTCTCAAATTATGACTACTAGTGGCTACTTCTGGGGAAGATGCAAAAAATGCCAAAAATAACATTTCTAGATTAATCATGTTTCTTCCTAAACATTCAGTTACTTAGGCTTAGAGATGAAGGTTTGTTTTACTTCCAAATGTGATAATGTAAAAATATTATTATTTTCATTTGAGAGTATAACTCTTTCTCTCCATCTATATATTTTTCTTTTAATGCCATCAAGACCCTGCTTTTAATGGCATCTGATGACAGCGTTCCACAAGTTAACTCTCCCTTGTGCAGAAAATTCCTAAGATCTCTTTTCCATTTCCTCTTGTCTTGTTTATATATTACTCATACAAGTCATGAGGGCCAAGAAGTTCTTAATCTATCTTCTCTTACACCCATTTTATTTTACACATCTGTGTTATTCATCTTACCCTCTGATTATCCCATACGCCCCAAAGCAGCCAGTAGTCTTTTCAAACATCAGTGTTGTGTAGATCATGGACAATTCATGGTGCATTTCCCTGAGCCATTATATTTTGCTCTTTTCTTTTTGAGATCTTATTTCTGGCAGGGGCTTCCCGCTGATCTACATGATGACAAAGCTTATGTAAATCTTTCTCCCACGCCTGCCTCCCCTTTCCATTGCTATCCAATATTTAATTAGCTTCCTTTACTGTCGCTGCCCTTTGACCAGAGGTTTTCACTGTATTATCCACAGTGATGTCCAGATTTCCATCCTGAGTCACTAGAATAAATTGAGAAGCAAATCAGTGAATGTGTTCTTCAAATCTTATGTCGTTTAACATTTCCCGAGCCGTTACCCATTCTTGTGTCTGCCCTGGGCCTCTTCGAAATTCCTCTCAGTCTGTCAAGCTTTTGGCCGAAGTAACCACTTGAACCAGTTGATACGGACACCACTTAGCTGAGTTGCACTTATCCTCCTTTTGCCTGCCAGACTGTGGGCAGACTGGGGTTACTCAACTGAGTTTAGGAAAGAAAGTGAAGGAGAGTTGGATGCTTGGGCCATCTCTGTGTAAAAGGGCCAAACTTTCATCTCCTGATTATGTTTTTCCTCATTAAAGGAAGGTCCCTCGTGCCTCCTCTGTGGAATGAGATTGTAGAAGCAGTGCATTTGCAGTCTTTTGTGCTGCTTGTTTGAATCTGCTTATCAGCAGACAGACCATGGCTTTTGGAAACAATACTGTTTTTAGCAGAGGGCACACCAAAGCAGGATCTTTTACTTGTTCAAAAATGGCCTTAAGTATCAGAAATACTAGAAGCGATTAAACAACTCTTTTCCCCTTCTCTGTTTGGATATATCTACTACAGGCACAGGGAAGAGCCCCTTCCCTCTGGATTACTGTTAAAGTGAGAGACATGGTTAAAAGGCTAATAAAAAATCAAGAAGTCATAAATACTAAGTGATTTTTAAGTAAATATGTGTGGGTTGGTTTTTTTTTTCCTTCCAAAGGAATGCTCAGCTGTTAGTGTTATGTTTGACAGCTTGTAAAAAGGTGAGTTTTTGCTGAAGAGCAAGAACAGGTTGAAGAGAGACAAAGGCATGTTCTGAGATAAAGAAACCGAGAGGTATCTGCTCCACAGATTGAAGGTGTTGCATTACTCTGTGCAACGTCCAGAGAGGGAGAAATCTGCACGGCAAAATGGTCATAAAATACATTTTTGCAAAGAAGACAGGAAATGTTTCTGTCAAAAAAACCCCAAACCCAAAAAAACCACCCCCCACAACCAAAAACAACCCTAAAAACCAAACCAAAAAAACCACCAGTCCCTCTGATGCAGTTTTCCCATCTGGAGAAACAAAGCAAGACAGATCTCTCCCTGCTCTCAAACTACACATCTCAAAACCAGCCCAGTGCCTTGAGGCAGCAGTTTCAGAGCCAGAGCAGGGCACTGTGTCCTGGGCCCTTGTGCGCTGAGGCTGTGGGACACGCTCCCAGCCCTGCACGTGCTGGGACAGCTATGGCATCTTAACCAAGACAGGGCAATCAGTAGCCCAGCTCTGAGCTTGCTATAAGATCATGGTTCATTTAAGTATGTAACTCAGAGGTCACTGCGTTACCTCTGAGAAAAAACACTTGCTGTCTCATTCTTCCCTCAGGGTTTATTGCCAGCGTGATTATATTTTCAGGAGTGACAGGGAGGCCCTGAGCTATAAATCTAAGGGAGATAGAGAGCGAGCTGATTATCAGACACCTCCTTCACCACTCCAAAGTCAATAACCTCAGCATCTCACAAGGTTACTTTCTGGAGGAAAACAATCTCTCAGCCAGACTCTGTTTGCATCTGCTGAATTGTATTCAGTCTGTCTTCTCAACAGCTGGGAAATCAATAGCTTGCCCACCATCCCAGAGCTCAAACAACACAATCTTTTCTGTACTAGTGAGGAGGCTCAGGTGGCACTAGGATTAGGTGAATTGGGTTTGAAAAGTGATTTAGGAGGAAAGTAAGTGCTTGCTTGAAGGAAGGTCTCTGTTCCCCACTCCCAAAATCCAGCATATATATCTCTTCCCCCTGGAAGCATGGGAGCCCTTTTCTTTGAACCCCCACAAATAATTTTGAGGCTTTTTAATGACGAGGTAGCCACTAGATACTATACAAAACGTTACATTTAGGACAATCCAAGGAATATATCAGCAGCTTCCCTGAATCTCCTTTTCACCCCGGGGGGTAAGTTTATTTACAGAAAGTTAGTTTTACTTTACCCCAATGGCAAGTGGTAAACTCAGCCGATAATAACAAGTCATTTATTTGGCTTCTGAGAAGCTGCTTGCAGATGGGAATCGGTTTTTATAAACCATGTATGGAGGGACACATTTGAAGCAGCCCCGGTGAATGTCTCCCAGCGCTGCCGGGCCGGTGAGGAGCGTCAGGGCTCGGCTCGGCTCGGTCACCTCCCGCCCTTCCCGCCTCCGGCACCGCGACGCCGAGGAGCGAGTTGACTCCTGCCAGCGAACATAAACCCCGTGCCGAGGGACTTCATGTTTTATCATAAATTCTCGCGCTTTACAACACACTTTAAAGGGACTTTCTTTCCTTTCACATAAATCCCCGGGAAGAACAAGAAAAAGAAAAAAAATGATGCCCACCCTCCTTCCCGACACCCGCCCGAGCGTATTTCCCGAGCAGCAGGGTCGTCCCGCCGGTGGCTGATTCACCAAGCAATTCCCTGTTTTCTGTGCGCGCTGCAGAGCGGTCAAAGCCCAAGGCCGTGTCGGTAATCCCGCCAGCGGCTGGTGCAAGGGGAAAGAAAAATAGCCTCAGATCCGGCTGGGCAGTAGCGAAACCGCGCCGGCGACCGCTCCGCTGGCCGCAGCGCCCGACAAGGGCCCGACGGCCGGTGGGCAGCGGGCCTGGCACGGCGCGAGTGACAGGGGCCGCCGGGGCGGCGGCGCTCCCCAGTCCCCACCTGCGAGATGCGCCCCGGTGCTGCCGCGGCGCAGAGGGGAGGATCGATTAACGCCGCGCTAATGACCCCTCAGCTTTCGCACACCCCTCCTTTCAGCAGTCCCCTCTGCGGTCCCGATCCGCGGCGGACGCGACCGGCCCGGCCCGCCTGCTGCTCGGCGCACCTGAGCGGCCCCGGCGGGGCGAGCGGCAGCAGCTCTGCCCGCCCGCCCCGGGGGCTGCGGAGCTGCAGCGTTCCCCCGGCCAGCGCGGAGC